>NC_087215.1:41548496-41620996 GCF_015104395.2 Macrobrachium nipponense
TCCCGCGTGCAAATCATTTGGCGTGGCTATGACATCTAAAATTTATACCAAATGACTTGCAAGTAAATATTCGTCGCACAAAAGGAACATGAAGTACTTTTGCTGAACCAGAAAATTTCTGTTCGAGATCCCCTTTCCAGTGGTCGCTGCCTCAAACGAGTCTTCATGAGGTCCATCTGGATGCGACAGCGATCAATCCTAAATGAGTCTTGAGCAAGAGCTTTCACCGAAACGCCAGAACATAATCGTTTCAGTCACCCGAGTTGAGTTCAAGGAACCTATCCTTGAATTGCCATTGTCTGCAAATGATGCCTTCCTGAGAAAAGACCCCAAAACGGCGATCTTTTGTCATTGTTCTCGCCCTTGGGATCCATTTCTTTCTTTGTCTCAAACTTATAAGGAAATCGCATTATGCAAACAAGATCAAGAATGCTGAGCCACAGTCGTAGAAAGGGAGATGGCACGAATTTTGGTTAAAATAATCAATTTGAAAACCGATGTCTGAAATCAAAATTTCAATAGACTATAATTATCAAAGGGAAACAACAATTTCTTTGAGTTTGTCTTCAACCTTAGTATTCGCAGAAGCTGCTCTTCTTCCTTGTGGCATTTCAGTAGTTTAAACAGAAAGAAACTATTATTTTCGCCATTGAGATTTGAAATGAAGACTAACATTTACGGTATAGTTGCAATCCAAGTGATGACTGGAAAGTCAAGTCAACAAAACAGTATAAACGAGTTCTAGAAATTTTCTGTCCATTCGGCCCTACTGATCTACTGGGCGAGGGCACAACAGGTAATCGGAAAGGCAAAGTGATCATTTCTAAGCAGTGAATCAATACCCAAAACCAATGACAACAATAATAAAGCTACGTGGTTGCAAGAAATGTGTTTCTCTGGAAGAATCAGGCCTCTCAAAGGTATCTTTTCAGTGTATTTACTCTGAGGCAAAGTATCCTTAATCAATCAAACTGCTTCATTTTTCAAAGTCATTTTCATTTAATTTTCATTTATGTCCCTCCTAGTTGCTCGAATGAATTTATGAATACACGCTCCTTTTTTTTTTTTTTTTTTTTTTTGTCAGAGAGGAAGAAGGGGTGAGGGGAGGGGAGGGGTTGTTGGCGTCACAGGGGTGAGCATTTGCTTATAGAAATGTGAAGTGTCAAACGCAACACAGAACGAATTATCCGAACGGAAAGAAATGCAAATAGCAGTGGTTGTTCGGATTCATCGACCGTATAATTCAGACAGACGGAAGAGTCTGATCCATGATTATCCATTCCTCTTTCCTTTAACGCCACGGATGACGATGTCCCTGTCATACTTGGGCTGAATTTCCACATCCAGTATTCATCGATGCTCAGTTTTTTTAAAGATGGACAGAGAAGTATAATCCTACAATGCCAATTTACTCCAAATATTCAAGCGTGCTTATGTAGCGATAGCAGTCGTGCACGTGCGTGCTTGCGTGTATAGTATATATAAATATATAGATTTACTCTAATGAAGTCCTAACGCACTGAATGATAATGGTTCCTTTAACTACTGCTTCCATCGGCACTTTTCAAGAGCTCTTCAAAAGGACTGGGAATGGCCATAGAGTAGAACGGCTTTGAGACATTTTCGTGTAGTCCAAGACGATATAATAAAAAATTACATACGTGGATATATATATGTATATATATATATATATATATATACATTAATATATATATATATCTATATATATATATATATTAATATATATTGTTATACATATCATATATATATATATATATCTATATATATATATATATACTATATATATATATATAATATATGTCTGTGTGTATGTATATATATATATATATATATATATATATATATATATATATATATATATATATATATATATTATGAGACTTTCAACCCCAGCCTAAAAGACTAAAAGACTTCATGAGAAGAACCGAAAGACCATCAACACCGTCTGAGGCCACTCCCTCAAACTGGGCAGAAGAGTATTACTATAAAACCTTGTAATGACCCTTATTTGACCACGATGAAGATGTTTATGGCAAACAGATTATATTATTATGAATATTGGCTGTGGCCCACTTCAGTCAGATACATAATGAACAGAACAGATTTAGATAGGCGCATTTTTTTTTCTGTTTTCGCCGGAAATTCGACACCTGGAGTTCTTGACTTTAACGTTCGAGTGCTAGTATACATATAGTACCCACTAGACATTTTCTTCCTATTCTCCTTGAATATATACATTACACATAAACACAAACACACACACACACACACACACACACACACACACATATATATATATTATATATATATATATATATATATATATATATATATATATATATGCAAGTGTGTGTATGTATATGTGTATCTATATATTTATACGAGTGTATTATAGATTATATATATCATCTATCTATTATCTAGCTATCTATATATATATAATATATATATATTTTTTTATATATAAATATATATATATATATATATATATATATATATAGAATATATGTGTGTGTGTGTGTGTGTGTGTGTGTGTATTATTCATATCTACGTACATATATAGGAACATACATATAGATACACATGCATATATATAATATGTGTGAGTGCGCGCGCGTGTAAGTCTAAGTACGACATTGTGTACCGGAAGGCGCCCTGTTAACAAGACATGTAAGACCGAGGAACATTGCAACACCAAAATAATAAAATAACCTTTGAGAAAAATAAGTCCATTGCAGGGCTCCGCCCTTCTCACTGCCAAGGTCAGCTGAACTTAGGTAATGCTCACTTCAATCAGAGCTAATTTCTCTCGTGCCACTTCGCACGATTTCCGCCCACCTCTTCCCCCGCCCCCCGTGAAAATGATATTGTTACCTGGCATGGCGGACTGATGCAAAGAATCGAACTCTGCCGAGAATTATTCTGGGGAAAATCATTGTTTGGAGGAACATTGCTGTCATTTCATTGACAGTTCTCTGTTGTCGAGGAAGGTTGAGGCGGCAAATCACTTCATTCTTCATCCAGTTCATAGTTTTAGTTTTCTGTCAAAGAGAACTATTGAGATGGCTATTTGTCTGTCCGTCCGCAGTTTTTCTGTCCGCCCTCAGATCTTAAAAAACTACTTACGCTGGACGGCTGCAAATTGGTATGTTGATCATCCATCCTCTAATCATCAAACATACCAAATTGCAGCCCTCTAGCCTCGGTAGGTTTTCTTTTATTTAAAGTTAAAGTTAGCCATACTCCTGCGTCTGGCGACGCCATATGACAGGCCACCGACTGGCCGTGGGTGAAAGCTTCATGGGTAACGGCTCATAGAGAATTATACTCTGTATACAAAACTTCGTCGCATTTTTTATTTGTTTTCTTACGTGCATTAAATGATTGACATATCCTGAGAGAAAAGAAGACCAACTTATTAACATATAGACTTCCAGAAGCAAATAATAGTTTAACATTCCATACCACAGTATGTTCCATTCTTGCCCACTTCTAAAAGATCTGTTTGATTGTAATCTCTTCATTTCATGTTTCTTTTCATAAAAAATTGCTTCATGAATTAATGGTCTTTTAGGATTTTTCTATGAGTACATTTTCTCATTTTGAATTATAATAATATAATAATAATAATGCACTGTGAATTAATCTTTAATATTTTAAACTTTGTATGTTAAATAAGTTCACAGTTGATACACAATGAATAAGCTCTGATACCAGAAAAAAGTATAATTATGCCAAGTAATTTCTTTAAATTTAACGGCAGTTTTATTGCTGGATCAACCAAGTGAGGTCTAGAAGTGGATCTACAAGTTCTCACTGCAAATACAAAATTTCAAGTAATATGAAATAAAATAGTCCACTAGAGTAATGACCAAACAAATGTCTTATCTGTGTTTTCTTTCTTATCGCCGGATCCTCTGAACCCTTGGAAGTTCCGAAGGAAATACGGTGCTGACACTAGCGTTTCTCAAGGCCGCACCAGTATTGTGCGAGGTAGAGTATCAAGTAATTGTCAGCCCTGCTTCCTGTCCCTCCCTCTGTGACCCCTATCCCCTCCCTCCTCCTCCTCCCCCCTTCTCTCTCTCTCTCTCTCTCTCTCTCTCTCTCTCTCTCTCTCTGCCACAATGCATAAAGATAAATGGCAGAATATTCAAAACAGAGTCATTTAATTGTCTGCCAACGGATGTATGACGGCAATAAGGCTTACCTGGAAAGATGGCGAAGACAGATTTCTGAGAGCGGTGGACGCGTTACGTCACTTTCCATCTTTCTGCTCGAAAGTGAAAGAAGGGAAACCTTTTTTAGAAAGGGCTGCCCGGTGCGTTTTGCGCCGAGTTTCTGAATGTGCTCTTTGTTGTCACGCTTGATAACGCTTCCGACCGCGTCCGGTCAACTCTCAATTTCTTTCTACATATCTATCTATGGACGGACACACAAACATACATGCATACACACACACACACACACACACACACACATATATATATATATATATATATATATATATATATATATATATATATATATATATATATATATATATATTACAATAGTAATGATTGAAATATATTCTTTTTCGGATATGCCCAAGTTCTTCACCCTAACAACAAACTATTTGGAAAAACATGTGCTTAGTGTTACTAAGTAATCGCCTTGGTTAAACGCACGTTTGGAAGTCCCTATTCACAGACGAATTGTCAGGCGTGGACCCTAAAGACCTCAAAGAAAAGGTATTAGGATTTTCATTATCGTCTGGAATTCTTGAACTGAAATTAAAGATAAGCTGAACCTGTTCTCAGATTTTCTCTGACGGCCGGTTAAGGTGAAATTACCTCGTTTTAGTACATACTTCGCCTTACTGCCTTCATGGAGGGGAAATGAAAAGCTTATTGAATATGGTGGGGCGGGTTCCAAATTCTTTATGTTCTGCGTTTAGAGCAGTGGTTCCTATGGGCGTACGCCCCACCATGGGAAACAATGGCTTAGAGCAAGAGTGGCCAGACTTTTGGACTCTGAGATCTACTCTAAAAACTGAAAGTCTTTTACGATCTGTCATATACTACATAAGCACATTCCGTGGGAAAAAATCAAATAGCGCCATAGTACGATAGAACTTGCCTCACTTATATACATATATATATATATATATACTATATATATATATATATATATATATATATATATATATGCTTGTATGGGAACGGCGATCAACTAAACAAGTGGCCGCGATCGACTGTTTGGCCACCTCTGGCTTAGAGGTCACGGTGCTACTCGGGTAAAAGACCGGTCAGCAGCTGAATCCCCAGAGAGGAGAACTGTTTTACCATTAATGCTCTTATCATAATATGAAATGTGCAAACATTCATGTGGAGCCAAGCTGATTAACCAATAAAAAAGGGGTGAAAATCAGATCGATAAGGGTGACAATAAGTGACAAATATACAGATAAATCTGAAAACCGAAGTCCCTTCCAGTAGTTTAATATTGTCCTTAGCGTTAAGTACTCCTAGAAGTGCTAGAAATGCTCTATGAAGTCAGACATGGGTATCAAATTTCGTTATCATGAAGAAACGTAATGTTATTTCATCTAACTGGGAGCCAATGCTTTTAGTCCAGTAAGGTCAGCCCGCACCACCAATGTGTCCTTACGACAATATGACCGCCATGAAACGTCTTGAGTCTTCGAGTTTCAGGGCAGGAATTGCCGGAGTATGAAATTACTTGGCTATCTCATCAGATCATGGACTGCGAGTACACTGCTTAAATTACGAGCCTCGTCAACTAACGCTTTCTGAACACGAAGAATCATTCCATCTATTTGTGTCTCTTTTTTTCTTTTTTTTTATAATCACACACACATACACACAAGCACACTACAGTCACACACACACACACATATATATGTATGTATATATATATACACACACATAATTATAATTCAGCAGGGTAACGGGGCAACGAACAACTTGTATTATGAAATCGCACTTATTGCAGCAAGATAATGAATAAAAGATTTTCTTGTTTCAAGAACTTCAAGGAGTCAGTATACGTAGTACCTGTTGCACAATGGTGACAAAATAATATGATTGTTCAATCGGATTTTCTGTAACCATTCTTTTGGCATGGCTGACTAAATTTCAGAGCAACACAAACGTTCGTTTATTCTTTTTCTTTCACAAGTTAATGGTGAAGCAGGTTAACTGTGTGCAGGCAAACAAAGTCAGAGTAAAGAAAGTCGAATCAATAATACGTGTTAGGGTAGCGGATAGTGCATCTGTTCCCAACACAGGAACGTGCTATGCATTTAATTTTTTTAGGTTGTTACCAATCTTTGTAGTAACATCATGATCTAATCATAGGAGCAAGATATATTGCACCTTGGTTTAAGGTAAAGAAAATGACATAAAAAAAAGAGATTGGTCAGGTATCGTCCAATTGTTAATCGACATTGTTCGTGCAAAGTAACTTTATTGTCTCACATTCTCTTCAAAGAGAATAATGAACCTTCTTGCATATTCCTGAGAGTATTCAGTCGCACCTAACTGGAGGTGTGAAAGTGCTGCGATACGAGACGACACCGCACTTCGTCCGGCAATTGTTTCCTCGAGGTTAGAACTTCAAAGGTGTGGAGAGATAGAAAACGGTCGTGAGGATTTGATATTACTGCTTTAGTTTTCTACTATGGTCCAAATGCACTCACCATTGCAAGACATTTAATGGCAAACACTATTATTATTGAGGGTAAAACCTGGCAGCTGAAAACGGGATTTCAAGGACAAGGAGAAGAGGGAGTCACCGTTGATGAATGCAAAGGAAATGCTTCAGGAATTGCGCTGGCACCAACCGGCTTCAGCCCAATTTCAAACCTTACATTCCCAGGAGCTCCTAGGCTTTGCAGTCCAGAAAGCAGAAACAATTACTGTCCTGTATGGCCGTGTTAAATAGAAGTTTATTTTGTTACCCACGAGTAGTATAGCAACATTATTTTCATGAAAGTTGTTTTGTTTGCAAAACATTCCGAAAAGAAAGTAGCTATATGTAAGTATTGTTACGAGAGCTAAAGCCGATCCAGTTTTCACTTTCAGCCTTTCAAAGAAATATACAAAATGATCTATTATTCAGCAGTTGAACAGCGCACAGACTATAGTTTGCAAATCTGTATATGCATTTGTGTGTATATATATTAAATCTTACTCAAACCAATGTAGGTATAATATATATATATATATATATATATATATATATATATATATATATATATATATATATATATATATATATATATATATATATATGTGTGTGTGTGTGTGTGTGCGTGTGTGTGTGTGTGTGTGTGTGTGCAAGCAAGCGCGAGCGTCGGATTTGAGGGCGGTTGGCGGTTGAGGATGAGTGTCGTCCCTTATGCTTACCAATAAAACAACAATAATACTTCACTGAGTTTACGAGACAGCAAATAAAACAATAGCAATATTGCTACTCTGCAATGTCTAAATCTTCAAATGGGCGGCGTCTCGGGGTGGGGGTGCTGGGCCCATAATTTTGCCATGAATGTTAAAAAGTTAAGATATATATATATATATATATATATATATATATATATATATATATATAAACATATTTATAATGTGTGTATCATATATACACACGTATGTATGATATTGTAAACAAATCAGAAGTGATCATTATCACATTGGTTTGAGTAAGACTTAATCGCCAGGTAAGCTGAATAATACAATTACCCGTTCATGGTACCTGAAAGAGCGCAAATAGAATTGTTAACTTCTGCTCCAGCCAATCAATAATGAAAAGCAATGGCATCACTTTGGTTTTACCACTTTCGTCGTCGAATGGGCATCATGTCGCCCGTTTAAGTCAGTGCGTGACACTCCTGGTTTCGAATGATTAAGTGAATCATAGGTTGTTGCAATGAGCTAAGTGATGGGAAAATCATACAGAGGATGATGAGGATCACCCATCCTTGAAATACGGTAAGTGCGAGGGAAGTGAGATCTCGAAGGAAAAATGTAAACATGAGAGAAACCTCACACTTGTACCCCAACAATTCGCGTGTTGGCAGAAGTGTGAATAAACTACTTTCTTTGTCCTCAAAGACGTTTTCATGCTGTATTGTCCTCGTGTAATTATCACGTCCTGTTTAAGCGTAAATTTAGAACGATGAAGCCGCTGCTGGCATCCTAACAAGGTGGCGTTTACGTTAGGAGTCTCGGCATGGAAAGAGGCAACGCCTGCCGGCTTCCTTTGCCGTCGCTCAAGCTTCACTGCGACGAAAAAACTCAGGAACTAAATCATTTTCTGTCTTCGTGCTTTAGTAATTTGCAGGCATGATGCGTTTGACGCTCGATGGAACTGCGTTTTAGTGCCATGTTACGGCACCTGTGAAAGATTTGTTCGCTGACTTCAGTTTTTCTTCAGTGGCACTGTAGAGTATTCAGCTTTATACGCTCAAGCGAGTGCAAACCTGCGATTAACAAAATTCTGTGCTCGAGTAGAATCACTACGGATATCGGTGGTTTCCAGTTAAATCCAAAGGGTTTGACGGACACCGGTTCCTCTCCACGAACTTCTTTTCAGGCGACGCTCGAGAGAGTTGTATTTCGACAGAGCGCTTACTGGAAATTACATCATCTTCTCTAGTGTTTGTGATACAAAATACGGCGAGACGAAATTCATCTTTTCTATTACGAGCTATATTTCGAAATTCTGTAATTTATCAATCCTCTTAGTGCTTCTCGTCCATTTTCAAACTCGTCTCACACTGGTTTATGAAAAAAATAAAATAAAATGAAATAAAGTAGTTCCACACCAATTAACAAAAAAAAAAAACAAGGAAGATCATGTGGGTATGACTTTTAAATCTCCCTCTATATATATATATATATATATATATATATATATATATATATATATATATATATATATATATATATACATACACACACACACACACACATATATATATATATATATATATATATATATATATATATATATATATATATATAAGCGAATACCACAGAAAAAATACGCAGAAATCCAAGTGCTTTCGTCTTTTTCAAGAAATCGTCAATAAAGACGAAAGCGCTTAGTTTTCTGCCTATCATTTTCCTGTGGTATTCGCTTATTTAATGAAGTCTTGTGGATCTACTGTAATTTTTTAAACATATATAGAATAGAGTACTATAGTATACTATATCGGCTTCTTGAGAGAATAAAAGACCCAGTGTCTCATATTATATGTATATATATATCAATTCAGGAATGCCGAAGACACATGGATGTTTTTTAAAAGATATATTCAATAAGAAACGTTTCGCACATGACTATGTGCATCATCAGTATGAAAAATGACACAAAATAATAACATTAAAATACTAAAAATACACTGGATTCTTAAAATGACAATTAAAAACATTAAAAGACTAAAAAAAGCAAAGCAAAGTAAAAACAACTGCTGTTACACCAACCTTCAGGTACAAAGAAAGAAGATAGAATGACCAAAGAAAGAACAAGAACCTCCAAAGACGACTATGCCAGATATAGTTGAGCAGAGGAGCAGCCACCGTTTAACGATGGAACGAGTCTTTTAATAATATAATGACTCTAAGGTCGTCAGATAATCTGCATCCTTAGAATACCCTATTATGGAAAAATGCTGCTTCTTGACCTCAATTTTACAATTGATAGCATGATTTTTTATATTGAATGTTTCTGGTCTGCTCAATCTTTGTCCCGTTCTAAAACTCAAACCTAAGTGACTGTAATAACGTATCTGCAACAACCTTTTCGTTGATCCAATATAAGTACCAGGATCCTGGGCATGTAAACTTATAGACCACATTGGATCTCATGAAGGGATGCAGACGGTCCTTAAAGCCAAACAAGGAGCCAATTTTGCTGGGATTATTTGATAGCAATTTTAAATTAATGCACGGTATCTCAGTTTCAATAATTTGTTTCAGTTTATGCGAAAATTTGGAGTTAAAAATATAAGGGTAACGGTGTCTCAGCAGTTGTGAAAAGTGATGAATCCCGCGAAGGCGAAGACGGAAAGCAAACAGGAAGACGAAGAACAAGTGTCGTATCATCTCGGGAACAAATACTATCTGCAGTATGACCCTCAAATATCATTCAGGAATGCCGAAGACACATGGATGTGTTTTTTAAAAGATATATTCAATAAGAAACGTTTCGCACATGACTATGTGCATCATCAGTCTGAAAAATGACAAAATAATAACATTAAAATACTAAAAATACACTGGATTCTTAAAATGACAATTAAAAACATTAAAAGACTAAAAAAAGCAAAGCAAAGTAAAAAACATCCATGTGTCTTCGGCATTCCTGAATTGATATTTGAGGGTCATACTGCAGATAGTATTTGTTCCCGAGATGATACGACACTTGTTCTTCGTCTTCCTGTTTGCTTTCCGTCTTCGCCTTCGCGGGATTCATCACTTTTCACAACTGCTGAGACACCGTTACCCTGCTGCAACTCTTGCTACTGCTAGGAAGCTTGAAAAGACGTCCCTGAAACTCGAGAAATCAAAATGTGACCTAGATTTTCTGCAATACTGCGAGCTAAATGGCGTATATCCGAAATTCGTCCGATTCAAACTGTATAAGACATCCCTTTACGCTACTGAGTTCTACAAAGATGCCCTGAAAGATCTACTTCGTAAGGAGATTACTACGAAACAGACGGCTATTCAGAAATTTAACGAGACCGTTACCCAAATGAGGAGGCTCTTGTTTGATGACTTGTCCTTTGTTGATCGGTTTATCTTTCAGAAATTGTTTAATAATTATGTAAATGAATTTATTTCTCATATATTTGCCCGCCATCAAAGAAAGTTGCAGAATTTGGGTATTGTAATTCCGATGTTTGACCAGAGAAACCAATGTATATTTAATTTTTCCAATTATGTACTGTCCAAAGGGAAGAATTCTTACTGTCTTTCGGGCTTGATTTTTGTTTACCCTCCTATAGACCTGACTATGCCAGATTTTATTTCCCTTTGGAGGTGCTGTTTCAAAGACTTGTTAATTTGGATATGCAAAAAAACTTGAGTAATTTACAACAAAAAATGGCTGCTCTTATACATAACTTATGCACAATTAAAGGTTACGTGGACTCCGTTTTTTAAAAAAGAGGATTTGGAACTTTTGCTTTCACTTAGGAAACGTGATGACCTAGTGATCTGCAAGCCAGACAAGGGCAAAGGAGTTGTGTTATTGAATAAGAATGATTATGTCAATAAGATTGAAGACATACTGTCGGACACTTCTAAGTTTTTAGCTCACGGTGATCCTAATTTTTTAGACATTTATAAACGAGAGGATCGTATTAATAGGTTTTTAAGGAAATTAAAAACTGACAACATTATTGATGATAAAACCTACCAAAAGCTGTATGTAACCGGTTCTTCCTTCAGTATATTGTATGGGCTACCAAAAATTCATAAAGATGGAATTCCTATAAGACCAATTATGGCAGCGTATAATAGCCCTTTTTCTATTTCAAAATATCTGGTGTCTCTCCTTAACGAGTATACTTCAAGTCAATTTATTTTAAAGAATGGTTATGAATTTCAAAATCAAATCATTAGTCAGGACGGTGACCTGTATATGTCAAGCTTTGATGTTGAGTCTTTATTACGAATGTTCCCTTAAACGAGACTATAGAGATTATTTTAAACAAGGTTTTCCCAGATGGCAATTTTACATTTCATGGTTTTACTAGGTCTCTTTTTAAACAACTTCTAGAACTTGCGGTGCAAGATTCTATGTTTATTTTTAATCAAAAATTGTACTCTCAGGTAGATGGTGTTGCTATGGGTTCTCCATTAGGACCTTTATTTTCGAATTTTTTTATGTCTTTTTTAGAAGAAAAATTTTTAGATTGTTGTCCGTCGTCTTTTAAACCATTGTTTTACAGAAGGTATGTAGATGATACCTTTGTTCTTTTTAAGTATCAGTGGCAGGCCACCCAGTTTTTAGATTTTATTAATGAGCAACACCCTAACATTAATTTTACTATGGAATTGGAGAGAGATAATTGTTTACCGTTTTTAGATGTTTTAATCACGAGAGCTAATTCTGTTTTTACTACTGCCGTTTACAGAAAGAACACTTATACAGGTCTTGCAAATAATTTCTACAGTGCTTGCCAAACCAGTTTTAAATTGAATACCATCTATACTTTAGTATATAGGGCTCTTAGATACTCGTCCAGTTGGGCCATATTTCATAAAGAGATTGAATTTTTAACTACTTTCTTTCAACAAAATTCATTTCCCAAAGATCTAGTTTTTAGAACCGTCAACAAACTTTTAATTAATCATTTTCATCCTGCCACACCGGTTTTTAATGTTCCGAAAAAACTTATGTATGCTTCAATCCCTTATATTTTTAACTCCAAGTTTTCGCATAAACTGAAACAAATTATTGAAACTGAGATACCGTGCATTAATTTAAAATTGCTATCAAATAATCCCAGCAAAATTGGCTCCTTGTTTGGCTTTAAGGACCGTCTGCATCCCTTCATGAGATCCAATGTGGTCTATAAGTTTACATGCCCAGGATGTCCTGGTACTTATATTGGATCAACGAAAAGGTTGTTGCAGATGCGTTATTACAGTCACTTAGGTTTGAGTTTTAGAACGGGACAAAGATTGAGCAGACCAGAACATTCAAATATAAAAAATCATGCTATCAATTGTAAAATTGAGGTCAAGAAGCAGCATTTTTCCATATAGGGTATTCTAAGGATGCAGATTATCTGACGACCTTAGAGTCATTATATATTAAAAGACTCGTTCCATCGTTAAACGGTGGCTGCTCCTCTGCTCAACTATATCTGGCATAGTCGTCTTTGGAGGTTCTTGTTCTTTCTTTGGTCATTCTATCTTCTTTCTTTGTACCTGAAGGTTTGGTGTAACAGCAGTTGTTTTTACTTTGCTTTGCTTTTTTAGTCTTTTAATGTTTTTAATTGTCATTTTAAGAATCCAGTGTTTTTATTTTTAGTATTTTTAGTAATTATTATTTTGTCATTTTTCAGACTGATGATGCACATAGTCATGTGCGAAACGTTTCTTATTGAATATATCTTTTAAAAAACATCCATGTGTCTTCGGCATTCCTGAATTGATGTATGTATATATAATATATATAAAGATATATAGCTATATATATATATATTAAATATATATATATATAATAATATATATATCATATATATATTATTTATTATATTATATATCATATATATATATATATATATATATATATATATATATATATATATATATATATATACTGGGTCTTTCTTTTATTCTCCCAAGAAGCACAACATAGTATACTATAGTACTCTATTTTGCAGCAAATGATAACACCAGCAGTTATAACTCAGATGATAGCCAGAAGCATTTCCCCGTTGGATCAGTCTGTCGAGTGGCCGGGACACATTTTATGTAAAGGTAAGACCCGTGAGACGCATTGTGATGCATATATTCATTTATCACTTCTCACTTCCCGTCTTGTTTTGATTCCAGTTGAGGCGTCAGCTGGAGTGGACTCAGTTCCACCGCTTGAAGTGGAATGAGGCGACCACTTTTGCCTGGAAGAATTTCACCACCCCCACCGTCAGGAGGATGTTTTCTTTCCTCACCGTGCTGGGGAGGGCAGCTTTGCCCGAGGAGGAGCTCAGGGAGGTACGTATCTACATTATATATGTATATATATATATATTTATGTGTGTGTGTGTGTGAGAGAGAGAGAGAGGTAATAATTTTTAAGGGCCTACAGTAACGCTTCTAAGACATAATGTAGCTGTGCTTCATTATGTGTTGTCTTATCATTCGTTGAATTTGCTGCAGCCTTCTTAAGAATATCTTGATTGTTATACTGAGCATCTTTAAAAATCAACGCCTTTCACTTCTCTAAAGAAACTTGTCTAGTACATGTTATCGTGTTTAGATATCTTATTCTTTTCTTTGCATCACTTAAACCCCACTGGTTTCAAGTCTGACATATGTGTGGCTGGCTGAGGGGTCCTCAGTACGTCAACATCATAGTTTCTTCCTCAGAAATAATAACTGAATAAAGGTTTAGAATCCTTTGCAGAATCTCTCTTCTTCCGAAATGTTAATTGAAGAGCACATTTCAAATCTCTCGTTAAATTAAACTCTGGGACCCTTATTTGTGTCATAAACCTATTCCTGGATTCTTCTTTGTCTCCCTCTACACCAAAATGATGACCATGATGGAGGTCATTCATATTTATATGTCATCAGAAGCGATTTAATGCTTACTTCCTTAAACGCACAATCCACCCACAGCTCACGACGTTGATCGAGGAGATGAAGACGACTTATTCAACTGCCAAGATCTGTCGATACGACGCAACGCGAAATAGATTACCAGATGGAGAGTATGACTATTACTCAGATTTAGAAATAGATGGCGACAACGAAATCTTGTGCACCCCAACACTCAGCCTGGAACCACGTGAGTCGAATTCCTTCTCAATACGCGACACTTAACTCAATTATCTGGTGACGTCGTTTCTCAGTAGCTCTCATCTGACTTTCATAGCCTATGTTGCAATGGAAATATGCTCATAAATGCAATACACAGACAACCTCAACGAAGCCTTATCAAACTTTTCACGCAAAAAGTAAATCCTACCGCATCTGTCAATCAAAACTTTTATAAGAGGAACAATTATATATCTTTTATTTTGGAAATTTCGACAAATCGATCAACTGTTCTTGTTCTTTTCACAGATCTTACGCAAATTATGTCAACTTCGCGAAATCCGGATGAACTTCGTTACGTGTGGAGAGCTTGGAGAGATGTCGCTGGCAAACCTTTACGAAATAAATATATTCGCTTCGTAGAACTAACCAACAAAGCTGCTCTGCTGAATGGTAAGAATATCCCTTAGAATGACCAAGAGGCCTTTCCAAAGTAACGAGTTTCGCTTAGCCATATGGTAAGGATGTTGCAATTTATGTGCTTCAGTGGTTTCAGAGCTTATCTCTATAGAATATTTATGTTTCAACTTTCTTTTTTTATCATCTTGGTCAGAAATCGGAAAATTTAAAAGATCTATTGTAAGCTGATCATTTTACAGCAAAAATAATGTTATAGTAACAAAAATGCTAAAGATAATTAGACTTGACAAATACTCACCGAGGTTAGAAATGAGACTTGAAAAGGCGGCCATTTTATGTGTTCCTTTTGATTCGACTCAAATTCAAGTGACAAGAGACGGTGATCGCCATTTTATTCCACCTTACCTCTTATTCAAAGGTTTTGATGATGCTGGCGAGTACTGGAGGAGCGACTATGAAACCGATAATTTCGCCGAGGACCTGGACGCACTATGGACAACACTGCGTCCTCTTTATCAGCAACTCCACGCCTACGTCAGGAGCAAGCTGAGGGCGGTTTATGGCGAGGAGAACGTTCCAGTTCGAGGGCCTATTCCCGCTCATCTTCTGGGTGAGTTGCAAGCCTTTCAAATAAAGGTTCTTAAGAAGAGGCAGTTCTTCCTCTATATATAAAGTCTTTTTGGTATTCTTATCGTTATGGTTTCAGCAATACTTTTTATTCAAGTTGACTTTAAATTTTGTATTTTATGAATTCTACTTGTCCTTCCGTGCTCTGTGTTCGTAGCATAAAACATTGTGATATAACTACTTAAAAATACTTCGCACTGGATCTATCATGGAAATATATTTCCAGGAAACATGTGGGCACAGACCTGGACGCACGTGTTGGACATAACCATTCCCTACAGAGGGCTCCCTACGGTGGATGTCTCAGACACCTTGCGACGACTAGGCTACCAGCCCGTAACCATGTTCCGTCTTGCCGAAGAGTTTTTCACTTCTCTCGGGTTGGACAGCATGCCCACCACCTTCTGGCAAAGGTCTCTGTTCGTCAAACCCAATGACAGGGAAGTCGTGTGTCACGCATCTGCTTGGGACTTTTGCAACGGCATCGATTACAGGTGAGTTCACATCGGCCCTTTGAAATCATGAGGTTTGTTTCTGGGAAGATAAGGAATAACATTCATTTGGAGTCAAAACAAATCTTTCATGAATGCTGCTGCTGACGCACAAAAGATCCGAAATTTCTAAAAAAAATACAACAGAAGCAAGGAAATGTGCAATATTTTGATGCTTGTGAAAAAACTTTGGTAAAGAGTGACTAACTGTTTAGCGGCGGAAAAATAATACATTTGTCTTATTGCAGGATCAAACAATGTGCTCAAGTGACTATGGAAGACCTCATAACAGCGCACCATGAGATGGGTCATATACAATACGACATTCAGTACCGGAACCAACCATTTGTATTCAGGTAAATTTAAATCCTGGTGGCAAAGGAGCACCCTAAAGCTTAGCCGTCCATCATGGGTTTATGAGGAAGGTATATACTTATATGACCTGATAAACAAATGAGTTTGGAACGAAAGAATATGCTGGGTTGGAACTCGTGCAACAGAATACGGCTTTATTCCTTAACTCCTTTGTTTTCCTAATCTTAAGGGCCCCCATACACTGAACGATTGTCTGAACGACTGTCTATCGTTCGCAAAAACACTGTGTATGGGTTTGTCTGAATGCAAAAGTGGGCGGAGCTTCGTGTCTGAACGATCTCAGTGGGAATTGTCACGACCAGGTTGCTGGCTTGCAACTTAAACCTGTCATACACAGGTCGTTCAATGTATGGGTTTGTCTGCTGATATAACGCTATCGCGCGCGTCTCTTCTAGAGATGATGCCATGTCTTCTCTTGACAAAATCTTTGTTCAGACTGAAATCGGTGCGGAGATCGTTCATACTGTTTGAATAGTGTGTGTGTGGGTCGATAACGACAATCGTTCAGACAGTCGTTCAGTATATGGAGGCCTTTAGGTTGAAAGCGACACTCACGCAACAGGAAAAGTGTGATGAAAAAAAGTGTAACATTCCGGTTACTCCGGAAGAAAAACAACTCTCGCTTTAAATCACTTGTATAGGAAATATCACTATTCTTTAGTTCCATACCTGGATCGTTTTTCAGGGTAAATGGACTTACTTATTTATATATTGTTTTTTATTGCACTGTAAAAGTAGAATCTATTTAATGTTGGCCAATGATTAGCGTGCTGAAAAATTATTGTTGATTACATTTCCGTATAAATGTAAATTTTGGGAAAAATGTTAATAATGAGTGCATGTAAACACCTCAAGATGAGGCAGAAATCCAAGCTCTCGTCTTTACTATAAAAAAATACTGTTGGAAAGAAAGTTATCAATTAAACAAAAGGATCAAGAATATCAGATGGTTAATTGTCAAAAGGGTAAAAATCAAAGCGATAATCCAGGATTATCGGATATCACACGGTCACAAACTTAAACATAGATTTAACCATAAGAGAAACTAAAACGTAGCCATACAAATACCAAAAACATGTATAAAACTGAATTTTAATTTTGTTGCTTATATTTATCTACAATGTTTTTTTTATTTTGAAGGCGTCGAGTTTAAATAAACCAAGACTGGTATTCGTTTATTTAATGAAGTCACATGCATCTACTGTGATTTTTTAAGTATAATATATATATGTATATATATACATATAATATATATATATATATATATATATATATATATATATATATATATGTGTGTGTGTGTGTGTGTGTGTGTGTATAATAAAAGGAGTCCATAAAAACGCCAAAATATAGAAAGAAAATACTATATTTCAGAGACTGCTGTCTTCCTCTTCAGGTAGATGAATGAGAAAAGTTACAGAAAAGGTGGTATTTATACCAAGAGATCCATCCGCAGATAAGCCAATTTAGTTTACTCCCGCTGATAATCTTCCTTTAATCCTCTTAAGCGTTGGTTGAATGAAAACTTTGTCATCGACGTCTGAATCCCATGCGGCCTTTGAGATGTTCATTACCTGCCTCTCTTTGATCAAGGCGGATTCCATCATTTGAGTCTTGTACCGGCAGTTGCTGCTATAAATTGTAAGTGACAAATTCCAGTTTATTCTGTGGTCATGTTCATTTATGTGGTTGAAAATAGCAGAGTTCCGTTGTCCATAGCTAACCAACTGTATTAATCTCTGGGGAAGTTATTAAACAGAGACAGGTAATGAACATTTCAAAGGGTGCATGGGATTCAGATGTCGTTGACAAAGTTTTCATTCAACCAAAACTTAAGAGGATTAAAGGAAGATTATCAGCGGGAGTGACCTAAATTGGCTTACCTGTGGATGGATCTCTTGGTATAAATACCACCATTTTCTGTAACTTTTCTCATTCATCTACCTGAAGAGGGAGACAGCAGTCTCTGAAATATATTTTCTCTCTATATTTTGGCCTTTTTATGGGCTCCTTTTATTACCCTAGATGGAATTCTATTGTAACAGAAAATTTTTACCAGTCATATATATATAATATCTATATATATATTAATATATATATAATAT
Organism: Macrobrachium nipponense; assembly: GCF_015104395.2. Classification (NCBI taxonomy): domain Eukaryota; kingdom Metazoa; phylum Arthropoda; class Malacostraca; order Decapoda; family Palaemonidae; genus Macrobrachium; species Macrobrachium nipponense. The sequence goes on from NC_087215.1 coordinate 41,567,034, forward strand.
ATATATATATATATATATATATATATAAATATATACTATATAGTATTCATTAATTAATAATTTAACTATATATTAATAATAATAAAATATAGTTTATATTTATATATTGAGATATAATTTTATATATATGATATATACTATATATATATATATACTATATATAATAATATATGTATATATATATATATATATATATATATATATATATATATGTGTGTGTGTGTGTGGTGTGTGTGTGTGTGTGTGTGTGTGTGTGTGTGTGTGTGTGCGTGTGCGTGAGTGAGTATGTTCCCATCTTTTACCGTCATGCACACCGGGTGGTTGGTGGAAACTGTGAGGTAGAGATCTTTGATAGGGAATACGTACTCTGCAGAAAGGGTCTCGTTCCTCCTCTTTTTTTTTTTTTTTTTTTTTTCTTCTGGTTAAATGCTCCTGCTTTGGAGTCATTTCCCATTCTGTCAGAGTCCCATCATCACAAAATATTTGGTAGACTGATTCACCGTTACATATGATTGCCCGGCTGTTAATGTGAGTAGGTATTATTTTGACAAGTCGTGCCCTATTTAGTAACTTTAAAATATTGGACATACAAAATAAATGTACTATATATATGCATAATTATAAATAGTCGTTTGTACAGAGAACTGAACTAAAATGATATCTGCATTAAACTAATGCTAGTCTATAGCTTTTTTAAAGCATTGATACGAGTATATCATCTGAGTATCAGTATAATAGTTCCACTTGTCATGCTGCAGTAACAAATTAAAATCCCGTTGTGTTTTGGAAATATGATAAAAACGTTCGAATTCTCCACAGTTTCAAGACCAGCTGGTCAACTCTTCAGGTAATTCTGTACAATTCAAGAAAAGAAGGAAAGTTAGAACTTTTAATTAAGCGAAGAAACAAAACTTAAAAGCCATCTTCGGTCATTACCAAACTGCCACTCTCAAGCCACAGTTGTTAATTATTCAACGACCTGACAATCTTGTTAAGGTTGACTGCTTCAATTACATATTAGGACAACAGACTGTCAAACTTGTAGTTTCCATCTTTTAAGTTAAAATCAGGTACTGTCCTTATGACGGCAGCTTCGATTATTTTCCTCTTCTGTGTATTATTTGCTTTAAAAACAATAACTTACTCTTTTGCCAGCATCACAATGGTTTCTTGATTATATTTGCATAAATCAAGCATCATTTACTTCTCCCCTGCTTATTGAATTTGTGTCTTTTTTCTCTTAACGTATGCCACTTTCCTTCTCTTATTATGTTATAATGTAACGTTTCTGCTTTAATTAAGTTATACTGTAGCTTTCATTCTTATATTATGTTATACTGTAAATTTTCTGCTTTTAATATGTTATTATACTGTGACTGTCCTTCTTTTACCGTGTTATACAGTAACTTTTCTGCTTTTATTATGTTATAATGTAACTTTCCTTCTTTTACTATGTTATTATACTGTAACTTTCCTTCTCTTATTATGTTATTATACTGGAACTTTTCTTCTTTTGCATTATTCTTTAACCACCTGGATAGAAAACCAGTTGGTCTTGTAACTGCAGTGAAATTTAACGTTTTTAATATATTTCCCAAAGACAAAGGAATTTTAATTTATTCAACTGAGTATCTTTGGCTGTCATTGAGTCACTGAAAGAATACGAAGGCATTTTGGAATGTTGATCCATAACATTTCACATTTTAAGTAGTCGACCAATTCCCTTAATGAACTTCGTAGAATCTACGGCCGTGTCATGAGACTTCTCTCCTGAAACAGAGACGGGGCCAATCCAGGCTTCCACGAGGCCGTCGGGGATGTCCTCGCCCTCTCCGCCTCTACGCCTCGTCACCTGCAGACAGTTGGCCTGCTGGCCAACGTCGACGACTCTTATGAGACAGACATCAACTTCTTATTCAACATGGCCCTCGACAAAATAGCCTTTTTACCCTTCGGCTATTTGGTTGATAAGGTAATACCGACCAGAGATGTAGTGCGGAAATAATCTCAAGAGGGACTGGTAGATTTATCTCTTGGACCTCCATATATCATTGTTCCTTTTCCTTGGAAGCGAGGCTCTAGTCCTTAGTACTCATACATCAACGACATGGTTGCAATAAGAACATATATGAAATTTATGATATTGGCTCTAGTACCATTTTAAGAATTATAAGTTGCTCTCCTTGTGCAGTGGCGGTGGGAACTCTTCAGTGGAGAGATTTCAACTTCGGAAATGAACAGCCGTTGGTGGGAGCTCCGTAATTCGCTACAAGGGGTTTCATCCCCTGTTCCCAGAGACGAGGAAGACTTTGACCCAGGGGCGAAGTTCCACGTTCCAGCGAATGTCCCTTACGTCAGGTGAGCAATGTGGTTTTACTCACATAACTCATTTCAGTAAAACTTACAGGTTCAGTTTTCAGCGAATATGAAATGTCGTTTTGTTCTATTTTTTTATTCAATGCTGAAATCAACAAAAAAAAATTCTGTAAAGTATAGCAAATATGACTTTTTTTCCCCGACAGGTACTTCGTAAGCTTCATCGTGCAGTTCCAGTTCCACTCGGAGTTATGCAAAGCAGCTGGCCACACCGGGCCACTTCACCACTGCGATATATATCGTTCCAGGGAAGCTGGAAGGCTTCTTAAGTAAGATACCCCTGAAATCCCTCATTTCTTACTTGAAGAAATAACGTTTTGATCAAAGCAAACTCGGTTCATTCTTGCGTCAACGTATAATGCAGATACAGTAGTCATTTCGGTTAGGGCTCTTAAGTCTGTGAATTAATATTGTCCAGTGCTACACTTTTCAAGAAAGAGTTTCATGATACAGTGGTAGGTACCTTTACTCAACGTAATAGACTTCTGTACTTATTATCAGCTACATCATTGTCATTGATTTTTTCCTTAGACTCAATTTTATATATCATATATTTAAGCGAATACCACGGGAAAATGATAGTCAGAAATCCAAGCGCTTTCGTCTTTATTCAGACATCGTCAAGCGCTTGGATTTCTGACTATCATTTTCCCGTGGTATTCGCTTATTTATGAAGTCACGTGCATCTACTGTGATTTTTTAAGCATCATATATTTAAAAAGAAGAAAACTTTTGAATAAACTTGTAAAAGTGCAGGTTAGTTTAGATTTGAAACTGTGGCAATGGTGCTAGCAGCAGGAACTAAAAAAATATTCAAGTGGAGATTATAATGTATGTTCTTTGTTATGTTGAAACGCTACTGGATTTAAATAATTCAGTGTTTTTTTTATGTTTTTGGACTGTAAGCTGATAGCTTTTTACTGGAACATTCCAGTGTCTTCTTACCATGCTGGAGAAGATGGCAGTTTTTTTTCTCTCAACAGATCAACTAAACATCCGTATCTCTTGCTCTTGATTACTCAACATTTTCTTAAGACAGTTTATAGAAAAATCAGATAGAGATTTAGTTGCAGTTACGGTGGAATGTTTTCTGAAATGGCAGTTTTGTATGGGTGTTCCCAAAGCAGTACATTTGAAGTTCGAAAGCTCTCCGGACAGGAACTTTAATTTTTAGGCAGTTAATGCTGTTACATGAAAATAAAAAAGTACTGTGCTAATTATGACTAAGTAAGCGTGCTGGAACGGCTTTCGAGTCAAAATACACTCAACAAACTTAAAAATTCCCACAAAAGGTGTTACCAAAATATGGGAAAATCAGGCTTGTATCATAGACTACCTTTGCATTAGTTGATTTCATCAGTAAAGCTTATTTTCATTCACATTAGTGACGTGGTATCGGTTGTGAATCCGGAACAATTAAACTCAGTACATGTTAAGTTTCAGTAAGCATAGCTTCAAGCCGTGTGCGTTTTTCTTATCCGTAATTTCAACATCTCGCTTTGAAATCGGAGTTCTCTGAAGTTATTGTCTTTGTTACTTTATAATTGTGCAAGATTTCTAAAATGATCTGCGGTCCCAGTCATTGAGATGCTCTGTGTCATTTCAGAAATGTCTTGTCTCTGGGAAAATCTCGACCGTGGACAGACGCTTTGTCCGTTTTGACGAACGGCAGGACAAGGAAGCTGGACGCAGGTCCCATCTTGGAATATTTCGGCCCTCTCCTGTCGTGGCTCGAGTCTCAAAATAAAGGCGAATTTATTGGCTGGGGTAAGTACTTCGCCATGAAGTCTTCCGATGAGATGAAAATTCTTGTTGTCTTATAAGCTTTATTGTGAGGTATTAGATTTTAACGTTTCACTTTCATGACTAATGTCACCTTGATTATTTTTTCAAGTTTTCCATTAGGATTTTAAAAGGTAAGTACATTTCTTATTTTAAGGCAAAAAGGTTAACTAATTGTTGTGGATACCAATAATACAGTATTTCTTTTTACTTTATTGAGTGGAAGCTCTAGAGACAAGGTCAATGAAGGAGCCAAGTTTATTAAACTATGGCTATATACATTTTTCTTCAAACTCATGATTAAGCAAATGATTGGAAATGGCTGGCGGGTATTTTTCCATATTTTAAATAGAAAAGCAACAAATCCAGATTTTAATAGTGAAAACCCAAATCTTTGGGATCATGCGGGAAGAGTTCGAAAAATAAATGTAGCATAAAAATAGAAAAAAAAAAAAAACTAGGACACTTTCCGTAGACTAAGTGAAAAACTGTACGTGTGCTTTTTTCTTTTATCGAACCATATAGTATTTGGAAAGTTTAGGGAAATTTTTTTATCATAAACAGGTCTGAGCAGATTAGAAGTCAACATATGCTTTTGACAGTCTATAGTTCTAGCTGATATAGTGACACATAGAACCAAAAGACAGTTAACTTTATTTTATTTTTTTTTATTTAATACTCTAGATGTCATTCTCCTCATAACTGAAATACAGTTGCTGTTATTTGCCAAAGACGTTTCTCGAGACAAACCATGACACACGAACGTCTCCAGTCCTAAAAAAGAACTCGACTCGAAAGTGGTGCCTCTGTTCCTTGCAGATGAGAAGGAGGCCATCGTGGTGCAGCAGGTGGGGACGACCAACGCCTCTGTCGTCACTGGGGTCGTCCTCGGATTCATAGCTCTCATCCTGCTGGTGAGCCTCATCGTCTACGCCGTCACCCGGTGCAAGAGGACCGGGAAGTCCTTCAACGCCGCCACCTGAAGCGATGCCGTGCCAAGGAATGAGATTGAAATCATTGATGTCACACCAAAGAATTCTTTTGAGATCATTGAGGAGGATCTAGGGACTATCTAGGCATAGAAACCATTTCTGTGCCTTGTTATACTCTGAATGCCTTTGAGTCTGCGTGTGAATGTGAAGGTAACTTTCTTTCAAGCTCAATCCGGAAGCGTAATATTTAAGAGCAAAAAGAAAATCACTTTTAAATTTGATTGATGTAGTTGTAATTCTTTTTTTATTTATCTTAGTTTATCATAGATTAAGAAGCTGGGTCATCACTAATAATACTTTAAATGGAATCCAAAAATGCATTTTTCTAATTTTGGTTGAATGTCTATCTGTAAAATTCTGCCATCGATCGTTTCTCATTCGTCATAATCATAATCCATTCCTTCGACGCATCATTGACTTCTTCAATAGTTTACCACAGTCTTTAACAAAGTGATTAAATCTTCATTTCTTTTTTAAAGCAAAGTGATTTCCTAGATATTGGTTGTTTCATCGGCACTGGATCTATCCATGATGTCATCTCTGATACTTGAACCACACTATTGGAGCTTGAACTTTCTTGGCATCTTTGCGTTTCCACCTCATGCTTTGGTACTTTGCTACAAATCCGTCTCATCAGATGATTCGAGTAAATGACGAACTTGGCGCCCCTGAAGACTCTCCCGAAGGTTTCCCCATTCGTTTCTCGTGGAATTGACTCCGGCTGTGATGGTGCGTCTCTGAGGACAGCGCGTAGAGTAGCTGCACGATTTGGCCCTTTCTGCTCTACTCAAAGATTTTTATTATTCACAACAGAATATGTATCTGCTGGTAGTGATAAAGATTAGAAAGGTTTTCAACATGTATTTATGTGTTGCTGTCATAATCTATCACTAATTAGATTTCATTGAACATATGGAGATACATACACAAAAACACAACCACAAATATTATATATATACATATATATATATATATATATATATATATATTATATATATATATACCTCTATTTGCAAACCCGCATTCACGGACTCATGTATTTGTGGATTTCTCTACGGAAATTATATACCCACTATTCGGGAGAAATTCGCATATTTGCGGTATTTTTCTATGAGAAATATCCACACATTACTGAATTAGCATGTCAATTTCATGATTAAATGCACTTTTTGTGATAAAACTATTTAAAAACCAGGTAGAAGCAATTTTAGTGGTTTTTCTTAAGTTTGAACTAACAAAATAGGCAGTTTCAAGCAATTTATAGGGATTCTAGGCATTCACAGAATCTAGCTATTCGTTGGGAAGTCTGGTACACATCCCCCGCGAATACGGGGTGTCCACGTATGTATATATATATATATATATATATATATATATATATATATATATATATATATATATATATACACACATTATATATATACATATATATAGATAGATATACACTGAACTAGTTGTTTATAAGACTTCTTAAGCCATTGTGTTTCTTCCGAAATTAAGAAAATGAACCAACGGGCGAACGATCACGTGAGGGCACCACAATTCCCGGGAAATACCAAGTTGTAAAGTAATCACCTGCACATTGCTTTATAGGGGGAGGGTATTGCGGAAAATATTATCCCTTAATCTCCACTACTTAGCTCCAATATGTACTGTCACAGCAAACTTTTCCCTGTATGAAAGGAAATGCACTTCTAGCACTGGCCAAACCCTCCTCTTGAAAGTAGTACCTGCACTTCATGTGCGCACTTACTTTATCATCAAGTCACCGTTTAGTCATCTTGTTTTTGTATTGTTTTCATGTAGAGTTTCATATCAAATCATTTTCAACATATATGTATATGCATCATTTAACTTTCATCTTGTTTAGAGTTTTGGTGGCTGTAGAGCTGAATTGTCATTTTAGTTTTGTGAGACAATAAATCTGTATTACCGTACTATGCCTTCTTGTTATTCAGAATTTTGGGTAAAGAAAATATGTACTAAATTTCCATACAAGTATTTTTGATGTATATACTGTACATCCAGAGGCTTCATTCCTTAAATGTTGCGTACGTATTCCCACAGAGAGAGAGAGAGAGAGAGAGAGAGAGAGAGAGAGAGCCTATGTATTATCTAGAATTGAGCCGATCTGAATGGAATATCAGTTATTACCTGTGCTTGTGTTCAAATATATGATGAAAATACCAAAGTAATTTGAATAAACCTAATAAAATTGCACTGCAGCCTAATGAAGCCAGTCATTATACGCCATAATTTGTGAAGTATTTTTCGAAAGATAGACGGGTTCTGTTTCCATCTTATTCCCTCATTCTTCTCCGACAATTTCACATGAACTGCCCACGGTCTGGCCTATTCTAAAAGCAATGGCTCTTCAGTAACACACTTTTTTCTCCCAGTTTCAATTGAATCCAGTCCCCACACATTCCAATATTATTTTAATGTTTTTGAGTATTCCTTTCCTAATGAAAAAGGTTTCCGTGGTATCGAGATTTTCTTGATGATTATCTTTTCTGTTTAAGCATTCGTTTCAAGCCTGAGGGATCCCTAACATAATAATTTAGTCAAACTGTCTTCACTAATTAGTAGGAAATAAATGACCTTGATTGATTTGTCGTTCACAAAATATCTATCGTTTGGCAACAGGAAATAAATGCCATGTTTCCCAAAAAAGTTATATTCACTGTTTGTTCTTTTGCAGCGTTCTTCTTATTTCTACTACCATTCGAAATTCGTTTTTGTTTTTTTATTCTCACTTGCTTTGTCATTTTCTATTAACCTTTGATTTCTATTCCGAATGACACTTCCTATACCATAAAACTGTTAGTCATCTACTAGATCTAAGGCTTCCTGCTGAAATTCCTCTAACTCGTCCGACTAAGAGGAATCCAATGTAGCTCTCGAAGTCTATTTTCACACACCATGATAATTATAACCTTTTTTAGTGCTTTTTCGACAAAATTATTCACACCCACTTCTTTTATATCTAGCGATATTATGTCTGGAACATCTGAAGATTTCACATGATCGCTTAGAAAAAAGTTTTCATAAAACTGAATATTTCCGCTGCTCCTGTATGACCAATAAACAGTTACCCGACGATTCATTTTCCATACCTAAATATGCCTCACATACAAGCTACTTCTCTTTCCATGAATCACTTGGGTTGCCGTTCCTCAGCCACGTTCTGTAGCAGTTTCCATACACCGTAGGGTGTTCCTTGTGTAAGAGGAAAGCACGTTAGTATCCACACGGTCTAGACCCTGGTGACCATTACAAGAATTTCACCAGAAGTGAGCAGAAGACCAAACCGATAATTGCTGGACCAGAACCTTTGCTGCCGCTGACAATTTCGGCAGTTTGCTTTTGCTTTTGGCCTCCGGCTGTTCCCGAGGAAACTACGAGAGTGTAAGACAAATCTTGCCCCTTGGAACTTGGATGGTTCCTGAGGGAACACGCGGCATCTTCAGGAGCGACATAAGGTTTTGATTTCGGGTATCTCGTGATGGTTTCCTTAATCTGGGGACAAATGGCTACAGTTAGAAATTCCCTTTCCTGAGAAGTCACTTTCATTCAGTTAGTTTAATGACATTATGTTTAACATTATTTCTTCGTCACTGAAAAATTACGGTATTGATTGCGTCTTTTAACTCAGTTAACATTTGTTTTTTAATGCACACATTTACGTACTTAAGATTCCAAAGGTTGCCAATCTCATTGATCGATTGAATGAGTTATTGCTACAATCGATTGTTAGCAAATGCGCAAATTGCTTTCAGAAATTAAGACCTACATTCACTACAGAGTGACAGAAAATAACGATGGTACGAAATTAATTTCCATGATGGTCGGAAAGCATCGCTCACCTCGAGCTTTTGTCCGTAGGTGTACTGGCATTTAATAGCTTGATCACCTCGAACAATTCTCTCATTCAGCTCCTCCTTGTTCAGTGACTCCCATGGCAAGCTGTTCATGACCTCTTGGTACCTTCGACCTCCGCCGACCTCTGGGTCGAAGACGTACGTCGATAAATCAAGTTCTCTGTAAATGAAAGTGATTTCCGGAGGCTTTTTGCTTCTTTGCACTAATTAGACGTGTAGATTATGGTAATAACTAGTAAATCAAGGATTGAATTATTCATTACTGTTTTCATTAATCTCACAATTAAAGGTATGTACCTAGACATTCCAAGTTTCCCCCAAAGAATACTATAATGTGAAACTGTTATATAATAATTAATTAAGACATTTTTATGGCATAGTAGTGGTATTAGATAATTCAAGAATTGAGGTATTCAATACTGCTTGCTACTTCCTCATGACTAAAGGTATCCACTGGTACATTTTAGTTACTCCTAAAGAATATCGTACGAAACCGAGAGGAAACTCAATCAATTTGATCATGTTTCCATGCTGTAGGAAAATTATTGTAAGCTTGTATTCAAATAAACGATAGTGAACCTGGTAAAAGGATATCTGCAGAACACTAGATTAAAGCACCACGGGAGAATACTGTCCTGGTCTGAAGGATGACTGTGTAGTTCTTGCTACCTACTCAGGAAAGCTCGTGACTCCGTGATTCCCGAACAGATCTTGCAGGACGCTTGGATGGGTTGCTGATCTGCAGAGAGCCAAGTTTATTCGAGGGTAATAGTTAATAAAGGCCTGACACATCTCATCGGTCGCGGCCCAACCACTGTAAGTGCCATTTGCTCGGGATAAGCTCTCGTAGTCGCATTCTGCAAGAGGAAGGATATGAAAAACATGACAAAGGCAGCCATGAATCTCTTCAATATCTTAAAATAAAACTAGCGTCATTAATTCATTACGAAACAACGACCAGGAGGAGGTGGAGAGGGAGTGGCAGAGAGAACTTGGGAGAAAGACTTACCTACAGTAAGATGGTCACCAGGGAGTATTTTGACCTCTTCGGTAAGCATCCGAGATTGCTGGAAATCCGCATCGAAACTGGCGTCCGTGGCGATAGGCCTGAGCTCCCTGCCTCCTCTGAAGTGTCTGAGCCTGATTGCTCGGGCTGGAGGTTATGAGATAGTGTTCATATCCGGACTTTTCGTACAACATTATGCAGTTTGAAAAAGAAGTCTATCCACAGAGTATACACCAAATAATCAGTTCAAATTCTACAATATCAATAAATTGTATATATAATCATAGCCGTACCCAAATAATGCCCATGCAAGAAGACCATGAAAACATGAATGCCCTCTTCAGGAATTGCCTGGGCCGTACATTCAGAGGCGCAGTGCCCAGAAACAAGCCAATGGGGAGTCCTTGGGGGCACCGTTAAGGAAAATACAATGGAGTGACCCAAGGCAATGTTTCCTGCATCTTGTTCTCTGTGCAAAGAAGAAACATCATGTACTGATTATTAGCGACCTTTCCCTTTTGTTCTTTAGTTACACTTTTCCTCATTTCTAAAATAAGTAATTAAGCAGTGACACAATCGCTTCATTGTAGAGAAGCTACCGGTTCAAACCTGAGAAAGTAGAAAGCAGAGGTTGGTCAGGGCATATCTGGGAAATCCTCGTACTGCGGTTGACCTAAGAAGTGAATTATGTCCTTGTGGCCAATTTACTGTCTTTTGGGTAACAGATTGGGTAGCAGTGGCAGAACTACTGGGGGTGCAGGCGGTGCAATGCACCAGGGCCCACTGTGGTTGGGGAACCACAATGTCTTAGTTGATTGTTTTGGTAATACATTTGTAAATATGTTTAGGTAATGGAAATATAAATGATAATAATGATGATGATCATATTAGAGCTTTACGATTTCTTTGTGTCTCAGTAGTTATTGGGAAAGTAACACTAAAACGATTATGTCCAACTCGATGGACATAATCGTTGCTTTAAGATTTCGCTCTTAAGATGTTGTAAGAGGGCTCTCAAAGATAAGTCTTCTTAGTGATAGCCATAATGAACGAGATGCTGCAGGTGGCCTACTGAAAAAAAATAGAAAAAATTTTAGTTTATATTCCTGGTGCAAACAAAATTACTAGAAACAATAAATGCACTTTCTAAGGCATTGCAAAGGCAGGAGATGATGCTGGACAAAACAATTCATTTGCTGAAGAACTCTGTTGACTCTCTAATGCAAATGAGAAACAGCTACGCACAAGTAAAAGAAGCAGCTGAGAAGCTCTCGAATAAGTGTGGTGTTGAGCCAAAGTTTCAGCACAAACGCATATGGAAGGTCAAAAAACATTTTGATGAATTATATACAGATGAAAGGTTTTCGGATCCAGAGTACCACTTCAAAACGAATGTGTTTTACGGTTGTTTGGACATACTGATCGCTCAACTAAATCAAAGATTTAAAGGTCTAATACATGTTGCTGAAAATTTCAACATAATCTTTACCAAGAATTTACTTACTGCATCCGATGATGAGCTATATAATGGAGTGATTGAGTGGACTGTCGGTTATATCGATTGAAAATAGCATGGCAAGAAACATAAACTTAGAAGACATAATAAAAACCTTCGCCGAGATGAAAGTAAGAAAGGTTCACTTCTAATATTTTGGTAAGTTTTTAGCATTTTCACACACGCACACACACACACACACACACACACACACACACATATATATATATATATATATATATATATATATATATATATATATATATATATATATATATATATATATGCTGATGATTTTTCTGCATCCTTTTGGGAAAGTCGATCATAAACAAGATGAGATATTAAATTCCTTCGAAAAAAGTTGATTTAGAGTAACAGAAATGTATTTATTTCAGGATTTGTGTAAATACTCCATCTATAACTAGGTAACGTTCAACATAAAAACACATTCTCGCCTAAAACAAATAGTCTTATACTTTGATAGCCAAACTCAAATTCTCTTTACTATCTCATAACACAAGGGTAGTGACAGAAGAGCGGTAACCTTCTGAACTTGTCTACTTCCCAAGAGCTTACAGAAACTGTCTTCGACTGACGTATCCAAGCTTGACATCTAAAATCCTGAATCATTTCTCACCAAAGTTAAATAAATAAAAGATTTAAAAGAATCTCACGAAACTCAAGTAAAAGAAAAAAATTCTCAACAAACTCGAGTAAGAGATAAAAAAAAAATCTCACCAAAGTTGCTTTTCTGATTAGGCACTGATGATAACGGGGTGGTAAAAACTCAAAAGGGTTTCTCCTTCAATTATACCATCAGATGGCTAAGCACTGCGTTTGGCTTCCTACAGCTGTAGAGATTATTATCTTGTGTCTCAGAGATTTTAATGGAACATCTTGCTTCCGTGAAGATTTCAGCACAGTTTGAATGCCCTTATCTTCCAGAAATAATTTCATGGAGAGGAGGTTTTCTTTTTCTCGCAACTGCAGTTGTATTTTAAACAACAATCGACAAACTTGCTTTTCGCCCATCCTCCATCATCGCCGTTCGTTCTGCGCATTTTGAGTGAGGTTTTCTTACTTCTTTGACACAGTTTCAGAAAATGTTCTTAGACTGTCAAATCGGAAGGAAAGAAGTCTCTTACTTCTTTCACTGTATACAACTACTAATCAGTCCCTCTAGCAGTTTTATGGATATACGAGTCTATTGCTCGAAAGTTTAAAAAGCTCAAATGCTTTTGTAAAGTTCCATGCTCTTGTGTAGTGAATTTTCACTTTTTCTATTTGTATACTTACGTACTTCATCAGACTCTTTTTTCTTCTTTTTTTTTCTACAAAGGAGCATCTTGTTTTGGGAAAGCTTGCTGGACAATCCCATACAAATGCATGTATATAATGAATGACTCATACTAATTGCATCTACCCATACACAACCTAAGCTCCTCAGTAGCGTGGTTGGTTTGGTGTTTGCTTCTCACCCCGGTGGTCGCGGGTTCGATTCTCAGCCATTCCATTGAGGAGTGAGAGATGTGTATTTCTGGTGATAAAGGTTCAACGTGGTTCGGAAGTCACGTAAAGCCGTTGGTCCCGTTGCTGAATAACCACTGGTTCCATGCAACGTAAAAGCAACAAACAAACCAAAGCTGGTCCGTAATGTCATGCAACGCACCAAAATAACCAGACGAGTAGAAAGCATAGCTGCCCTCCCCTCCCCACCTACAAAGGCAACCAATGAAAACATTATTTTCTCCAAACTAATAAAGTGACATCTCGGTTAAATCATCTATGAATTTTTTTTTTTTTCGTTCTCCCTTTAAAGTTCAGCTCAAGGTAAAAGTTTCCATTCGGGGTTTCCACGCATCGTCAGGTGATTTGATCAGTTAGACGGATGAAAGATTCTTTAGATAATAACAATGCCCTAAAATAGTCATGCAGTATATCTTATGTCTGGTATGGCCAGCGCTGCTCTAAATCATTTCTAATGCAAGACTTTTTAGATTGCTGAGCGTTGCTAAGGAAGTCAGTTTTGTATTACAGGCTTGTTTGACTGGCTGATCTGTTGCTGCAAACTGGTAGCGCAGGAAGTAAAGTCGTCGGTACCGAATATATAAATGTATATATATATATATATATATATATACTTTGCAAGATCAGTAGTAGACTTTGAACCCTGGAGGCATTGCTTCGTCCCTCACATTAAAGTTTATGCAACTTAGGCTCTATAGTTTTTGCACTGGAAAGACAGAGTGAGGGATCCAATTTTCTGGTATGACGTCAAAATGACAAAGGCTACAAATCAAAATCCTAAGGAGTACTACTCAGATCAGACTGAACCAAGAAGTTGAGAATGTCTATGCAAGTGCATTTTCAATGTCAAATTTCCATGGTAATTCAGAAATAGTTTGTTTGAGAGTGAAAAATGGATAATGAAGTGACTTTACCTTGGACAAAAAAAAATTTTTTTATTAGGAGACTTACTAACCCAGGTTTCAAAATCTATAGGCTTTGCTTATGACTCTGCATAGAAGGTCTTTGCTTGGCAATTGACAAAAGCAGTGAACAATAAATATGTCACGAGAATACAGAAGTTTAGAAGAAGAGAAAATAATAACGGTACACCTACAGGTGTCGGTATGACAAGCAGGTAGTGAATACTCTACATGAGGGTAAATGAGTAAAGAGATGAGCAGGAACGATATGGAGAAATCAAATGAAGTTTACCTTAGTTTATCTGTGAAGTAAATATCCATGCCCCATTCGACAGTGATGTCTGCGTGCATGGGTTTGTTATCGTAATGAGTTTGGAACAGAACATAATCCGCTCCACCGTGGAGGTCCCCGAGCGGATATCCCACGTGGTCTGGAAGCAATTCGCCCTGTTGGAAGAAGTCCCATTGAAGCTGTTTCATCTCACAGCTTTTTGCTTAATAATATCCATCCAAATCTTCAATCGAAAATTCATACATAAATTCTGTTGGAAGTCACGGGACACTTTTTCAAAGGCGAAATGGTGGATTTTACAATATACGAATACTTACCGTCCATTATGCTTATAAGCAGGACCCTACTGGTAAGTACATAGCACGTTCACTTCTATGTACAGCGTGTTAAATGCATAGGATAATTTAAACGGAGTAAAATCCAAAGTTATTCCTGTCCTTATAAAATAACCATATCTTCACGATTAGAATCTTATTTATTCAACATTTTGTGAAAATAGATCGAAGTTGTAAAATGCGATATTTCTTGATACATTCAGCATACATTAGTAATGAACGACACTTGCAACTTCTCGCGTTGTTTCTCTTTTGGAAACAGACTACTTAGATGAAGAATGTTCAGAAAACATACCTCACTCCCGATGGCCCAGTTGATGAGAAACCTCTCACAGAGGTAGAAATCGGGAGGCATATTTGGAGTGTAGCATTCGAAGCCCGGGTGTCCGACGTACTGCTCGAAGAGCTCGCTGGTCGGGGAGCCGTCGCGGCTGACGCATTCGAACGCCACGGCGTGGTGCAGATACTTGCGGCTGTTTTGCCCGTACAGCATATCAAACTATAAAATAAATTCATTAATTAACAAAGCAAAATAAAAGAGGGAATTTAAAAAAAAAAAAAATCATGTAAATTCATGAATAAAAGTGAAAAATCCCGTGGGCGTTTCTAGAACTACTACTTTTGGATTATGATACGAATCCATGAAGATAGTCTACTTATAATAAAAAAATCTGAATAGAATGTTAGAGAGTTGATTTTATTTATTTATTTATTTATTTATTTATTCTTGCTAATGAAGTATTGTCCATGCCAATTGTTTTGCATAGATCTTACAGGGTTTGAGCTTTATAACAAACTGACCAATGACAAAGAACAGATTAATGCACCAAACAGTTGATGGAAATATACCGTGAAAAGTCTCTACAAATGTTTCCAAATCCAAATCTTTCTCCAAAGGAATCTTTCATCTCGAATAGTTAACTGAATCCACTGAATACAGAGTCTTCCCTCCGAGGAAATTCCATCAGAAATACGAGCAAACCAGAGCGTATTTCTCAAACGATAAAGGGGAAAGGATGAATAATGATTCAGTACTGTCTCTTATGCTTTTTGTGCTATGATTTTGTTGTCATGAGAACTGGTTTCCTTGGAAAGGAAACACTGACGCCCTAGAAGCATAGAAACAATGGAGAGGTCGTACTTTAATGCCACCCTAGTAATATATATCGGTAGTGGAATCTAGTGAAATTAAGAAAAAAACGAAGGGCATTCTTCTGTAGAAACTGGAACAGAGAAAATCGAGCAGTTTATATTTCATATTTCATGGAAACCCTGAATGGATTCAGACTTACTCCTATATAATGATGTTTGGTCTTGGGCTTGGGAACTGCCTCTATGTGGCACCAGTAAAAGGTGTCACGTTTGTGCGGTAATTTCTTCTTTTGTCGAACTCGCCACGTCTGAATATCGTCCTTGACTGTAGCGTGGTGGAAGGGAAGTAAAACTAGAGCAAACCTGCGTCAATGAGAGAATGGAGAACATAATGATAGTCTTCACGGAACGATCAAAGTGCGCAGCGAAGTGGAGTGGCTTCATTTTCTACCGTGACATTCCGCTTATTCCTAAATCTAAGCAAGTTCATTCTTTGCCTATTGCATCCAACGAAAGATGGAGAAACTGGGTCGAGTGCGAAAAGGTACGTTAAAAACTCAAAGTTGCATTGTGAACAGTTAGCAAAATACATGCTGCTAATAACACTTAAAAAAAATTTGATCTCTAACTAAGCAGAATTGTAACTTTATATATAATTCTTTACTTTATCTATTTTTAATCTGACTGACAAACATAAGAGCGAATAGTCCCCAGTAAGCGAAAATTACGATAAAATTGACCCAACATTGACTGAAATTATATCTCGGAGATTCTCGCTCGCAAATCGAGAAGTTCAGTGAAAACACCGAACTGGAGAGAAGAGATTCAGTTGAAATTGAGGATGCTTTTATTCAAGATTTGCGGTTCATTTAAAAACGCACCGACACGTTCCCGTGGTAATATACTCACGTCTGGCAAGAAATGGGTTGTAATAGCCTCACATTTACGTGTTAGACTAAGATCCCAAACAGTATTATATTATGCAAACAAAGACCTTGATTATGCTACTTCCCCGTTTCGTGAGTTGCCTTTCACGACCTCACCTGTTCCCTCTCTGCTGCCCGTGGTAATTGGGCCCCGAGTCGTCCAGCGGGTCTTGGTCGTCCCAGGCATATATCATGCGAACTGTCTCGTTCTGAAAAAGTCAAGAAATCGAAGTCATCTTCCATACTGGTGCTTTCATCTTCAAAACAAGACAGTCATAGATTTCTTTAATTAACATTCTCTATCTCAGTTCAGATATCCCCCAAAAAGTGCCATATTCCTATTCTGCCATCATTTCTAAAGAATGCGAGTAATAACCCAGGTTTTCTTGAATTAGAACGTAGTACATGGTTACATGTGATGATTCGGTTATCATTTACGAAAGGACACAGGAAATATATATACATATATATATATATATATATATATATATATATATATATATATATACATAAAGATATATACATTTATATACGTATATGTAATGTACGTATATATATATATATATATATATATATATATATATACATATATATATATGTATGTATGTATGTATGTATGTATGTGCTAATCCTCTTATAGAGTTACCGATCAACTAAGGTAGCAATAGACGAATGGCGTATGGGTTGTCATCTCAGAGACTAAGGTCGCTTTTACTTGGAAGGAGTGATGGACAAATGATGAATAAAATAATGTTTCATTTCTATATTAACACTTAAGGTTTTCCACTTCCGGAATCTTGCTTTTCCTAAACTCTCGTGGTTACGAGAGTGCTTTGTTCTATGGGAGTTTCCCACAGTTTCGAGAGAGTGACACTACCAATCTTTGCTATGAACTCGCCTTACGTTCTCTGTCTCTTCACTTTAAGTATCTCCCTTTCAAGCGCGATTAGAAGTACATGACATTTCAGACAATTCATACTTTGAGTGACGTCACAGTTTCGTCATTCTCTGTACATATTCTTATTACGTAAAGGATATGCATCAAACATATACCTCCACAGTCGCCCTCGACCGGATCTGCTGACGCACAGAGGTTGGTTTACCGTTAAGCTGGGGTCACACATTCATGTATCACGACGGTGTATGCCCACGTATGTGAATCGTGGGCATCTTCGCGGTGAAATGACCTTGAACAGTTGGTAAACAGGACACGGGCTGACGGCAGCACCGCACATTGCGCCACAAATGTACGCGCAACGTTGTGGGGCCGTAGGGTACAAAAGGGTCGGCCTGTAAACAAAGCTTGCAGTTCCCCTTGTCAACTCCGTGCAGCAAGAAGTATTCGCCCCTGTTCTGAATCATCATGGATTAAACAAAACAGCAGCCTTAGGAACTTAGATAACAACTGCTGATATGAGATTCATTCGCAGCCACACAAAACTAATACAATAAAAATGCATTACAGTAGCCCCAGACGAACCGTAGAGCACTTAATGAGCACCAAAACACACATCAATTACACTTTAAGTAAAACTCAAAAACTACACAATGAAAAGGAAATGAACTGAAAAATAGAAAATAACAGAAAAACAGAGAGAGAGAGAGACTTCAACGAGTACCAGATATAAAATTACCAGAATTATAAAGATACTTAGAAAATCCTTAACGTATAAAACTATAAATGTATACTTAAAACGACAATTAACATTTAAAATTTAAATATATACATTATATACACTATAAGTTCTCGATGAAGCTCAGGATGGACGAGAGAGAGGAGAGAGGATAGAGAGAGAGAGAGAGAGAGAGGAGAGAGAGAGAGAGAGAGAGAGAGAGAGGAGAGAGGGTTGTCAACGTGCGAGTCGGTTTCCCCGTAGGCTACCGCGCAAAGAGGAGGCCCACGTGCTTCGCGGCGAGAAGAAAACCGCGGCGGCGAACAATGCCTATGAGCCCAGCGCCTACCCCGTTGCAGTCACCGTGGGTCCCACGTGCAACGCCTGGAGCTACGTCAGGTGACATTTGGCGTGACCACCCACGAACGACTTGTTTTGAACATTTCAAAACTGGAGGGTGCTACGGCGCTCCAGTGGGTGGAGCTCAGCGCCCGGCCGACCCGTCACCGTTCGTCAACTATTTTACGTCTGTTTTACGAAACATTTACGGTTTACTGACGTAAGCTGTTGCCAACTACCAATTTCCGCTCATGCGTGGGCGTGCGTGCGTGCGTTGATATGTGAATGTGTGACCTTAACATTATTTGCGAACATCGCTTCTCTCAGGTCAGTGATGTCAACTCACCGCCAAATGTTCGAATTATACCGCTTCTCACGGACCAGCAATAATGTCGTTTAACCATTTCCCTTATCGTTGGCTGAACGTTTCTTAAATAACGGCTATCAAACTAAGAGTTACTTAAAAGCACTGCCATTAACTAACTGCGCACCCATATCAGGATCGCTTTCTTTCCCAGGATCCCTTTTGCAGTCTCGAAGGTCAGCAATCGCCTGCATTTCTCTAAAATCCACACTCTTGAGACCCAGGATACCTGTTATATATATATATATTATATATATATATCTATATATATATAATATATATATATGATTATATATATATATATATATATATATATACATGTGGCAGCGTGTCAAGTCTACCTTGTTCTAACAACGGAAGGTCGGCTTCTTCATTATATATACATATATGCTGATATATATACTTATGTGCAATGAAATAGTATTGTCTGAAAAGGAACCTACAAGTGACAGATCAATTAAAGCTTTCGTTTGTTACCATACTGAACTTGAAGTTAGAGCAGCAACCAGTGCTCCGATAGAGAATATATTTCTTAGAAAATACACAACACAAACATGCATATTCTCACAAGACATTATAAATAGCTATTCGATAATCTTCAAGACATACCTTGATATCTTTACCTAATATTTTAATCGTCTACGCTAGAAGTTATCATTTATAAAGGCACTTAAATGTTATAAACAATTCTATTCGAGTAAGTCTATAATAAGAGGCTATACTATTTTAAGAGGGAAACTTTCAGAAAAACTGACGTCATCTGTTCTTTCTCCTTACGGTCAACGCATAGTCCTGGGGGTCGCATGTGTTGATGTCCCGCGCCACAATCAAGATGGTGTGCGTGTCGTTCTCCCGAGCGTGTAGAGGCCGCCAGTCGCCATGATCATCCAGAGGAGGCCTTGTGTCACCGACGCCGTGCCTGTCTTGCAAATAGAGCTGGCCGTCCTTAATCCAGGCTGTCACGATGTCAGCTCCTCTCATGCCGCCATTGGAGGAGAAACCGAAACCAAACCATCCCAGCGTTCGCACGTGAAGTTCAAAAATCACCTCCTGCAGAAGAAATGAGTTGGATGACATAACAGCGTGTATTTTATAGTCTCTCTCTCTCTCTCTCTCTCTCTCTCTCTCTCTCTCTCTCTCTCTCTACAAGACACGGTGAGGACCGGTGAGGTTGAAATGATAAAAAAAAAACGTAGTCAGAATGGTCATTACAAGACTCGGAGAAATTCCATATCTGACTGAAATGTCTCAAGAAGCCCCATTACTAATTTAACTGAGAGAGAAGAGATCTCAAGCGAAGCAGTCAGCCCGAGATCAATTTCAAGTGAGTAGTCAATATTCTAAATATATAGTATGTGTTTCATTGTTGTTAGTTACTAAAGATCTTTACGTTTCAAGAAGCAAATAAAGCGGTTATGGAGAACGTAAAAAAAACTACTTGTGGTATCAGCCATACAGTTTTAGGAAGCGCCGCGTCAAAACTTTCCTCAGTAGGGATGGAACAAGTTCGATCGAGATTCTTTCCAGAAGATGATGCATCTCCGCGTCTCGCTTCCGATGACGGGGTCATAGATTCAGACTCATGCGATACTATCGCTGAAAATGATCAGCTGAGGAAAAAGATGCCGTTGATTTTATTATAAACCAAGACAGACTAGGTGACCAATAAGAGAAATAAAGAACCAATTATGAAAACAAATATGAAAATAGTGACAATCAAGAAAAGAAGGAGAAACAATCCGCTCCCCCACACTGTCTCAGCTCATTTTCTTGGTGTTATTGAATGATGTCAAAGGGACCTTGTTTGGATACGCACAGCACCTAGTACGTACACGCACAAGCACACAAACAACCGCACATATTCTCAAGCGAGCCACAGCCTTGCATGCTTACAGACTTCCAATACCAGCCCATCTGCTGAACAAAAGAAGTGAAAGGGAAGTATAATAATCCATTTCACTTATTCCTTTGTTGCAAGAACCACCCTAGCCTCGAGCGATGGTGCAGGCCAGGTCGGGACTTGTCAATCTTTTCCAACAAAGGATAATTATGATCCAGATTTGGAGGACTACGCTGCACCAGGTACCTTTACAATCGGGGGAAAATAGCAATAGAAATTTACCCGGTTTGATTGACGTACGGACGAATGCTTGTCTGTTACAGCGATAGCAAATTGCGTCGAAAGCAACGACAAACGTGTTGTTTACAGAAATTTGAACGTAAAAATCGCTGTCAGGGATTCGTCCTCTGAAATTCTGGCTACACATTTATTGCAAAGTTCGAAACACCGCTCAGTCTCCGCATGTTTGTTCCATCTGAGGACTTCAAAATCCTTTTCTTAGTGTTGAAACAAGCAATATCTCGAGAAGACAATCAGTTTCCTATTGCTTGAACGATATAGGTTTTTCTCTCATATCTAGTAGTATATTTGAGGCGCTCAGGCGAAAGTCTCATCTCTTAGTCATAAATAACAACTACTCTAATATGACCAACTGCTTCAACTCACATACCATATCCTTTAGCCAATTGATATCCAGCATTCTTTGCTTCGCCGTCTGTATACCGGAACAATCTCCTTTTCACTTACCCACCGCTCTGTTGTTTTCCTAACATTAGGGACTAACCTCAAGATATGCAACAGTACCTCAAACATCAACAACCAGACAGTTCGGAAATTGTAACAAAATTCATCATAGACTTTTCAGAAACAGGAGATCCATAATTCATGCAGACGATGTACATCAAATGCACATTACACAACATGTACCTATTTTTCCAGCTTTGCGCCTTTTCTCACTACAGGGAGTGCTCTCAAATATATTGAAAAAAAAAATAAGAAAAACTACCGTCGCACCAAATTCATCACATCCTTGCCTTATGCAGATGAAAATCTATGCAGAAACTTGCATCATCTCGAAGCTGATTTACAAACAACCAGAGGGGCCTCATCGGCAGCATGCTGCCCTCTACGTCTACTATGACATTCGCTTCTATGATCACAGATGCTCGCTTACGCTTCTTGGATATTAAGATTATTTCGTTACACGCGTCTGCAAACCTTCAGTCCAACACTTTCTTTTGTACAAAATATAAGAACTGTGCACCTCTTAAACCTGCCTACCATTTATTGAACTCTTTACTGATCAAACCAACTCTTTGTGTGCTATGATCCATATTTTTGCACACTATATCCTTCATTCCTCACCGTCCCAGCCTTACGTGTTCTGCATCTACTATGAAGGTCACCATCTCAACAGCCTCAACCGTATTTTCTTTCATAGACATTGAAGAATTACACCAACAAGAAGTGGGCCAAGAGGCCTTCCATACATTCGACGTTTTTCTTCTATTCCATTCTCAAACATTTGCCCACATTTTCCCCTATGAACTGACACTTTCCATTTATTCAGCTGACCTGCCAACATTCACTGTTAATCCTCCGGCTCCCGTTTCACCTTATGAGTTCACTCTTGTAAACACTCACTGTCTACTTTCTCCTCCTACAAGCATTTTCTAGTGGCTTTTCTTCGCTGTCACCAAGTAACATTGTCAACATAACTTTTAAATGCCATCCATAACTCCTTTGTGACTGTATCAAACAGTTACGGGGGCGTAATGCATCCTCAACTCTGACTTTCAGTACAAAAACTTCTAATGAATTTCAGCCGGGTACCATTGGCTCCATTCACCCCTGAACTATTTAAACGATCTTTATAACTAGTCAGCCATACTACACCTAACCACTTTCTCATCGCCTCCACATCGATCCTAACAAACCCTGATATCAGGTCAGTGTATCTCACTTACTACATTTGGTTCCTCTGAGGATTCTTACAAAACTGCGTTGTTACTTGTCTCAGTCCATCAGTGGAAACCGTTTAAAACAATACTAAACCCCGTCATTTCTTTTACTGTACCCCCGTTTATATTGGCTTTCTTCCACCTTATCGTCTACCTTCTCCTAACAATTGTTTCATAGTGAACTGTTTTGAGGTCTTCCTCTTGTAAAACCTTTCAAACCTTTTACCGTCAATTTCCGTTTCAGCGCTGAATGACCTTAGTTGCCCCAGTGCTTGGCATAATGCCAAAAATCTATATAAATCAAATCAAATGAAAACAATACTAAGGATTGTTACATCCTTAATAACACTGTATCGGTGGTGGTTAGTTTAGATTCAGTTGGCCTCATTCAGTTAGATTCCTTTGCTCTATGTATAAGATATGAAAAGGATTAGAAGGCCTGGTGTGGACCTCAGAACTTTTTCAAACTAACAGAAACGAACAATAGTCACTTGGCCATTTTTTACCTTTTATAGCGCGCAGATGCTACCATGCCTGTGGAATCTCTCCCTCATCCGGGATGCACAGCACGCACTGGCAAGAGTCCTATCACTCACCCATGGTATCTTATCCTCGTTTTTCAGTTCACTGCGCATTTCCGCTGTTCGACTATTTTATATCTCGACTAAGGGGGATTCTCATATTGGAGCTGAGATGCAGCAATGCCGACTGGCATAAGAAATACAAGGACATCAAGACATTCGATTGCAAATTTAGCTACAAAAAATTCCTTTTGATAAACTTTGGAAAGCGAAGCTGAAAGAGGCAACATCTCGCCGAATATATACAAATGAAAAGATAATTATTCTGGTATCTGTCTTAGGTGCATAGATAAACATATTTTCATAAGGATGCCAAAGTATAGCAATCTGTCATTCTGGAGGATGATATCGCTGTGATTCGATAACTCTTTTGGGGATACAGATCTCATAATCAATGGAACTTGAACGCTTATGATGTAGTGATCCGATCTTTTGCTGACGCTGATGTGCGCTGCGCTTCGATTCTCTTTCTCTGGTTATTGTTCCTTATCGTGAATGAAGATGCCTCGTCACACTCACCGAATACAATTCGGAGACTCATTTCTGTCAGGGGAGGGATTATCTCCTGGCAGTCAACCGCATTGAATTTATCTTCGCTAGTAATGCGTTATCAAGCTTGTCGAGGGTCAGTAAAGAACAGAAAAACAAGTACAGAAGCTTTCATTGACAAGCAAAACAGAACCAAACCAAAAGCGACAATAGAACTTGTTCAATTTTTTTGATCGCTTTAGCAACAACGCCAAGAATATCAGCTGCCTTAATGATGACAGAAGGACAAGACGGTAAATCTTTTTACATTTATGAATAAATACATATGACTAAGTAAATAGTGTCGTGCACGTATGTAAATATATATGTGTGCGTTTTATTTTACATATATATCACTTTTTGTTAAAACAGTACAGTGTTTGTCAAGAATATTATATGAAATAAACAGGAAACATTAGAAATGTCGCAGTAAACAGAAGATTCAAGCAACGAAAAAAAATTCATAGGCAGCGTCAATCACTCATCTCTGTTCATAATTCGCATAAATGAACGAGAAAAATACTGAAAACGCAAAATCTAACAATGACGATAAAAGAAATGGTTACGGGCAAAATTTTAACACTACACCAGTGTAAATCTGTTGAGTCTCGTTCACAATATGATTCAGTTACAAAATTGAATAAGTACAAAACTAAATATTACGCAGGGTTTTTCATTTTATGAAAACTTTCAGTCCAGAATATGTGTTACTTTATAATCAAGAAGCTCTAAGAACAATAATCTCGGCCTACTGTCAAATGTAGCATCTAAAATGAGGGACGATACGGGTAACTGAATGCTTTTCACCATCAACAAAAGCGATGAATGCAAACGAGGCCGGCGGTGGAGTTTTGATCTCCTCCGTCCTGCCAAAGCTGAGGCCATCACGGCGGGTGGACTGGATGCCATTTGTAAAGGATCTATGGAAGAGTTCCTCCGTGATTACTAGAACAATCAGGTACACTCAAAGGTTCTCAGATTGCCATAAACTACGATATTCAAATGCAAGTGCAAATTTAGGTTGGGGAAGCAGGGATAATTTTCTCATAAAAAATCAGATCTGCAGAAGCTCAGTAAAATAATGAAAAAGTTTTTGGCATAAGTTATGCATCTAGACTTCCTTTCTGCGAAAAGAACCAAATCATCATCATCAGTTCGTGAGAGTAAATGTTAGCATCCTCCCTCGTTTGTTCTGCCTCACTTGCACCTGAGAGGATTCAGAGGATTGCGCCGGAAAATTCCAGGAACCAGAAAGATCACAAAAGGAATTTTGTTGGCGCTGAGGAAGACGTCACTCTATGAGAGCCTTGTCCTTGAGAGCACCTCAAGTAGTTTCTGTTAGTGCTGAATCGAAGGCTTGTTTGAAATATGGCATTTTTCTTCTTCTTCGTAGTTACTCTAAATTGTTTTTTGTTTTTTTTTTTTTTTTCCTTTTGAAACGCCAAATAAAGTTGTTTATCTTTTAATGTATTCCTCGCTGTTCTAATTCCAGACGAATTAGGACGATGTAAATATCCTGACAAAATATGGAAAATCACTGAGCTCTCTCTCTCTCTCTCTCTCTCTCTCTCTCTCTCTCTAAGAGGAAGAAGCAGAAATTGAAAGTTATTTTATGCTGACAGTCACCCAACCCGAATACAATAGATGGACGTATGACAGACAACGGATTCTCTGAATCTGACCCAAAGATTCGAGGAGATAAACAAGCTTTGTTGCACTTTCCTCTCACTAGGTACTACAAGCAGAGCTGGAGAAATTTAATCGTTATCTACGAGAAACGTTCGTTCTCCTAGAAGTTTCAGAAGGACGCGTAGAAACTGCTTAATTATGTAGTACCTATATTATCTCCTTCAGGAAGTGACTGACAATGAAAAGTATCCAAAACATTCCAGAAAATAGCTTACAAAACATTTTGAAAGATTTCTTGAAGGTCAATGAAAATCGAAAGCTAATTTTTGAATACAACTGATTGATAGTTTCCTTTGAGGTCCAGTTGCAGTTATCGGATCCAGTCGATTATTCCCACATCCAGTCAAATTACTAACTAGAGGATGATAATCTGCCGAAGAACTTTTCGTCATATTATACTTGCGTTTAACACAAGTTAGATGAAGACGCTCATATCCCAAACGATAAGAAACAAAAGTGTACAGTGACTACTTAAGAAACTACATTATGCGCAGATATTCTGAACCTGCCGCGTTGAAACTTTTGTTAGTAGTTGATATCTTTTAAAGGGAGAAGAAATAATTCCTTTAGAGTTGTGCCCTTGTGTGCCAGTGCCTCCAGTATCATTGTAAATAGCACACATTTCTAGCAAGATATCTTTGATAGAGAATCGAACCCGGGCCAAACTTCCTGAAACGGCCATAAACGAAAAGACGGCTCTGATGCTAACATTTAGTTAAATCAATACATTTTAATTAGAAAAAAAATAAATTGTCCAACGTCTCTCTGAACCAGGTGCCGAAAAAGCCTCTTTACATTAATACAACAACCGAGTCAAGTTATCAAGTGATAACGAGAACTTTGCATCTTCAGCTGAATATTGAAATGGGGGTGCAGCAGTTTACGTTGTGCCTCTCATGACAATAGGGACCGGAGGCTACCGCTGATGTGCATCATTCCCCTCAAGAGATATTGTGTGGATCTACAACTGTGAAAAGTTATCGGAAGTATTCGCTAAAATACAAAGACGGCTAGATTCTCCGCAACTATCTTTCTTTTATCTATTGTATTATACGAAGTACGCTACTGTATGTTACTTTTTTCCTTAATTTACTTGTCTTATTTGGTGATTTTTGAATCTCCAAATCGCAGCTTCTTTCATCATGTTCTCACACTGAAACTTTTCAGTCCTTCACACACACCATTTAGAAAACTGAATATGACACTGAGGTTCTCCTGGGAAGCGGTTTATAAGAAACACCTATTTAGTACTGTAAGACAAAATTTTTTTCGAAAGGCTTACTTGACTTTCTACCCTACGCAAACGTCCGCTATAAACGCCAGGGTTAAAACGTTTGGATGAATCTTAAGCCCACAACTTTTCCGAATGTTGAAGAATATTGCAAAAGTATAGCGCCGTATGGCACCTACGGACAATTACAAGTGTTTCGGAAATGTGACTTACTTGTTTCTTGAAATCCGGTGTCCAAAGCACAGTGAATATTCCCTCGGGATCCAACACAGTCTGGTGCGAATGGCCCAAGGAAATGTCGTCGCCTAATTCGGACAAGGACACTGTCATGTCGGACCTTAAATTCATGTCTTTGGATGCTGCTGTCCCCATCCACGAGACAAAGGCCAGAAACAGACAGACTTTCGACATTGTGATCGGCAGCTCCCTGATGGCAAAAGACAACAACAATGTTCTCACTCGTGCCAGGAAAATCAGGCGTCTCTCACAGCTAAAAAAAAAAAAAATAAATAAAAACTTTTTGCATTCATGGTTTTATGATTTCATGATTTCATTTGCAGGTCCTTTCTGTCTATAAGTCTCTCTCTCTCAAAATAAAAAGATATATATATATATATATATATATATATATATTTATATATATATATATATATATATATATATTTCTCTTTTATTTTGAGAGAGAGAGAGACTTATAGACATATATATATATTATATATATATATATATATATATATATATATTAGATATAGGTATAGTATATATAGAGAGAGAGAGAGAGAGAGAGAGAGAGAGAGAGAGAGAGAGAGAGAGAGAGAGGCATCTGATACTTTTGCTCTATAGGAAAATCAATGTGATATAATTTGAAGAGACTTTCGTTATACTTGTACTCCCATCTAACGCCATTTTAAAAACAAGATAAAAATCCACAGGAAGGCATAATTGAAAGTACGCATCGGAAATGTTAAAGTAAAAACAAAGTAATTAGAGATACAAGTCATAATTTTCAGCTACAGTGAGGGAATGATCACAGAATTTCCCTGCCAGCGTTTCTCGCTCTCCATATTTCATTACAAGCACTGCTTACTTAATTAACTTGGAAACAGAATGTCACGGATTACATACCAATCTAGCCGTAGCTATTCAGTGCATATCTATTTACGACCATTTGGCAAGTATCTAAGGAGTCCCACTATTTTCTTATATTCTTCATAATTCACCAGATTACTCTGATGGATTAACAACATCAAATTTAATTAAAACTAGAAGTCATGCTTCTGTCAACTCAAAGATATTTTAAATTAATGCTATCTTAACTCACAAAAGAAAACAAAAGCAAAAATTATGTGTGGCACAAAAAAAGACAAATTTATTGTCTTCCTCTCCCAGTTTCCATGAAAAGTATTGTCATTAGTATTAGTCTGTTTTCTCAAATTTGAAAACACTATTGGGTCGTTATTGCCTTTTAAAACACGAACCTTAAACTCCATATGTGATTGCAGAACATCACTTTATGAATGTTATTATTAGATACGCATTCATATATCAATATTTTTGACACTGATAAATAATATTATATAATATATAATATATATATATAATATATATATATATATATATATATATATATATAATATATATATCTATATATATATATATCTATATATATATACATATATATATATATATATATATATATATGATGCGTGATCGATCAACCGCTCTTACCTTAAGGAAGGGTCTCAGTAGCCTTAAGGATCTAGCCAAACCTGAACGAGCAGAGTGTGCTGGGGACGTCCTTCCCGGACGACGACAGGTACGAGACTGCAGAATAGATAATAATCACTAATAGGTTAGCCCTCTGGCGGTAGACACAAGTTGGTTTCCTCCTCGTTCCATTGCTGTGAATTGACACAAATTTGACATGTCTGGAGAGGTAAGACTTTTATGTATACAGCTTTATTAGTAACAGTGCATGACATCAGTTACCACACCACATGAGAAGCTTAGAATGTGCCCTGGATGGGATGTGTATGTAAGCAAGTATTTCTTTTAGGAGAGAAAATTTTTTTTATTAACGACTACTATGCGTGCTGCACTTGCAAAAAGCAGGCTATGACTGCATAAGAATTCAATTAAGAAGTATAAACAATAAAAATGTCTTACTGATAACGACGGAGATACTTTTAATTGAAGTTACTTATCAATGTAGGTAATATTTGCCTATCGCCTCTCTTATACTATTATCTTTCTTAAGTGAATAAGTATCATCGTTGTGTTGACATTTTCAGGAAACTTTTACCCGCCGAGTTTTTTATACCTCTATCCCGTTCGTAAGATTGTCTCTACGAATTCCATGAAACAAAATGTACGTGACGTCATCTCTTGTAATGTGCCGTTCATGCTGTCTTCCTTCCGTCCTTATAAAAATCTAAGAATCTTCTTCAGATGTTTTGAAAGGATTTGACAGATGAGCTCAGACAGGAAGCCTTCTTTCTTTGGCTCTACTCTTTTCCATTTTTATCCTTATCTGATCGATCCAGATTTATTACTGCTAATGATGCTGCATCCATTCTCACGCTCTTTGCTGGTACTTTGCAAAAAAATTTGTATTTTATTTTATGAAATTCAGGCTGCCAATCCAAGCACCGGGGCAACTTCGGCCATTCAGCGCTAAAAGACACTGAAAAGAGGGGGTTGGAGTGGTGGGACAGCAAAATGAAGGCGTCCAGAAAATCAAGGGGATGAAGTAGTACAAGGATCTGGAGATGGAAGTGGGAGAAAACCCCGCAGGTGCACTAAGAAGTAATAGTTAGAGAGGTCTTCCTGCCCCCCGGGGTAGTGCACTGATGGCACTATCCCCCTACGGGGTTCGCAGGTTTATGATTGATGTCATAAATTATGCCAAAACGTCATTCCTTTTATTCCTCGACTGTCTTCAGAACAGTACTGATACTTGGTCTGTTTCATCTGAAACCATAAAAAGAAATGGAGTTGAGTTCGACTGCCACAGGTGGCTCCCGGAGTCAAACTCAGTGCCACAATGCTCACCACTTCGCAGAAGGTTCACCAGCTTCACGTCGAACGTCCCTCTGCACACTGCACTTCACCTTAATATTGTAGTCTAGGCACCTCGTTTCTTACTATCTTTCATGTCTTCTATTCACCTGCTTGTATGTGGTCGCTAACCCTTTCAACTCTCCTGCGTATCTCCACTTTCTTCATCCTTTCGATTCTTCTTGTGCAGCAAGTCCAATGCGAACAGATTCATTCGACCTTTCAGTTCCTCTTAGACCACAAATACCATATATCAGTTTCTTCTGTACAGTCTCCACATTATATTTATGTTTATATTCAAAAGTTAAAATTCTCTTCCATAGAGGAGAGTTGGGTCATTCATTCCAACATTGACTTCCAGAGTTACTTGAATTTTTATCCCAAATATTTGCACACATCCTGCTACCTTATTGCATTGCCTGCTCTGTGACTCCTCTAGTCTCTCGTCCTGCCATCATTTAAAATATTGACTCCAAAATCTCACCGTACATATTAACATTCACTGGTCCATCTTCCCAGTTCCCAGTTACCCTTGTAACCTTTACCTCGATTGCATCTACTCTAATCTTTCTCCTCTTGCAAACACCATCAAACTGTCATTATTCATCCGCAGCTTCTCTTCACTATTGCTTCTTCTGCAAACTGTACCAAAAGTTTTTTTTTTTTGGGTCCATGTATATCAAATACAGTTTTCTTTCCTCTACTTTTACGCTTCTTACATAACTGATTCTTTACAAAACTTTAACTGTACGTTCTTTTCTTTATCTAAACCTACATTGCTCTTTCCTTATCAGTCCCACCGTCATCTGCCTGACATCCTCCATACAAACCTTGTCATACCTCATCGCAGGTATACTAAGTTTTGTTATGCCCTTAGAACTCTCACTATCGTCTCTATCACCTATACCTACTTAGGATGTATTTCATATATTTATACGTATATGTATATACATACATACATACATATACATTATGCAAAAATCGGAATCGGCCAAGGTGGGAAGTGTATGGCCAATTCGGGAAATGCCCGAGAGGTGTGGCCTATGTCCGATTACTTGAAATTAACAGTGTATAAAATATTCCGCCGTGTTTAATAGTAGCCCCTCTGGGCTCAAATATCCCTAAGTCCATTTGCTCACCGAGGGGCGGGTACTATATATTATAGACAAGGTGAAGCGGTGTAGATGAATCACTGTTTCGACAAGTTTAGTACTAGCCCCTCAGGGATCAAATGTCCTGAAGCGAATTAGTGATTTCGCGAATCCCCTATGAATTTCTCTGAAATCCCTGGTTTTACAGTATTAATGTAGCTTATATCTATATATATATTATTATAATTATATATATTAATATAATATATATATAATATATATATATGTGTGTGTGTGTGTGTGTGTGTCCGTGTGTGTGTACTAGCTGACCAACCCAGCGCTGCCCTGGTGATCTCGGAATGGCAGCCAATAAACTCTCTCTCTCTCTCTCTCTCTCTCTCTCTCTCTCTTCTGTTATGATAGTTACTTCAGTTACATTGCTCAGCATTTCTGACATTTTACATTTCACCATTTCTCGCCCCCCATTCCTATAGGACCTGAGCTTGGACTTGAAGGGTATAGGGAGTGTCTCTGTTCATCCCAGCGACCTCGAAAACTATGAATTAGACACTAATATCTGTAGTTTTCAGCTATTTTTACATGTTACCCCCTTCCCACCCACTCCCTATTGGCGCTGAACTTGGACTTGAAAGGTATTGGTGTCGCCATTCTTCTCAGCGAAATCGCAAACTATGGATTAGACACAAATATCTGTTGTTTTCGGCAATTTTTACATTTCACCACCTTCTCCCACACCCCCTTTACCCAGCCAATGGTCCGATTTTAGATCTCTTTTCACCATGACCTTTCCCTCATAGCAGGTATACTAAGTTTTGTCATGCCCTTAGAACTCTTACTATCGTCTCTATCACCTACACCTACTTAGGATGTATTTCATATATTTATACATACATACATATATATGCAAAAATCGGAATCGGCCAAGGTGGGAAGTGTATGGCCAATTCGGGAAATGGCCGAGAGGTGTGGCCTATGTCCGATTACTTGAAATTAACAGTGTATAATATATTCCGCCGTGTTTAATACTAGCCCCTCTGGGCTCAAATGTCCCTAAGTCCATTTGCTCACCGAGGGGCGGGTACTATATATTATAGACAAGGTGAAGTGGTGTAGATGAATCACTGTTTCGACAAGTTTACTACTAGCCCCTCAGGGATCAAATGTCCTTAAGCGAATTGGTGATTTCGGAATCCCCTAAGAATTTCTCTGAAATCCCTGGTTTCACAGATATATAGTCATATATATGTATATAATATATATATATATAGATATATATATCTATATATATATATATATGATATAATGTATATTATCCATATATATATAGTATGTGGTGTGTGTGTGTGTGTGTGTGTACCAGCTGACCAACCTAGCGCTGCCCTGGTGATCTCGGAATGTCAGCCAATAAACTCTCTCTCTCTCTCTCTCTCTCTCTCTCTCTCTCTCTCTCTCTCTTCTGTTAAGATAGTTACTTCAGTTACATTGCTCAGCATTTCTGACATTTTACATTTCACCATTTCTCGCCCCCCATTCCTATAGGAGCTGAGCTTGGACTTGAAGGGCATAG
Source organism: Macrobrachium nipponense (assembly GCF_015104395.2). Lineage (NCBI taxonomy): Eukaryota > Metazoa > Arthropoda > Malacostraca > Decapoda > Palaemonidae > Macrobrachium > Macrobrachium nipponense. The sequence continues at coordinate 41,599,522 of NC_087215.1, forward strand.
GGAGTGTCGCTGTTCATCCCAGCGACCTCGAAAACTATGAATTAGACACTAATATCTGTAGTTTTCAGCTATTTTTACATGTTACCCCCTTCCCACCCACATCCCTATTGGCGCTGAACTTGGACTTGAAAGGTATTGGTGTCGCCATTCTTCTCAGCGAAATCGCAAACTATGGTTTAGACACAAATATCTGTTGTTTTCGGCAATTTTTACATTTCACCACCTTCCCCCACACCCCCTTTACCCAGCCAATGGTCCGATTTTAGATCTCTTTTCACCATGACCTTTCCCGGGTTGGTATTGACTTATATTTAAAATCTCATCAAAATCGGTCAAGGAATTTGGATTTGCATAGCGTTCATACATAAACAGACATTTCCTCGTTTATACACACACACATATAAATATTTAAATATACACATATATATATAGATATATATATATCTATATATATATAATATATATATATATATATTGATACACGGTTAATTTCAAGGAATCAGACCTTGGCCACACTCTCGGACATTCTCCAGATTAGCTGGATACTTACCACTATGGCCGATTTCGGGTTTTAGCCGTAATACACACTCACTCACACACACATACACACACACACACACACACACATATATATATATATATATATATATAAATATATATATATATAAAGATATATGCCACAATGGAAAAATAAACGAAGGAGGATCTGCGAGACCTTTCGACGTTAAACGTCCTTTACTAAGCTTAGTAAAGGATGTTTAACGTCGAAAGGCCTCACAGATCCTCCTTCGTTTATTTTTCCTTCGTGGCATATATCTTTATTTATGGATTTATCACGTTCCTAACTTTCGTGATTCAGTTATACAGATGGTATTTTATACATTACAATATATAATTAATATATTATATAATATGTATTATTACTGATTATAATATTATAGATATATATATATCTATATATATATATATATATATATATATATATATATATATATAGATATATATATATATATATATCTATATATGATATATAATTTATATATATTATATATAGATATATATATTTATAGCATATATATTCACTGATAAAAAGCTTCTCTTGGCAAGTTTTATTTTTAGAGAAAGAAAAAGATACAAACAATGTTAAGTTCGATGCATAATTGGTGAACCTAGGGTGAACTGCTCGCAAAGAAATTTCACAGCATCAGCCGCTTCACATACTTACTGCATACAGGGCTTATCAGTAGCGTCACAAACCACACATACCATACTGCTAGTTTCACAATTATCTCGCACATAATCTCACACACTTCCTGTAAAGTCCATCTTTCCATCACTTTCTCGTTTCATCCGTCTTTCCTGATAGATTTTGCGAACGGCACACCCCTTTTCCAAACATATTGTCGCGAAAAAAAAAATTGCATCCATTTTTTCCCGGCATTCCTTCGCAACGCTCAGGATTTGCAAGCAGAAGTGGGGAGGAGGCAGCAGAGTTTGTGGTTCTCATTTATCTGTAAATATGTTCAAGAAAAATTCTTGTTGTTCAGTTTGACTGCACAGGCAGTGTTGTGAATATTAAAAGGGCTCTCTTTCTGATGCTTAGAAATTGAATCTGGACAAATTGACCGATGTAATATCTTTGAGTAGCAATGCGAAGTGACAATGGACCATGCAAAAATCTACTCTGCCTCTTTCTCCCAGAGTACCATCAGAGGTATTGTTGTGTAATCATTGTCTCTCAGCCAAGAGTAGTTGATATTCAGTCAGTGTTGTCTGATGATTCAAAAGTAAGATTCGTGTGAAGTTGTAATTTTTCAGGCTGCTGTCATGGGTTTTTCCCGTGTTTTGTGAAACTTTCTTTTGTTTGAGTTGTGTGCCTTGTGGCCGACCACGTGGTCTTTAAAGCTGTACTTTAGATTAATATATGTTAAATTTTTAGTCTAATTTTGTAATAAAACTATAAAAACCCAAACAGAATCTTCCTGGACCTTTGTTTAGATGTTTGTTGGTTTCGCCCTTAAGGCCAGACTATCATAGTCCTACAAGATCTTGGGACATAGCACCATCCCAGTCGGAGGAAAAGTTCCGACACATATCGTCCTCAATCCCTCCACATGATCAATTCACCTTAAAGCAGTAGTCTATCTTTTCATGGATATTAACCCCATTACTACATTTTCAGTGTATTTCTCAATTTATTCCTAGCAACAAGTCTTATGACACATACTACACAAACAAATTATCCAAAGAAAGTACGCCTCTTTTTCTGTCATTTGCATGTATTATACACACTTCGCCGCCACCCCGTGGTAGGGGTGTAAGACTACTACCACCGTAGGTCCTGCGTGTCGTAAAAGGCGACTATAAGGACAGCTGCTGTCTTGCAGTCTTACTTTTTGGTAAAAGGTTAGGCCCACCGCCAATAACTGTGGAAGCTGGTGCCTTGCAGGTGGACTTTTTAGTCAAAGACGAGGCCCACCGCAAACAACTGCGGTTGATGACAACAAGGGCATGCGGTCATAAAAACCCCTTTGCCAAATAATAAACCATGCCTGATGTTGCAAGGAAAGGCGCATCAGGCAAACAACCCCTTAGTGTAGGGATAACGGTGGGAAAGAAGATACACACTTCACCTTTATGAAAAACAGTTGTTTTAATCCTTATATCCAGATTACTTTAATAGAAATTCCTCTTCTCTTCAAAATATGTTCCCGAGATGCTGCTACCATACTTTCCTCGCCATCCTTTATATAAACTTTTCCTCAACTTAATCAGGTCATTACATTTTCTCTCAAATCCACCACTTCCATTGTTTCACTATCCCTTATTAACATTTATTGCTCCTTCGTTCCAGTGCTCATCCACTCTTATAATTTCAGTATTGCTATATCACTTTTCAACTTCTCTACTTACAGATATTTCACTTCTTCGCCAGTCTCTCCAGGTACTCCACACTATCACCAAATAAGGCAGTATCATCTACTAATATCTGCTCTTTGAGATTCCACTCATCCAGTAGTAGGTCTTATCGCCCAGTGTTGCACCTGGATCACATGCTCTTGCTCTAACTTCTCGTGTCACTCCAGACACAGATATTGTAAAACAGCTGTAGAGACTTAGCACACTGTAGTCTGTGACCCACTTGTATTTCTACATGAACTTGGTTTTCATCATAAAAAATGTTTTCATTCTCAACAGATGAAAGTCAACATTATATAATCCTGGTTGCATGTTTATAAGTTATTAGGACAGAAAGGAAATCAAAGAAAGATAGTTGTGGTAAAAAGAAAAATATGAGATACTGTTGTAACAAAATTTGGACTTTAATTGTCCATATATTTTGCAACGGGTGTGTTGATAATTTCATATTACATTCACAGTGGAAATAAGTGACATTATCTCTACAGAAACATCAATTAGGAATTGGGCATCAGAGAGATTGGGAAAATATGATGGATGATGATCGAAAGAGGAGGGTTTGGAGTAAAAGTTTTTAGTTAATGTTCATGAAAAATGCATTCCGTCACCAAATGAAGGAAGCAGTGCCTACAGCTGGCAAATATGTCCACTCTCACACTGTCAGAGGAACAATCTAAATCAAGAATCAGTTGTTCTCTCTGTGCCAGGGACTAATAGCCTTACAAGTACTATACCTGAATTTCCTAGAATTCTGCATCTGAAAAAAAGTAGCTATTTTCTGTAAAATGAGTGAAGTAGGGGAATAAAGGCCGTAAGGATAACACAGATAAAGGCAAAGAAAGTGGAAGTTAGAACAGTTGCAGATTACAAGAGACGCGTGTGATATGCCTAGAATGATAGGGATAAATGAACTTAGGGAGGCAAATTATTTACCTGATACCTTAGATATAAAGAATAATTTCTTCATAAATTTAAACACTGGTGCTCGAATATCCTACAAAGAACTTCAGTAAAAAACAGTCATCATAAAAATAACATGGCCAATTGATAAAATCATTCTGGTAGCTACAGCACAGGAGAAACTGGCGCACATATTGATTGTTTGATCGGCACTGGATTCCATACCAAGGGAGGCAAAGGGTTCGAAGTATTCCAGGAGCCCAGTTGCGTTCACATCTCCGGGGGGCTGACTCCCTGCTCGCATGTCGTAGGGCACTTGTTTATTATTGAACCGGAGTTTACAGTCAGCTAGGTTTCCATCTTTTGATTACCAAAATTAATAGTTTAATAACTGTTCTCGCGGTAGAATGAATTCTGGAACATTTTATGGATGTACAAAACCTACAGGATGAAAAGTAGTCGAAACTTTTGAACGGTTGAAATCATTCAAACCATATTGACGCACTCAAGAAGTGGCTTCATCACAGCACAAAGGTAAAAGTGTTTTATTTCTTCTATTTTGCATTATTTCATGTGTTTAGTTCTAGACCAATATCTTTTTACGAACCAGCGCTCAGTATGGCTCGTGCCTTGATCATTGTAGAGGTGTCAGCGTAAACATGAAACCCCTTAACTTAATTTAGTGAAGTGAAGTATGTACAGAAGGGCGCGGATGGCGCCTTTGCCGATGGCCCCTTCGCCTTTTGGGAATCTGTCTTGTGTCATTTGTGAAGAATTGTAAAAATACTGATTACATATTGACTTCTGTTAAAAAGAAAGAATTTTTGACAAAATTCATATAATTTTGTTATTTTGTCAAGGCTTTCAATAAAATATTTCATTTCTACACAGACTGTCGACTCCAAGCAATCCATGCAATACTGCGAATCTACGGGCCAGCCTTTCCGATTGTAAACGAACATGCTATAAACAAAAATAACTTCTTGAATGGTTTGGTAAAAGGCATAGAGGGGGGGGTTTGATTTTTCTATTAATAGAATATTAAAGAAGACTACATGCCTTTACTGAATGATTCATCGGTCTCTCTCTAGAGAAATGAACAGCTTTCGAGTAAAGTATGATCCATTTAAATCCAGACCTTATTGTAATTAATTTCTTGCATCTTGTTTGACGTGGCCAGGGATCTTCTTCAACTTGTCAGTTGCCGAAATAAGCTCACCGACGCCAATTCAATTTTCATCAAGTGTTAAAAAGGAAAACTAGAATATAAAATTGGTTTCGTCTACACCCGTGACTCTACCTTTCACTGTATCTTCTGGGAAACGTTAATTAACACGGATGGAAATAAGGCATTTTGGAACCATAATTCTTTACGAACAGCTTTTGCCTGTGAATGTTTACCTAAAGGAGACGATCGTTTTTGAAAAAATGAACGCAGCTGCTCCTAATCTTTGCATATTTGATCGTTGACTAAAGGACTGGATGGTATAACTTGGCGGTAATGCGCCATATACGGTGAAGAACGGAATTAAATTTCTGATCATATCTCATTAACACTCAGGAGATATTTTCGTGCAGGACAATTGCTGCCTATTCAGTACATTGGCCGTCAGGTGACGTCATTTCCCATCTTTCAACATTGAAACAAAATTTGAATCATAATGAGTTTCATATAATACAGTGAGGCTGAAAGGGATTTGGGAACTTTTTCTCGCAGCCTAAATTGTAACTTCTAACACTAAAACATCTTGAAAACAGTAACAATTATGGTTCTATAGATTGCTCTGCTTTTCCTACGGGTATTTAGAAAGTTCAGATTTCCCAAAACCAGATGAAAACTAAGCTTAAAGTCGCTACCGACACAAATTTTATGGGGCGTCAGCACGCAAAAAGTTTCGAAGGATTTAAACAAATAAACATTTCACAAACAAAATCATTTAGGAATTGTGCTCCTTATGAATAAAAGTAGAATCTAGAAAACCCTTATCGGGCTCTAATTTCTCGTACTTTCTTGGAGCAGTCTCTCATCTCGGTATTTCGGTCCAGGCTTCTCATCCAAAGCTGTTTGGTACTGCACCTCCTAAGCAATCAGTAATGGAGCAGACAATCGTGTTTTAGATTTTCAACTTACATATTGTGGTATCTGCTTGTTTGATCCTCGCTGTTGTATTCATTTGTCATTCCGACTATTGGTTAATATTATGAAAATAAATACTAACTACCGCAGATGGGTTCAGAAGAGAAACCCGGAAGCTTTATGGAGATAAAATAGGTTGGTTTCGAGAGATGATTGAATTGAATATAGAATTCAGGCTAAAGGCCAAGCACTGAGTCCTATGGGGTCATTCAGAGCTGATGCGGATATTGATAGTAAAAGGCTTGAAAGGTTTAAAAGGAGGAAAACCTCGTAGTTGCCCTATTGTTAGAAGAGAGTGGAGTGTAAGATGGAAGAAAGAGAATATGAACGGAGATACAGTAAACGGAACGAAAGGTGTTGCAGCTGGGGGAAGAAGGCACGCTGCAAAGAACCTCAAGGAATGCCGACAGTGCACCTCATGAGGTGCACCGGCGGGACTACCCGCCCACGGGGCAATAGAGAGATGGAAATCATTATTGACGTCATAAAGACTCATCATTCGCTCGCAGTCTCCGAGAGAGGCTCTGCCGCTGGAAGTAATAATAAGAAACAGTTAATTAAGCAAGAGAATCCTGGATTGAAATACGGAGATGGAAGACGTCTCTCAGAAGATGCCAGAAATCAAATCTGGATCATTTTGACGGCAATTGCGAATTCCGGAATAACCTCTTCCAAGAGAGCCTCCTGTTCTCGGCCAATCGCTGCCTCCGTTTTCTCTTTGTTGACGAAGGTTCTGTGTCTACACCAAAATAAACAAACAAGCTCACGGACAAACCCATCCCTCACAAAAGAGGCCCTATTCAGCTGATTGGTTTCAAAATGGTCTTCATACCTGCTACATCTGGTAACTTTAGACACCACGCACGCACGCACACACACACATACACATATATTACGTATATACAGGGTGGTCCAAAAGTAGGTGGACAGTAAATGATAACATTTATTTTGAGATTACATATACAATTATATTTACTCATACAATTATTACATTAATAATTAGATTTCATTATGTGCAATAATACAAAAGCACTGAAATTTTATCAACTTAAGTGCTCAAAGCTCAAACTGCTGTCCATCACAATTTACAGAGCTACTCCACCAACTGTCCACCTACTTTTGGACCAGCCTTTATATATATATATATATATATATATATTATATATATATATAGATATATATATATATATATATATATGTATATATATATATATATACACATATATATATGTATGTGTGTATATATATATATATATATATATATGTATACATATATATATATATATATATATATATATATATATAATATATATACTATATATATGTATATATATATATATGTATCATATATATATATGTATACATATATATATATGATATATATATATATATGTATACATATATATGTATACATATATATATATGTATACATATATATATATATATAGTACATATATATATATGTATACATATATATATATATATATATAGATTATATATGTATATATATGTGTTTGTGTATATATATATATGTATATATATATATATATATATATATATAGATTATATATGTATATACATGTGTGTGTGTATATGGTATATATATATATATATATATATATATATATATATATATATATATTTATATATATATATATTGCTTGATTAATACTTGAGGACATAAAAAGTGAACGGTGACATGCGCGAATATTAAGCTGCCTTCAACAAACTCGTTCACTAAAATAATAATTGAGGAGAAGACTGAGTATACTTTGGCCTAACACTCGTCTGTGTGGCACACGAAGCACATGAAGAACATGACGCGCCTGACATGCTCCTCCCACGATGTTAGAGAAGATAAGTCAGTGGGAGGCAGAGACGAATGAGCGCAAACCCAGGCAACTCCAGCAGGTGTGAATAACTTAATTACACGACAGTAGAAGAGGCAAGAGGAAGAAATCTGGAAGAAAACTTATCCACCCCTATCAGGAGCTGTTAGGACTTGAACCATCGGCGGATGGTCTCTTGTTCATAAGTTGTATTTCAACGGAGATATTTCACACTCACAATTGATCCCCGATCCCGTTTAGTTACCAGAAGCTACCAGATTCGCTAAACATCAGCACCAACATGCAGTCAATGTGCCTCGCTCTCGAACTCCTCGGTTCCAGAGGTCCTTTATTCCTCACACTGTTGGACTGTGAAACAGCCTCCCAGAGGATGTCGTCCAGTTGGAACTTCAGAAGTTCAAGCGAAAATTCAATGCATTACTACCCTAATGCTATTCGCCTTGCGTTTTATTAAATTTTATCTTTTTATCTATTTATTGATTTTTTTAATAGGTGTGATCTCTTCTTTCTGCATCTCCCGTTACTTCCTCTTACTTCTTCCCAACGAACACCATATTCTTTGGAATCTTGAATTCCAGGCCAATGGCCCCTATGGGCTTCTTCCATATGAATAGGTTTTATTTACTGAATAATAATAATAATAATAATAATAATAATAATAATAATAATAATAATAATAATAATAATAATAATAATAATATATAACATCAATGAATAAAGTGAAGTTTGCACTCATGAATATCATATATATCGTTATTTTCACACTTTCAAGATTCCTTAAACTTGGCCGTCTCTAATCGCATGGGTCCATCATTTCACCATTTATCAGAATATTATGGCAACCGATGAGATCATCGTTAACATTTAAATACTTTAATACTGGAAAGTCGCCTATAGTCCTTACCAAGCCTACGCCCCCACAGTCATGCGTTGAGTTTACATACAAACAAAATCAGCCTCGCAAAGGAAGCTCTGATTAACCATAGATGAATAAGATAAAAAAAAAATTCAACACATTTTACTGCATACAATAGGTCATTACATTTGAGTTCTATCTTAGGTGAGGAATAGCTGTCATGGATTAACCCCAATATGGATTAACAAAAAAGGAGGCAAGAGTCATTAAAAAGAATTACTGGTCATCTTTACTTTATCTTTAGAATCTCCTTCGACCATCTTGTGCAGAGTTGGGTTGAGGTTGCATGCATAGTATATAGAGCTGGACTTTCATTTGATATCGTATTCATGCGTTAGCGGGATAAACAGACAGACATCTTGCTATTACGCGTTGACGAGACAGATCAGTTCTATCAGGGGCGTCATTCCAGATTTTTGTTGGGGGGGCAAAGATGGTTGAGCGAGCGAAGCGATCCTAATCAGCTGGTATTCTATTTTATTTTTATTTTGAGCAATTTTATATGTGTTTTTTGGAGCCCACCAGAGCAAGGTATTTCAGCAAAAATGATATACTCCAACTACTGTTTTGTTTATTTCATCATCACTGGTAGCTAGCAGACAGCCAAGAATCAAGAAACGTAATATTTCCGAGAAATTTTATATATTTACGATTGCACATTTAAGAAAGAAAACATACTGTTACTTCTTGGGGCTTGAGCGGTGAGGGGGCAAGTTGAGGCTTAGGGGGGCCAAGTTGAGTCTTGGGGTGGGGCACTTGACCCAACTCCCAGCCCCCTCCCCAAATGACGACCCTGAGTTCTATGAAATTCTTTCGGAAAGACCATTTATGTTTTTTATTGGTTTTAATAACGAATCACAGTCCGTACATTGTGTTTTTTTTTTTATAAATAAAGTTGCTATTCTAGTGAGGACAGTTTTTTATGGCCACTTTTATTTTATTTTATGATTATATCGAAATACTTCTTTAAGCTGAATATTTTTTATGTTGATTTAAGGGACTCAAAACCAGTGAAATAAGGTGAATCCGTCTTCTTATCACCTTAATTACAAAAATGTCTTCACCCAAAAAGGTCACGTTTAATAGCAACGTCTAAAAAGGGCTAACAACCATGTTTATTTTTGGCGCGAAGTGGATCGAGGGGACTCGTTCATCCGGATTTTCTTCAGGTATCATAGCCAAAATGCCATCGCCATACTGAACCCACTGTGCAAGTATTTGAAAAATCACTGACATAAACTCCATATATAAATTTGAGAGAACGATACCAAACGTATGATTTTCGTTGTAATGTAGGTTAACGCCAGGGCAAAGCGTTAGCAGAACTTTACATTAATTTTAGCATCAACATCACACCTATAGAGAGAAGTCCGAGTGTATGTAATGACCCACTTCAAGATATAATCAACAGTTACACGACAAAACACTGAGATACTGTAGACATTTTATTGTACGTGCTTTCACATAGACTGTTTTGTTTAACCTTGTAGTTAAATGATCAATGGAGATAAAGCATCAGCTGACAGTAGCAGCGACGGTTTATAATGTTTAGTCCTATAGTCACTGAATCTGTGGCCGATTTTATTTCAATAAACCTTGACACACACTGTGCCTCTTTTGAGGAGTAGCCATTTTTTCGAGGTTCATTTAACAGTCCCTTTTTCATCAAAAAGGTACTTAAGTTCTGTATTTTGTCCCCATCCCCCAGTTTTTTAGTGGTACCAAATTACTGTGCATTTCACAGTGTGTTAGTGTATGTAAGATTTTGTGCATATTTCAAGTTAAAAGGAACGTTAATTGTTACATGGAAATGTATTATACCATTAATATTTACATTTGATGCCCATTCCCTTAATGTGCACTACTCAGGTGTTTGAGTGTGTGAAACAAAATAAGAACTTCACACACTACTACTACCACTACTACCAACATTTGAGTCTTCATTCATAAAATATATGGGCTGGCGACTTATAAAGCACGTCATACTAGTGTCAATGAGTGGGAAGGACTTAAGTAATGACGTTTTATTAGCCTCTATCTACGAGCCAAGTTTCCATTTAAATCTCTTTTACCCTGCCTTAATTATCATTGGACATCACTGCATATTTATGTGGCTTCAAATACGTTATATCCCAAATACGATCCAAATCCGATGCTTTGGTAAGATCTTATCAACGAAAATCGATTTGACACTGCTTTGAAATGCACAGGAGTCACGTATTGCTCACTCATGTCATCAATTTTGACAACCCTATGCAGGAGCGATATACAGCCTAGGCCGCATTCTCAACCTAATAATGAAACTAACATATTCCAGGACCAGACAAATTTATTTTTCTTCTAGTAAATGTCTTTTATAAAAATACAACCCTCCGGAGTCCTGTAACATGTTTGGATCACCTGAGGATATCGCACAATGTCAGGTTTTCAATAAAAAGTAATGTTTCATTTAAACCGACATACAACTCCATGCGCAGTAGCGCATTAAGCATTTGACATTTTTCAGGTAACTTTACTTTGATCTTTTTAAACTTAAATACAAACTTCACCACTCGTTTGTTAGGTTGAATAGCTCACAGCTTCTCTTTCCTAAGTATCCTAAATGGACAGCGTTTTACTTTCTTTTCCTCAATAATCCGTGTTTAGTTGACATGCCCGTTAATTGCTGCAGTACGGAACTGTAATTAGGCAACTTAAACTAGCGTTAACTTTGAATGTGTTAGTTTCTGCTTATAATAAACCCCAACCTTACACTTTCACCCTTTATCCAAATATTCATTTACACTAACTGCATTTTAATGATCATTAATCTAACCTCGGGTCACTTGTCACCAAAAATCCAACCATAGCAAACCCTAACATCAAACTCAGTTTTCCCATTCCTAACCCCACTACTTACTGCACGTAGCCTTTTGAGAGAGATGCCAAGTTATTTCTTACATTAATGCTGTATTGTACAATTTTTTTTTTTAACCAACGCAATTTAGGATCTTGTCAGTTTCACACAAACACCCAACTGCTGAGACTTGGATGGATGGATTATGAGATTTAGGGGTAAACCCAAGTACTGGGACCTATTTTGGTCACAACTGCTGAGACTTCTGCCATACCAAATATTTTTACCCTTGGTGGGCGAACTATATGACAGACAACCTCTCAGCCATCAGAACACTGAACACTACATGACGAAATTTGAAAATATAGCCACAGTTAATTTACTTTACTAATCCAAATTAGAACTATTGAGACAAATTAAAAATCTTAATCGTAAAAACATTAAAACAGCTTATGTACCCTTTTTCTGACATTCAGGGTCAATTTTATGTGGTTACAAACATTGGTAATTACAGGATGGTGCGCACACACTGGAATCTTTAAATCATGAACCTACGGTTACAGAATGATTTATCCTCAAAACCTTTATTTATCACACTTCAAAACTAAAATTACGAACGCCTCGCTTTTGTCACAAGACGGAAAAAGTATTTCACGAACTAATCACACAATTACTCCAAATCCTGGTCACCTGTAAGTCGTGATAAACAACGGGAAAAACTTTGGATAAAACTAAATTAAAAGCAAAACTTAATACAAAGTAGAAAAAAATGACAAGTTAATGTACACTGTTGATTATGGGGTTAGTTTTCTTTTATGCAAAATCTTTTAGAATTACAAAATGCATAAAACATCAACCTACTTCAAAATACTAACATCAACCAAATATCCTAAAAAGTTATAACCATGGATTTCAAGAGTTCAATAGATTTCAAGATCCAAAACTAAAAATGAAATGGGAGCTTTGAAAAACCAGAAACACTAATCCTGAAATAATCATTCTACAGTCTTTCTTTAAACATCAAACTAACCTAAATTGAAAACTTAGTTACATATGAAACTGGCCAAACTAATATATTCCAAAAAATAGCTTTTGAAATAACAGTTTTAGGGTTAGAAGTAACTAAAACCAGAGTGGATTAAGCTAATAAATTCAATAACCATAAAAACATACTTAATACATGGCTTACTAATGTCACTTAACTGTTAAGACAGGAACTCAGACCAGTTTTATACAAACCATCAGATTTATACAAACCATTGCATATGTACAAAACATTAAGTGCGATTACTAGCAATAGTAAAGTTAAAACTCGCGGTCATCTGCCACCCCGCCCCCACTAAATTATCAGTTTAAAAAATTATTAGTAAAAAATTATTAGTGACAGTAAAGTTAAAAACTCACGGTCATCTGGTCCCCCTCAAAAAAAAAACACCAAGGACTCGCACAGTAGGCCAACACGCGTACTATGCAAGCCCTAAGGAGCGCCTCCACCCGATCAGGGGCACCGCCCCCGATGGGGTGGAGGAAAAGGAAGACATGGAATACTGAAGTCCTGAGGAATTTCGGGATAGCAGCAGTCTTCAATATTCATCGTAGCATCATTCTCTGAAATATTTAAAGAGCATTAGAAAGTTATACTGAATTAAAAAAATTTATCAATCCATTTAGGTAGTTTTGACAAAAGTGTTTCAAGCAAATTTTCTTCAAGTTCAAATACTAACTCCTAAAATTTTTGCTATTGTCCTTGTAAGGAAAAATTTTCATAATTAAACACATTTAATTCAAACAAAACTGTTTGTGATGAACTAGATACACAACAACAATGGGAAAACTTAGTTTTACTGTATTTTTCTTCCTGTAATAAACCACATTCAACACAGGTCCTCGCCAAGATCTGAATAAGAAAAAATATTTATACTAACAATAAAGAAAAATATTAATCCTAGATTTTTATCACAGTGTATTAAGAGAATCTACGAACAGGTAAAGGGAAAAATTTTACTCAAGTGGCACAAGTTTATGCTTAAAACAAAAGACGACGAAAACGCAAAAGCTCACCACCAATAAACGAAATAGATACTTAACTTAAATCAATCCGTAAGGACCACATGGAGACAGCGAGACGGGAAAAGTACAATTCGGTGTGAAACACAGACCGTAACTGCTTCACCGGCTGTCACTGAAACCAACCTACGGCGTCGACTTTAAAAGTGAAAAATAAAAAATAAAAAATGTTAAAAATACTGGATAATGAAAATATATAGTCGAGGGCCAAAGAACAGATTCAAGCAATTCTAAACACAAAGTTCTCAAAAATGTGCAGCCGCCCTTAAAATACACGAAGTTGACGTCAAATAAAACAGGAAAATCACATAACCTTGAAAGGGTACTCAACTTCAATGCTATTCAAGTAATATATTACTTCTTGTCAATTCTTTCCAAATCTACGTTGGAGCAGATAAACCGAAATGGGTAACTGCCGAGTGATAGGCTACGTCTACAAGTCATTGAAGCGCCGGCAAAAAATGAAGCAAACTGCCAAAATGAAGAATTCTAGGAAGACTTTACATGACCGAAAATTAGCTTTCGATGACGTCACCAGACAAGTGCGCTGCGCCAAGGACCCTGGAACCGCATAAATTCAATTGTCGGTCGACACAAACTCGCGTAAAGGAAACCAGCGTCTTCATTTGAGTCGTTCCAAAAATAACCTAGCCTGCCCCAAAACAGATTTTGCGTGACGAATACCGATGGCTAAGGAAAATTCTTTAAACAAAAATTTAACCTGCACGATAAAAATAATTTTGCGGATTTCCATTATGGTCCATTAATGTCAAGCATAAAAAAAAATTAAATCTGGATTTCAAGGAATCGACTCCAAAATAATTTCTGAGTGAAACTTCTGTCGGGATCGAAAGAAATATTACTTTTTTACGGTATCTTCGAAAATCGACTATTCATAATTGTAACAATATTAACTGGACATTCATTCCTTATAAACCCGAAAACTTATGTCAAACAAATACTTTTTAACTCTCTCTCTCTCTCTCTCTCTCTCTCTCTCTCTCTCTCTCTCTCTCTCTCTCTCAGACGCCAACTGGTTTTCCTCTCTCCATCATCGAGTTAAATTGAGGAAACAGATCCAGTAGCCTTGTTGAGGAATTGGGAGAAGATAAACAAGCTAAGATACGACTTCCAAAGCAGTTTTCTTCTCATATTTATTTCGTATATTTCCTTAACTGAAAATTTAACACTTAACCCCAGTACTATCGTCAACAACAAAATCATTACGATCACTTTCTTAACGATATTAGAATATGGAGACTGTATTGTATGCTCAAGAAAAGTGCCTGCTTCCCACTCCTCCTTCTTGCCCCATTGTGTCCTTACGGTGCGACATCTGTTGGGTCTTCCATAAGTTACTTGTTCAACTGCTTCGGTGTTTCAATCAGCGAATTCGAAACTTTCTGGATGTCTAAGGGAACGGACTTTGGTGCACGATAGTACGCATGCAGTATGCATAAACACCCACTAGAATAGCGATTCTATTTCAAATTAAGGACAGTAGCATATTCTTGCCCAAAATAAATCAATTCCGGAGGTATCTTGACATTCTGCTGAGCATAAACGTATGAGGGGATGATTGAATACTAAATTTTTTGGGCATTAACGTTTCCGCCCTTCAATGAGCAATTAGCCAAGAATTTAGAGGTTGCTGTTGCCTTCTTTGTCTATGCCGACTTGATCCTTTAGCAAACAGCCGTTCCCTTCAATAGGAAATGGATCCAGACTAAAACGAGATAACGGCCATTTCCATGTCCAACTTTAATTGTTAATCTACGATTAACCCTGAGTTGAAAACTTAATTGCATCTGTCGCATCAGCAAAGCATTTGCCGAACACACTGTCATTTCTTAAGGCTAACAAGAGCGCTCCCTCCCTCTGGACACAGCTCTCCAGCTCCATTACGTCTTCCGCTCCATCAGGCAAGCACTTAATGTTTCCATTGACTATAAAAAATGACAACTCACTCCTGAAATCTAAATTCAAAGGATGTATTGTTATCATAAGTAGCTTTATTTTGGAGCAGATTTGAATAGATCGCCAAAAATAACTGCTCATGACAATTCCATTTCTCTGTTGTAAATGGACACTGACGATGTAATGTTCTTATTAATTTTAGGAAGTAACATCCACAATGTTTTGAATGTAGGGGTAATAACAATCGAGCGCAGGAAACAGACATTCGGTGGCCAGGGATATACTTAATTCTGAAAAGTTGTCTAAGCAGGTCTGAGCAGAGAGCGAAAACGGTAAAGGAAATGAGTCATTCCCTTCTAATCTTTTGCTACTATGAATACCAGTGGATAATGGGTCACTTGGAACTTTCACCCCAGTTTAAAAGTTTTTCAAACTCTGTTGTTCTGGGAAACGAAGTAAGAAGGCCTGAATGGATGCTAATTGTAGAAAGTGAAAGCTTACCGATGCTCAAGTAATTGCTGCTCTCTTTCTCTCTCTCTCATCAATTTCTGACTCATAGGGAAACGAATCTGGGTCTCCTGAGTGGCAGGCCAAGGGAGTAACGACTACTACCTACCAAAGTCATAAAACAAGGTTTATTTCTTTCTGTAAATGTAGCTTTTTATAGAAACCAGTTGTGTATATAATTATTTAATAAGCTTTGTTTTTCAACTTGGTGAATAGGGTTAAATTTTATTATAGATATTTTGTGTCCGTTTTACATGTAAACATTATTTAGTCTCTTTTGGATTGTTACTTCTGTAATGTGTTTATTTATGTAATTGTTGTTGAGTAGTTCTTGAACAGATTGTTTATCCTGGTAGTTATCAGTGTTGGAATTACACTGTAACAGTTATAAGTTTCTGGAAATACGATCAAGGTGTTTTGATAACTGACAGAGTAAGTCTACAAAGTGTTAAGAGCATTTCTTTGGAAATTCGTTTCGCTTATATTGGATGTAGCTTAGAGTAACACAGATTTTCTTCAACCTCGTCGCCCCTACTACTAGCATGGTACTCATCATTGGTTCTCTGGTCTTGGAGTACTGACCAACTATAAGCCCTTGCAGTAATGGTCAACTTAAGTTGTAGTGCCTAGTGTTACGTGATTTTAAAGCTTTAAGTTGGTTTAAAGTTTTTTGTGATATCAACTTGAACTTTATATCAATTTTAATAAAGTGTGACGTGAGTAACAGTATCTGTGTCTTTTCTACATCTCATCCCTGTGGCTTTGAAGAAAACGGCAGCTACACTTCCCATCATTCTTCACGGTGACGGGGAAATTCGAATGAAATGGTAACATCCTCCATGTGCATTCAGACATCCTCAAAAGAGTTATTCATTTACCAGTCGTTTTGCCACACATTCCAGTCCCTCGGCAATTCCTCCTACCCATTACTCCTTCCTTCATTGACTCTCGTTAGGCAGACAGATCGTCCCATTAGCTTCCATTTTGATCTTCCACTCAAATCCAGCAGCCATGCTCCTCTGTTCCTGAACCTCGTAAGCACGGTCTAGGTATATCTAGACCGTGCCCGGAAGAGCAACAGCTTTCCTTCCTTCCTTCCTTGGCTCACAATCTTGCTTATCCTTTCACCAGCCACGTCACTTGAGCGAAACACCTCCAAGCGAGAGCCGGTATGATAAAAAAAACAGAGGCGCTGCCATTCACCTGCATTCCCTCTATTCAGACGGAAGTCATCAGTCAGCCATCCAGGATTCCATTTATTTCCATATCACTAAGAAACATTAATATTCACTTTCCTTACTATGGAAACAAACCCATTATTGTTTCCGCAAGTTCTCTTCGCATACACACAATCACATACACATACAAACACATTATATATATATATATATATATATATATATATATATATATATATATAATATATGCAGGTATACATGTGTAATATATATATATATATATATATATATATATATATATATATATGTGTGTGTGTGTGTGTGTGTGTATGTGTGTATACATCTGTATATATACGTATACATACATATATATACATATATGTGTAATATATATATATATATATATATATATATATATATATATATATATATATATATATATGCACGTTTATCCATTTATTAAGCGCCGACGTTTCGTACCTGCTTGATACATTTTCCAGGCTGAAATATACGAGTGCACATCAATTGCGTATAAGCAGTAAAAATATATACGCATTAAATGTTTGCTAACATCATAATTGAAAATCTATTTAAAAGTTTTTTAAATTATATATATATATATATATATATATATATATATATATATATATATATATAATTTCATTTTTTGTAGTAGACCAGAGGATAGCCAGGAGAGAGCAGATCGTGAACCTGAAAACCCTAAAATGACCTCATTTCAAAGGAGATCTCTTTCCGAATTCCGTTAACAAAGTGTTTCTCAGAACGGTAACATGTGTAGGATAGTGGAAGGAAATTACATCATCTGAGAGAATTAACAACGAGCTTATTTGGAGGTGAGGCCCTGGTGAATTGGGAAGATAAGTCTTTTTATTTGCCCGAAATCATCATATCTGACTTGGGTCTATATGTGGCCCTTGAATAGGTTTTCAAGATCAGTGAACAATTGGGTATTAAAGATGATCTTTGACTGCCATCTACGTCAAAACTCCTAAGAAAGCTGGCATTTCAGATCAAGTTGAAATTGTAAAAGGTATACCGGTGAGGATGAACACCTTACATTTTCTAAAGCTATACTAAGCAAAACAATACTGCTTTATACAGAATTTTGTTCTGATTATCATAAATATATCTATTTGCACAATCTGGAACCGAACCCGTTTCAATTCCCTACATCATATAGAGATGTCGATCTCAGTATTTGGTCAATTTTATTTGTAATGATTATCGCGGAAAATATGTTAGGTAGCCGGGTTTTCTCTCTCTCTCTCTCTCTCTCTCTCTCTCTCTCTCTCTCTCTCTCTCTCTCTCTCTCTCTCTCTCTTCAAAATTTACAGCTATCAATTTTATGACAAAGTATCTGAAAACATCGGCGTGGGCTCTCCCGACAGGAAACTCGCCTGTCTTCATAGAAACTGGATTTTCTCAAAACAAGGTGTGCTTCTCAAATAAGTGAAATCTCCCGTGTTGCTTTTCTCATTTGCATGAGATAGCAGTTTATATGAACAATCAATATTTTACTTCCGATCGTCTATGCAACTAGAGATTTTTGTCACATAACGAGACTTTTAATGAAAATCAAATGAATGGCGCCTCTCCATGTGTGCTGACTCTCCCTTCCCCTCCCCCCCCCTCCCCTCCCTTGCTCGTCCACGAACAATGATGCAGTTTTTTGGCCCACGTCTCGGGGATGGTCACCCGAGATGCATTCGAAAAAAGCCCAGGAGCCGAAAAGGAGAAGAGAAGAGTCGGAATCCACAGACAAACGAGGGCTCCCCCGGGCTTTGATGCTCGTCGGGGATGCCCGTGAAAAAAGCGCTACTCCGGGAAGTATTTGTCAGGTAATTAAGATACAGACTGATGAGTTTTAACATTAGTCTTTGTCACTGTTTATTCCTTAAGAGAGAAATTTGTCCTCTGAGCGAATATAAAGTGTTTGTCTTTCGATCAATTGCATCTAGTATCTCAAAAGAGAAATCTACTTGTTATCATCTTAATCATTATAATCTCAAACGATTATGACCAATATTTGATCTACAAAACAAAAGGCACGAAATTCCTATTTAGGCGATAGATAATAGAATGTAGCCATGATCCACCGAGTCCTAAATAGAATGGCTGATGTTTCCCAGAGCAGGGGACAGGCCCCCTAGAAAGTATCTGTTCTTCCGTGGTACAGAAACCACGGGACGAACGTAAATGACCTTCATTGTTCCGATCAAATACGCATCGTTTTCCAGGTTCTACAATATCGACAACAAACGTACTATATCTTGTGATACATTGACATATTAGGTAATGAAATTTAGTGGCCATTTCCAGTCCAATGGAGTTCGATGTCATTCTGTCATGTTGCTAATCTTCTTCCGATACATTTCAGCAAAAAAGAAAGTAATAAAAAGAGAAAGACAAAGATCCCATATTCGTCATTGTCAGAGCCATCTTGCGTTTTCTGAGTAATCGCTATCAGCCTAGAATACCCTATATTCTCGGATGGGTTCACCTACAGGAAATGGACACACGTAAGGATCAACCTTTAGCTTTGTATTTGAGAAGGAGTTTCTCGGTCATTTATTCGTTAACCTTTCTCTCTCTCTCTCTCTCTCTCTCTCTCTCTCTCTCTCTCTCTCTCTCTCTCTTTTATAACGTCTGTCATTTGAATTTGTTCTATAGTATTCTGCAAATTGCAGATGACCTAAGCTGAAAGGAAAAGTTGAAGACAAAGTAAAGTAACGATATGCAAACCAATAGAAGTAAAAAGTTTCTTGAAACTTGACTTTTGTGATGCAGACAGAATTCACCTTGTATCCGCTTTGGACTGAATTTTGCAATGCAAAGCACTTTTGAACAAAGGTGGATTCCAAGTAGGAGTGATTCAGGTAACCCTCTTTTTTCTCTCTCCTTTTTTTTCTAAGCATGAGTCTCTTTTACGGATGTATAAAGTTCACGGTTATTTTTGACCAAGATATTCAAATGAGCCTTTTCGAAATCGGGATTTATACGACGATGTGAGCATAAAGTCCTGAAAGCTGAAGTGGCCTTTCCTGAAATTTGATGTGACTGAATCACTGAGAGCAATGTCGTAGTAAAATCCTTTTGGTAGAAAGAGCGGCCACATTCCATTTCTCGGTCGTATTTGAAGGTGTTAATGTCTAACACTCCACGTTATTATTCTTGATTCTTTTAATGGTAAGAGAACATGAATTCCCTAGTGATCATCTCAGATGTTACAATTTGCTATTTTCATTACTATAAATTCAATTAATGTTGCTAAATTCAGGTCCTGATTTCTTCAGCAAAGTTGTATATAAAACACTTTGCCTTTTAGTAATGATGCAGCATTAGGGACCAGACAAAATAATAACAGCTAATCCCAAGTTCGACCAGTGCATGGCCTTCAGATTCCTAGACTTGAGAGGATTGAGATTATTTGCAGTAATATGGGACATCACCATATTCCATCATCATCATCATCATTATTATTTTCCTTGTTCACAAAGCCTTGTCGGGTTAGTATCTCCGAGACTGCATCTGGGCTGCAGCCTGCCTCCAGATGATTCGGCCCTCACTACCCATTTTCCTCTGGATTCCTAAACTCTTATTTTTCCTTGCTGCGTCCACCAGTGGTACGTTCTTATGGGAGCGAGTCCGGTTCGAGACTTGTACTACATCCAGTCCTCCCAGGACAATTGGTGCAACTCCCACTTCAGATTTTCGTAGTTTTCTGTCCATCAGTTTTTTTCTTTTATCTTGGTACTTTTCTATCATTCCCTTCCTTTTTTCCTCAATTCTTGTGTCCCATGAAATGACGACGTCTATCAGGGACACTTTATAGGTTTTTTTATTTACCAGGATTAGGTCAGGTCTTCAAGCCTGATCACGTTGTTAGTGCATTCCTCAAAGTCCCAAGGTACCCTGATTGGTTCACTTTATAACACTTTTTCTGGAATGGCTGTACCACTTGTCAGCATGTGGAAGTCGTCTGTTCTCTCTACAGATCTTTTAGTGCACGCCATTGACTACTGTGGCATACCTCTCTTGTTTTTGTGTTGAGTCATCATTATTATTATTATTATTATTATTATTATTATTATTATTATTATTATTATTTAAAAAATCCACTATGATTCTAGTGTAACTATATTATACAGAAATATATAGAAATATAATATATATATATATTATATATAATAGATATAATAAATATAATTTATTATATATATCTAATAT
>NC_087215.1:41625996-41650996 GCF_015104395.2 Macrobrachium nipponense
AGCTCGCCCGTGTGATTATTCAGCCGCCAACTTCTTCAGACAGAGCGCCCCACGACCTGAACTCCCGGGACCTGGCGCCAGCCAGTCAGTGCCTACGTCAGTCAGCCAGACTCTCCTGGATCGGAGATCCATTCCGCTCCCAGACAGTAGGAGGAGCACCCTCATTTTTTTACAACCAATCAAATACAGCCAAATTTTTTGTAAGTACACTTGTGGGTATAAATATGGCATAGTAGTTGTACCCTTAATAAGTCTCCTTCACTAAGGTTAATTTTAAGTTATTCATTTTAAGGGTGCATATATATATATATATATATATATATATATATATATATATATATATATATATATATTGTATCACAATAAATAAAATACGTGCAATCAATTAGGACTAAGTTTCGTCTCTAATTGCACCTGGAACGTTTTGATAAAGATAAAACTAAAAAATAAAAAAAAACTTCGCTTTGAAATTGTACAGCACCTCGTCCCAGGTGTCAAAATTTTTCTTTGCACTATCAATGTAGTTAGACTCTCGCTGTACTTACTGGAATAACTAACGTTTGACAAATTCTTCTGGTCATATTCGGGAAGAAAGCCCGAAAAAACTAACTCTTCGAACGAAAAGCACATTATGACTGTACAGCCCCGTGGTCTGAGTCCTCCCTCCCTATCTCTCCCCCAGTAGTGGACGGGAGGGAGGGGGACAATCCAATATTGGAGCCTTCACTTTTTGAGTGACTTCGCCCAGCCTAATTATATAACAATAGTTTAACATTTGCTCAAACCACAACAAAACAAAAGAAATAACTGCCACTAAACTGCCCACCAAAAGACAAATGGGTCTTTCTCATTCTTTATTCCTCTCCCTTATACCTTCCTTTCACCACCTACTTACCCCCTTCCAAACCTTATCTTCCTTCCGAGGGACTCTGGGGTTTAAATCGATTATAATCGAACTCTCACTCTATACTATTCACACCACCCCACCCCGGTACTGATGTTGTTAATGAGTATGAGAAGTGAAGTTCCAATCCTGTCAAACCAACAGATGTAGTTGCGGACGACAGGGTAATATCTTTCAGAAACAGCATCAAGGTCCTGGGAGTCACGTTCGCCAGGACAGGCCTAAAACAGCACGTGCTGAACTGCTTGAGAACAGCAGAGGCCACTTCCAAAAGGATCAGAAGGTTTATGGCTGTTTCCACGAAATCTCTAATGCTGTACAAAACATTAGTGAGACCATAGCTTGTGCACCCCACAGCAATCCTAGCCTCTGAAAGTCCTGCAGAATAAAAACATCAGGAGAGTGGACAAGGAAGCCCCATCTTATTTCAACACGATGAAGGAACTGCACGAAAGAGCACGGATTGAAAGCACCAGTTGTAGAATCCATAGGCTGGCAGCGATGTACGACAGCACCGTGGACAGGAGCTTGGAACTTACCATTGAGGGAAAGAGAAACCTCAAGATTTGGCAGAAAATGGCTCCCTAAGATAGGAGTTCAACCAGATCCAATTTACAGGAGTTAGACTTCAGTGAACCACCAGATCAAAATCGTCGTCAGTGTAAGATAACAGCAATAACTGACACTGGAGATTGTGCAAAAACACCGATCTTAGGCGATTCAGGCTAGGGATAACGAGTCCGCCATCCGCATTAATGGTAAATTCATAAACATGATAACCGATATACGACGATAACCAATTAAATTGGCAATCATAACCACCAACATCACTTCATAATCACCTCTCGCTATCATATAAAAAAAAAAAAAGTTCTTGGCCCAAGCTAGTTTTTGGGTTGTCCACGGGCCACCTCATGTTATCCCTGGTAACTTTTGTTTTTCTATCAAGAATCTTTATCATACAAAAAAAAAAAAAAGTCACCACTCATAGACAAATATCGTGACCTCACCTCCTTTGTCCTCCATCTTCTTCATTAAAAGACAAAGCAAGGGGGTCTGCCTCCTCTATTTTCCCTCCTAACTTCAGTTTTTCACTTTTAATTCTAGCCTGTTTCCCCGACCCGCCCCCCACAACATCCCCCCTCCCCCGCCCCCCAGATAAGTTCAATCTTTCCTATTCCAATAATTTAGATTAGATTAGATTTGGCTTCATTCATCTTTTGGAAAATGTAGCAACCTCTACAGAAACGACAAAAAATAAATAGACTTTGGACAACTGCTGTATAATTTTCCTGCTGCTACAAAGACACTCATTCGACAGATCGAGAAATTGCAATACTGAATCAACGGCATCCAGACTGCTGTTCTATGCAATGAAGTCTGCTTGAGGGAGGTTCTTCCAAATAACAATAATGATAATAATAATAATACAAGAAATGAGAATATTCTCAGGTTTTATTATACAATTTTATTTTTTCTTGATTTTTGTGTTAAAAAAAGATATTTAAATAAAGTACTGGAGCTCTAGCGCCCCACTTTAAGTAAATCCATCCAGTGACGCAAACCAACGTCTATTTTTAGACTCAGACCAAGTTTCTTGTACGGCACTCCGTAAATTCCTGGGGTTAAAGGATATTTCGGTTGTAGATGCCCTTCTGAGGCCAATATTCTTCCTCCACACCCCCACCGGCCCCAACCACCCCCAGCCCCTATTTTTGGATTCCCATTTTAACCAGAGACCCCCCTATCAGGACTCCGATACCCTTAGACATTCGTCATGGGCACACTCTGTAATGTTCATTTCAGTCTTTTATTCTGTTTTCTGTCTACAGGATACGATATGAGTCACGCAGTCAAAGAGCTAATATTATGCTTTGACATTTAGAAATGTATGTTAAGCGTGATGATGTTTTATAGAGAAGGTCTAAGCTCAGTACCTCAAGAATGCATTACCTTGTTTGACTTCCATCTTTCTTTGGACGATGCATTATGGAGATTCCTCCTCTTTCTCTCATCCATTCTACTTAGCCAGAAAATCCTTCGCTCACTTCAGAGACTTTTAGATTATGGCGAGGTCTTTATCTACGATATTAGAACCAGTAGGACCTACACAAGTACAGGCACGTACTGCACATATTTAAATCGCCTCAAGATTCAAAATGATATTTTATATCGACGTAAACTTAATATAGTGTCTATCACGAAAATGGTTCTCTATGTATAAAAACATCTAAGAAAGGGAGGCAAGTTTACTTTGAATTGGAAAAAGACAATTGCCTCCCTTTCTTAGATGTTTTAATACATGAAGCATCATTTCAATGTAAATTCAGTACCTGCAGGAAACCAACCAACAACTTACGTTTATTTTATCCAGGCCACCATCTTGATATCAAAATATCAATTTGTTCTTGTTTTTACGAGCATTGCGCTTTGTCAGTCCCTAATATTTGGATCAAGAAATTGAATACACAAGAAAAACAGGGACAGATATATGTTATTCTTTATAAACCCCATCTGTCATTTATACGATCTATATTTGCAAACTGATCTTCATATATATGTCAGTCTGTTAAGTAAAGGACATAGAGTCGAAAGGCCTCACAGTATTCCTTCGTTTTCACTTTCTTTCTGTGGTTTTTGCCTATATATATATATATATATAATATATATATATATATATATATATATATGAATGTATGTATGCATGTATATCCAATGTAGCACGAAGGAACACGTACTTGAGAATATCCTTAAATTCAAGGATATTCTCAAGGGACTTGGCACAAGTACCTTCGTATACATATTCAAAATTTTCAAGTTCACCTGGAAATGTAGAATATACTACGAGAGTATTTGTTCCAACTTCCAGGTCCATGTTTCACTTACCTTTCTAGCGTGGATTTAAGGATTTGTGTGTATGTATGTATATATATATATGTATGTATGTATGTATAGTATGTATGTGTATATATATATATATATATATATATATATAATATATATATATATCATATATAGATAGAGAGAGAGAGAGAGAGAGAGAGAGAGAGAGAGAGAAGAGAGAGGAGAGAGAGAGAGAGAGCGAGAGAGAGAAGAGAGAGAGAGAGAGAGAGAGAAAATATATGTTAAGTGCTGCGTCCAGAACTTTTGTCGTTCTATTAACGAAAAAAATAGCTAGAACGAAATATCGACTGCAATAATAACTAACAGAATAATCAGGGCCTATCAGAGAAGGCGCACAAACTCAGCTCTGCATCAGCATTAATTGTAGTGGCGGCCATATTCGCATACTGATAAAGGTAATGGCAAAGATTATTGAAAAGCGCTCGTCGACACCTCGGAGTTGCTCCCGGAGCCTCCCCTACCTGCAGGTTCCAGCTCTACAAATCCCGAAGTGTGATTCACTCCCACCGGCCCTTTCCGCTGCGACGTCACAAGGTCACTTCACCAAGCGACGCTCATTCACAAAGAATGTTTTGCGTCAGCGGGGAAACTCACCTTTTTTCATCTTGTGCATTTCACAGGAATGCACGAGCTCTGACATCCGGTATTCTGGCATTTTAGTGTGTCACCTTTGCGATGCTTGGTACTACTGGGCAAAGCATCGAAAGTTCTACTGTCTTCCGGTAACGACAATTCATCAAGACTGTTGGATGCATCTATAATTCCTGAGCAAAACTTCCTAGTTACTGACTTTTTTCGCTCAAAAAGAAACAGCGAGGCGGGCTAATGAATGCGTAATCCATAAACATGTATTCACCTGTTAACATCTTGGTATCCAAGACCGAAATCATTATGATTCACGTCAAAAACGCGCGTTAGGTTTGAGAGACTTATGTATAATAAATGAAATCACTCTGCAAGATGAGCTGATTCATTGAACTTTTTTGTATTGATATCCATCTCCCTTACAACCATGGTCTATTCGACACCTTCAAATGCTCATTAGTAGATACTTGAGACTCACCGGAAACGGATGACATCAGCTCTGCACTCCATTGTATTTAATCATTTAAAAGGCACACACACACACACACACACACACACATATATATATTATATATATATATATATATATATATATATATAGATATAGATACACACACACACACACACAAGAGATTATGGGCAGGCAAATGCTTATCTTTGTGCTACTGGAGGATTCATGAATTATAGAGTCGGTCTCTATAGTTCATGAACCGTCAAATTCTCTGAGGCTCCTGCATTCAAACCATTTGGACCAGACGAATGCCTTGCTAGTCCTATAGGATGCAATAACCTCACCAACGCCGTTATGATAAGAGAATACTTGGTGGGGATTGCGGGGACGTGCTGCCTATGGTCTAGGACCGGAGTTAGGCAGAGTAGTAGGACAGTAGCATCAGATTCACCGAATAAAAGGAATCAACTAAGAAGCCAGAGTTAGTGCTGCCATAGCTTTCGCAAGGGTAGGAGGCGTCATATCGTTAGGACAGAACTTAGGCGGAAACCTGGACTTGAAAACAGTAGTTGAGAACTTTGTTGGCAAATCTAGATCAGATCACTGGATTTCATCTGAATTCTTTCTTCTTCCCAGCCTAACTCCTTGTCGGGGTTGTTGTTTTTAACGAGGCTTTTTAAAGTGTTCCCAGTACTCACTGAAGGGCTCATTTCATCAACTGTTTTGGCGAACGTGTTACAGACTGATGCCCGTCCTGATTTCAACCCTCCTTATTTATGTGGCCTTGGGATAGATGAAAAGCAAAAACCAGTGCCGAGAATAGCGATGCAAAACTTTCGACAATACTCATCCTGGTACAGAAGGAAATTTTGACAAAGGCTTTTGTAAAAGGAGGTCGTTCGGCAGCGCTCTGGGAGCCATGATAGCTTTCTTACCGGATGCACTATGATGGGATGTGACGGAGGAAAGGCGAAGGGAGTGTGTGTGTGCGTGCGTGGGTATGTCTAGATTGCAATGGAAGTACGCGTGATTCTACTTGTAAATATACACAGAACATTAGTGATACTTTGGTATGTAGACGTACATACATACATACACTGTAGATCATTGTTAGATGTTAATCATTTGTCCACAAAAAGTCCTAGCAATATTATTATTATTATTATTATTATTATTATTATTATTATTATTATTATTATTATTATTATTATTATTATTATTATTATTATTATTATTATTATTATTATTATTATTATCATTAAAATCTAATTCCCGTCTATTTAGATAAGCCACTTACACTGCAGTTTCAGTGCAGATGTCATGTTAGTAAAAGAAGCCTCGTAATAGGTCAATTTCATTTTTTTAAACTCTTCGTTCCATTTTCGTTAATTTTTCAATGGGAATTTGGGAGACTTTGGGAAAGGAGGCTATCGTAGTTTATTACCTGATGCTGAATGAATCTTATAACAGGAGAGAGAGAGAGAGAGAGGCTTTTGTAATAAAATTTGTATAACCACATGAAGTACTATATTAGGATTTTCACCATACTATCAGAATGTTGAGAATCTTTACAGACATAAATATAATGTCATTTCATTACTGATAAATCAATTAGAGGTTTAAATCCCCTTACCATTATTTTGTCTTCCCCTTTTTCTCATATTTCTGTTTTTCGCCGGGACATCCTTGACCGTTGTCGTCTTAAAATTTCGTTAGAAACTGCCTCCAGAAGTGTCAGAAACCTGAGGTCCTGCAGGACAGGGGAAGGTCTGAAAGGCATCCGCTGTCACGCGTTGCTCAAACTTTATACTCGCCTTCACAAACCTTCTAAATATCCAATACTGTTACTCTACTGAAATATTTTCTTCTGTGCTTATCAGGAGATGGAACGACTCTTTTAAAAGCTCAGTTCTTTCCTTGCATTTTTACTTGGCAAGACAGTGTATCATAAATGTTGCGAGAGAGAGATCGGAAGAAGAAAATGAAAAACGACGCTCGCCATCGAATTCCTCACTCGGAGTTATCGATCTTCAGGCGAAAATTACAGACATCTAATTTCGCGGGGCAAATTGTAAACATCCCACACGTCGTAGGCCCTCACCTAGAACTCGTCACCTCGCCTTCTTGCTGCTCGAATCCCTCCCTCCTTGCTCGTCAATAACATGTTGGGCCGAAAGAGTCATTGCAGCAGAAAGATTGACAGAAATATCAACATTTGGCTCGTCAAATAATATCACCCGCTCCCTTCTTCCTATTTCCGATTCAAGTTTTACTTTGCTTTTTATTTCGTAAGATTCAAATTTCTGTGGCTTGAAGTTGAGAGCAATGATTTCTGAATATTGTCTTCAGAGGCTATTTGTCATATATTATATCGGGGACTTCTTCTTAATTATGACTCCTCAATTGCACGAGACTATTACCTCTAATGAGATGATGACCCCAGTTTGTCAGAATTCTTACAACTATAATCTTTGACGGAGTTTTGTCGTGAATTAACTCTATATTCTCTTCTCAGGGACATTGGCAACTCATTAACCGATCTTGAAATCTTAAAAGAAACAAAGACAGAAGATGAGGGGAGGTTAAATGACGCTATTCTGTCTGCACTAACCAAAAACTGACTAAGTCATGACGAGGCCGCGAGTGTCACCAGGATGCCCATTGTACCGCCAACACAAAGAGAGCAGCTTCAGGTCTCCTAACAAGGCACACCACTGGCCTCTTCTCACTTACATTACCGAAGACGAACTCAGACAAATAAAAGAAAAACAGACTTGTGCATATTCTCGCTTTTTAGTTTTCTGTAAAGGAAATCAATCGAGATGGTTTTGTCTGCCCGTCCGCGCTTTTTCTGTTTGCCGTCAGATCTTAAAAGCTACCGAGGATAGAGGGTTGCAAATTGGTATGTTGGTCATCCACCCTCAAATCATCAAACATACCAAATTGCAGCCCTCTAGCCACAGTAGATTTTTTTTTATTTCTATTTTATGTCAGGCAACGATATAGGACAGGCCATCACCGGATTGTAGATAAAGGTTAAAATTTCTTGGGCCGCGAAAGATAGATCTATTTTCGGTGGCCTTGATTACACACTGTACAGAAAACTCGATTGCGCCGAAGAAACTTCAATAAATTTATTTCTTGTTTATTTTCTTTGTATTTATCTATCTATTCCTTATTAATTAATTTATTTTTTTGGCCTATTCTAATTTTGGCGTGTTTTCATTAAGATGACCGTTACCTAAATTTCCAAGTCACTACTTCTATAGATTAACTCTGAAGGAATTTTTTTTTTTTTTTGACATTTGATAGCTCTTGTAGACTGGCTGCGTTACTACTGTTTTTTCTTTAATCCAGTAACCTGTTTCCGTTCATTATTTCCAATCCAACAAAAGAGATCATGCAGATTACTGAATAATAAGCATGATTTTTTTTTTTCAAAGAACAATGACTATACGCTTTGATATTAAAGAGGTCTGCGTCAAATGGGCATGCATACTTAGGATATATATACACAGAGGATTTATATAAATGAAATGAAAGAGGTCAGTTACTGGCCAGCTATTACTTCAGGAGGTCAATGTTCAAGGTATACACGACAAACATGCATAGTATACCTCAGGAAGTTGTAACCTTGCCTCCATGATTTGAGTGTGATACCTTATTTCTGCACAGAATTATAACATGATACTATAACGTAAGGTTACTTTTCTTTTGTTGCTACTTACTTCATCATTCATTATGAATACGTGTTCACGTCGATCAGGCAACAAAGGCTATTCATATACCGAGAAGTCTTTCCGAGGCAAGAAGTCTTACACGCGGAAAAATAAAATATAACTAATAATTGAAAACAAAACATATATATATAAATATATAATATTATATATATATATATATATATATATATATATACATATATATATATAATTCATTAGTTATAAAATATAACTAATGAATTATATATAATAATATATATATATATATTCTAATATCTATATATATATGTATATATATATATATATATATATATATATATATATATATATATATATATGTGTGTGTGTGTGTGTGTGTGTGTGTGTGTGTGTACGTATGTATGCATAAATTGTATATGTGTGTGTAATCCGTGAATAACATACGTTAGATAAGAGGCTGCAGTATGGCACTTCAAGGAGTTTTTGCAGCTTATCCATAAATATCAGCATCCTAATGCGCACCAGGAATGTAGTATAAAAAACAAAAAGACTTCCGGAACTGGACAGTATGACATGGGGGCGATTTAAAAAATGCAGATGCTGACTGGTGCACAGATGGGTGAGTATTCCATACTACTTCAAGAGTTGGAAGTTTCCTACTGAAATTAAATTTGTGGACGATGAAGACTGGCCAGCATGAAATCCCCGACGACGGCCTAACAAGTCAACGATGCCGTTGTTGAAAACAAAGTAAAATTTCAATCAATGACTAAACAAAGGCTCAGGAGCATCTTTCTTTCATATAATCATTTCTTATAAGTTATTCTATTCCTTCTTGTCATTAGGTCTGACTCCAAGTTCTTTTTTTTTCCTTTTTTTACACAAACTCCGTTTTCATCTATGCCTTTTTTCCAAGTTCTATTTTTTATTTCCAACACATAAACTCCGTCTTCATTAAAAATGCCGTAGAGGAAGATGGGGTGCATTTGTTGCAAATAAAAAAAAGGAACCTCAAATAATTTTCTAGCGTGCAGTAAATCGTGCAGTGGATGAAACGTCTTGACTCGTTAATCAATATAGTCTTAATTATATGAGTTAACACTTACACCTCAGTGGCCACAGCATTTTCAATCCATTCTGCATATTTAATAAGATAAAAAAATTGCTTCATTTTAAATTAGTAAAAACCATTAACATTTAAAGTCAACTTCTTCGATCTTAACACTGTGAAAATCCCGAGCAATCCGGGACCATGTTGCCTAGAATGACCGTCTGGCTTGGCTCGCAGCATCTTTTAATTTTCTTGTGTCCAACTCTAAAAATCCTGAAATGTCTTTTTTTTTTATTCTGAGACATTTTTTTTTTAAAACGATGATTGTGTCTTTTGTTTACTGAGCCATTTTGACAGGGACTTTCTGCAGAATTGATATTGGCAATCAAGTGAGAATGAACCGGATAGACCCCGTTTGCTTCCTTGAGATATTAACAGTGAAAGTAATATCTCTGTGCACTGTAAAGGTTGTGCTTGTGTATTTTTAAAATATGGGCGCTCATAAAACTGATAATCTCGCACTTATCTTTGATGCTAATAGATGTTTAAGCCTTCTAAAGTACAGTTCTTTTATTTGAGAGTAAACTTCCCAGTAGTTAGCTTGAAAGACTGTAGTAGTGGTAGTGGTAGTAGTAGTAGTAGTGGTAGTAGTAGTAGGAGGTAGGTATGGTAAGTAGGTAGGTAGGATGGTAGGAGTGCATTAGTAGTTAGTTTAGTAGTAGTAGTTGTTGTTGTAGTAGTAGTAATAGTAGCAGAAGTGGTAGAAAGAGGAGGAGAGGAATTTAATTATTATATCTCATCATTTTTCCCGTACTATTTATTTGCATATATTGATCAATTTTATATAATTTAATTGTTGTCATATTTTATTTCATCATTGTCTGAAATCAATCAGCTCATCGTCTGCAGATTTCCATTTAGAATTTTGCGCTCATCAATGGATTATTCTCATGGCAAGTTCATCGGTGGTAACCAGTTATAAAGTACGTATTACTAAAGTAAGCCTTACCTAGTACCATGACCGACGTTGTTCCGAGTATTACCTAAGAGTTTATATACTATAATGTTACTTGAACTAATAAATCTCCCAGGTTATTACCACATGCCTCGGTGATAGGGGGGACCATGCCCATGGTGCCGGCTACCAAACCCCAGCCCGCCGCCCCCCCCAAAAAAGAAAAAAAAATTCTGATGTAAGGCAATATACGTACTTGGGAAACGACAAACCACTTTCGCTGTCACTTTTAACCTTAGGTTTAAGAAGAACCGCAGTCCTTTCCATTCGGGTGTTCCACTATGACTGGATGCTATTCAGGAGTTCAAGCTCGAGTGAGGGAGATCTGTGATTCAGCATATTTTGTGCACTGTTATGCACATCGCCAGAATCTTGTCATGGTTGACACGTTTTAAAAAACGCACCCATTCAAAACTTTTTTGACGTGGTGCAAAGTCTCCATGCTTTTATTGAGAGCTCTACAAAACGACATGCAGCCTTCAAAGTCATACATGACCAGATCATTTCAGAAGCTGAGAGGGAGGAAGAATCAAACTATTTTGGAACGGACAGCACAACTTTGCATTCACTTTCCACGCCACGGTGGTGAACTCGTTCTGACAATTGAAATATTACTGGAGTTGCAAAAACCTTGAATACAACCATGCAGACTTCAAGTTATGACACTCAGACATGGTGTGAAGCAGCAGTATCTCTCTTTAGAGCAATTGATTTTGAATTTTGCTTGACTTTAATAGCACTGACTTATCGTTTGAAGCCGTCTCACATATCATCATCAAAGAATCTGCAAAGTAAAACTCCTAACATTGCTGCTGCATCTATTCAGATGCAGGAAAACATCAAGGATTATGGATGAGAATACACAGAAGGAAACAATACTGGATAGCAAATAAAAAATCAAGAAAAATTTCTTTTATGAAGTGGCTGATCTATTTTCATCTGCTCTGAGAAGCAGGTTCCATTCTGATTTAGTGTCTCTTCTCACCTCAACTGGCAGCCTGCAGAATCCATCCATCACAAAAATTGACAATGTCGAGAAACTGAGTTCATTTTACCCAAAGGATCTGGATGAAGAAATTGTTTTGAAATACAGGTTATTTTGCAATGCATCCTCATCATCAGATGAATTAAGCTCATCTCAAGGCATCCATAAAATCTACCTGCACGTGGTGGAAAATAAAATGTTGGAGCTCTATCTAAATGTTGTTGATGCTAACCTTAACAGTGTCGTCGCGTTCAAGTGAGAGGTCACTCTCTTCCCTCAAGTTTGTTAAGAGCTCTTTGAAGAGCACAATGATTCAGACTCGCCTGAGTGACTTTATGGTCTCAGCAGTTCAAGCTGAAAAACTACAGTCGCAAGATTTCAGAAGGCAGTGCACAGATTCTTGATCAATGCTTCTTTAGACTTTAGGAGATGATAGTATTCTTTGCATGCTTATGAATTATTGATTTATGATTTCTCATCTGAAATTCAGCAAAAATATTTAAAATTGTTGACGCGTGTATCAGCAGCATGTTCGGTGCGCAACTGTAATTTGTGGAAGTGTACAGAAAACTTCAACGACGTTGTAATTCTGTTTTTGTCATAATTGGGAAACTAGAACATATCTGTATTTATACTTTGTATGTCATTTCTCTGTATGGTATAAAAATACTTGTAATTACTCCACAATCCTTAGAATCTTTCCTGTCCACAGGCCTGGGGCCCACCCAAATTTTGCCACAGTATGTCGACCCTGCTCAGTGATCTCACGTTTATTTGTACAATGCAAAATTTCCGGTATCAAGTGACCTACAACCTTTGACAAGCCTCTTTTAAGAACGGCGTCTGAAGTGAGGAAACTTTCCCAACCTCAAATGACTCATTCTCAGCTCTTCAACAAAGACAGCGTGCACGTCAGAAGGAGTCGTTATCAGCGCCGGTACTCTTTGTCATGTTTGGTACCCTCGTCTGTTTGTTGTGCCTCCTGCTTTATAGATGTGGCACTAAAAATTTTAGATTTCTTGTAAAGATGCAATTTGCTACATAGGGATGAAAAAAAGGATACTTCGTAAGTAATTAGTCTGGGAAAATGAAACAAAAAATGGACTCAACGCAATAGTTGTAATAATCAGAACCAATGTGAGACAAAAAGTTATCTTCAACCAAACTTGCAACATGTCAATTTCATTGTCTGATCACCGCGGTGCCAAAACAAATCGCAACATTCGCTTCTTCCTTGTTATTTTCGAAAAACAACAAAAGAAGCCATAAGATCCACCATTCTCAGTTTTCCTTCTACCTTCTTCTTTCTCTTTATAGCAACGTTTCGGAAAACTGTCCATCTTCAAGTCTTGTAACAGTTAAGAAATACATTCAGACCCAAAACATAAAATGATATATAATAAACAAATTAAAAGTTATAAAGAAAATTAACTTTAGCAGGAAAGTATTTTCAACTAAATTAATTTTTTCCATCCTTTTTAGTGTGCTGATTTTATAATATTGTGTGTTTTTTTTAGTATAAATATATTTCATATCTGTTACATGACCTGGAGATGGACAGTTGTCCGAAACGTTGTTATAAAGAGAAAGAAGAAGGAAGAAGGGAAAGCGGAGAACGGTGGATCTTATGGCTTCTTTTGTTATTTTTCGAAAGCCCAATAATGAATGAAAAAAAGTGAATTTTTCGATGACGCCAAGACGAGTGGGTGCGCAGGAGAGTTCTTTTTTATCTTTCTCCTTATATTTGGTTCATTTTATGCACCCTTAAATAACGGCATTTCTAGAAAGCGGACTTCATCCATAATTGAAATATTTCCCTTCCCATATGTAGTCATATCATTCATTAATAAGGAATATTACATTACCATATCAACGAAGGAAAATCGCAAAACGTAAGTAGTATGTTCCTTAGGCTTAACAGTACCAGAATCAATGGTGTGCATACTTTCAACAAGCAGAGCAGGTTCCATCCGCTCCTATTTGAACGTCGCATACTCCGCAATATTTCGAAAATCATATAGCCCTGTTTTGTTCTCTTGAAAATGGCGCCATTATTCATTTCCCTTAGATTCTTTGGTGCTTTGTATCCTAATGCTTCGACCAACTACAAAGCATAGGAAAGACGGAGGCGCTAAAGATACCCTCCAAAATCAAGGAAAAATAACTGTTGACTTAAGAGACTCTTGCCAACGCTTGGAGGCCATTTCCTTTTCGAATAACAAAGTTACTCAAGTATTTGGTACTTTCACGTTTAATGGAGACTTTGTGTAATGGATGGAAAATTAACCATTCACACTTTAATTATCATTTATTATTATCATTATTATTATTATTATTATTATTATTATTATTATTATTATTATTATTATTATTATCTATGTCTTCCAGATGATGCTGCCTACTGCTCTTCTGTACCTCATCTTCATCGCAGGAGAAGCGCAATATGTCTCTTCCCAGAGGATTCGCACAAGCAACAGGGCGACCTTGAATGTGACCTTGGTATACCCTGAAGATGCGACAGTACTGATCGGGGCGCTCTTCCCCATCCACAATAGCAAAAGCGTCAGTGGAGAAGATGTGTGTAGTGAATTACAGGTAATTTTTCTACATAACTAAAGCTTAAATGGGGCTTGATCATCGTAATCATTTCATTACTTTTAATATCCAGCAAGGTCAGCATATATGTTTGGGCTGTGGATTTGGCATGAATAAGAATGGTGCTCTTCCCAAACCAATAAAAATCACTGCTCTTTATTCCTCCCACTTTTTTCTGAAGAAACTGCAAAATTTGTAGTAGTTATAATTTTCCTCCTTGGCTGAAGCTACCAGCCACATGGAAGGTTTAGGAGTTCTTACTTTTGCAATCTGCTTTCCCTCTTGTTTATCTTGACGTCCAAGTCTTTGGGGACTTTAGAACCTCATCATAGTTACTAAAAACAAAATGTTTCACTATCAATAAAGTTCATCCCAAATGTCCGCGTCCCTACCCTACCCCAAAGGGGATGGCACAACATGATTAGAGTGGCACAAGTGTAAGCCAGACCCGCTTAATAGGAGTGAGAGTATTACAAGAATGATATTATCACCACCCCAATCACATTATGGGCAAACCGGATAGAATGCCGAGAGTCCTATACCCAGAACCAAAACCCCCTGGAATCCGTGGTCCAGCCCTGCTGAATAGTTCCGCCTGATAACTCACAGGTCCGAACATTATCGGGCAGCTGATGGTCTCACCACAGTTCCCACGATTTAGCTTCGGATATAAACCAATTCCCAGCTATGATATCTTTTCCTATTTGTCAGGTCCAATAAATTTTACAAAAATTGGAAAATTCCACAATATTACTCCAAATAAATGCATAATAATATATGAGACTCTTGGACTCTAACCCGGGAACTAATTCTTGGGGTTCAAGAGCCCCCTCACCACGTCAAGGTGGTCCCACATCGCCGATTTTTTTTTTAACTGTTAACTGTAGCACCCACAGAAATGGTTTCATCATTAGGATTTGAAACTAAAGCCTGGGCTGACTTACAGCTCTTTCATGACATGATATACCTCAATCTTATTGCAGAGTGCTATAACAACTACATATTATATATATATCTATATCTATATATATATATCATATATATATATATATATACTATATGGATAATAGGATATATATATATATTATTTCGTTCCATTATCTCAGTAAAGACAGCGCAAAGGAATTTTTCAAGAGAATAATGTAATAGGATTTCACAGGTAAACAAAGCATACTTAAATTTATTTAGCCATACTTTTGTGTCTCGTTAGACGTGATCTCTGTTAACGTGTCTTGTTTTCAGCCTATTATTGTGACATAAATACAGTGACAATTTAAATTTTGATATCAGAACATCATTGATATTTTATATGCAACATATACAGAGCAAGAAAACTCTTGCTCGTCTTAAAAATACTTAGTGGTATGTAGGCCTATAGGTGTTACCATAATTGTGTCCATAAGTCTTGTCTTTTAAACATGTTACTTTAATGCAAAAGGTCAAAGGACACTTGCTGTATTTTGTCAATCATTAAGAATTATCTGTACTATGTAGTCCTGTAGGATACTGTCAATGCCATCAATTTTTCAGCTGTAGGCATGCAGAAACAGTGAAAAGTTGTTTAGGAAAATGCATATCACCAAACGTGCTTTGTTAACGAAATTCCTGACACCACAACGTCACACTCGGTGAGAGTATGTCTGGACAACTTTAATAAAACGTAGAAAACAAATGCTATTATTCGATTCAAAATAGTGAAAATAGCTACATTTCTTACGTGTGTAACAATCCGAGTTCAACTTGTGTTTTCATCAAACGATAATTATATCTCACAGATTGGTGATAGAAGCAAGAAATTTAATCTGGTAGCTTAGAGTAGACCTATGCCCTCAAACTATTAATTAGGTTAGGTGCTATATCAGTTTGAACTTTTTCAAGTACAAATTATTTTCGAATATACAAAAACAATCTCTGTATGATAAAAGTTATCGAACCAGCATGCCAAAGGTAAAACAACCAATGAGGATGGTGACAACAAGGAAAAGAATCTTAGTCAGGCAAAAGAGAGATCTGTGCTCATTGATTCCACAGGTATTTTCATTGTTTTACCCTTCTTTTAAGAACAATTGCATTCCAAATACGTCAAAATTACTTTCTCATGCCGGTATCGTTCCAAAGCCTTACAATAGAAAGAAATTGCTTTGCTAGCCTTGTTTGTCGTTGGTTTGTTTACAAGACGCTTTCTAATTATTTGAAATAAATACAGAAACAAATCAAAACTCTACTACAACTACAATAAACCTAAGAATATAATCTTTCGAAATATGTTGTACAGAAATGATAAACTTAGCTGTATTGAAGTAACGTATTCTTATAATAATTATTATTCCAGAAAATAGATTGAAATCCTTTTAGTGGCACTTACTGTTATGCTAAGGGAGTTTCAGTATGGCCACCCGAGGTCACACGCATTGCATGGAGATCGCCACTCCATGTTAGTAACACTATGTGCCTTTGCCCCACAAGTTTCTAAGTTTCCTAGATGCCAACTACATCTCACGTCTTTTGGCAGTCACCCATCCAAGTGCTGAACTGGTACTATGATGCTCATTTTAGCTGGTCGGACAACCAAGGGCTACACCTCTAGAACACTTGCTGCCAAGACCTACAGGAGAGACGTTCGCGCCTGCAAGAAAGCACTTCTTATGCATACAGTATCGACCACTTATTTATCAGATATAGACAGTGCGTGCCTTTTGTTCAGTAAATCTTTCTTCTTAATATCTTCATCTCATTTTGCAGGCGGAGGATGGTATTCAGCCCTGGAGGCAATGTTATATACGTTGGATGAAATCAACTCTAATGCAGACTTCCTCCCTGGATAAAGCTCGGAGCCCTCATCATGGACTCCTGTAATTCGCCCAGTTTAGCTTTAGACCAGACCCTTGGTTTCATCAAAGGTGAGATGGTTGACCAGCAAAGAACAGTTAATTCACAAAATATCAGAGACATCCGAAATGTGCCTTTTAGGTATTCAAGTTACATACAATTCAATATCGATGGATCCTTTATTCGAACATCATTTTTGTATATGTAGATTTACTCAGATATTAAACTGCATTGCATCTCCGATTCACAGGGTTCTTAGCTGGACAGAACCAGTACCACACTTCCGAGTTCATGTGCGGAGATGGCAGCATTCCGTTATTTAGAGGCGGAGAGTTCGATAAAGTGGTGGGAGTCATTGGTGCTCAACAGTCTTCGATTTCCGTTCAGGTAAGTGCCAGTAGCTACGCACATCTTCATACCTTTATACATAAGTATTGTGGAAGGCTAATGTGCATGCATTTGTATCAGTGGATGCAGTTTCTTTTTCAATGTTACAGTAAGACGTTTATTCAAATGATGTATTTGTTGTTTTTTGTTTGTTTGTTTGCTTGTTTTTTCTTTTGCATCGTCTGTATTGAGTGATGAAGACATACACTATAGGAAATATTAACACTGAAGAGACAACCTAGAAACTGTTCATACGACAGCATTATCACTAGAAGTCAGATCCCTTAACAGATGAGGAGAAAAAAGAGGAAGAGATTATTCATTTACAGCATCCCAAGACTAAAAGAGAGAGATAGAAAGAAAGATTGTTGGTAGAAATCGCAACTTAAAGTACGAAAGATAACATTACCGAAGTGAATTATGATCTGTACGAGGCAGTTCCTTGACATCGAACACTTTTCCTAAACGTCTTCTGCGCACCTCTGGTGTCTAGTCTTTGTTCAGCTCACTCAGCTCGCTCAGTTTTAAATTTATTCACTGTTCTCTGGCCTTCTTCATTTTTTTTTCTTTTCTTTTTTTTTGCCGTATTGTGTACTTCTGAGAAAGGTTCAGAAGTATACTTGCTGCGTAGTCATCAAGATTTTTTTTTTTATCCAGAGTATAAAAGATTATGACCCCTCCCCTCCCTCCCCCAGATGGCCAGCGTTCTCCGAGTGATCGAGATGCCGCAGATCAGCTACCTGAGCACTTCGGCATCACTCAGCAATAAGGAGAGATACCCATATTTTCTGAGGACCGTCCCGTCGGATTCGAACCAAGCTGAAGCTATACTCAAGATTTTAAGGTGAGGTTGCGTGAAATACAGGGAATCTTCAAATGAAGTTTTGACATGGCTGTGGAAATTTCTTGGTGTAGAGCTGGTACTACCTATTGATAAAGAATTTAATCTCTGTATGATGCTTGGATTTCTATGTTTGTGTTGACGGCAAGAAGGGACGAGAATGAAATTATAAATTGAATAAATGATCTATTAAAAAATGCATAACTTTTACAAGAAGGAAATCGTAAAACCTCCAAAGTTTTATATATATATATATATATATATATATATATATATATATATATATACGTATATATATATATATATATATATATACGTACTATATATATATATATATATATATATATATATATATATATATATATATACAAAGAGAGAGAGAGAGAGAGGAGAGAGAGAGAGAGAGAGAGAGAGAGAGAGAGAGAGAGAGAGAGAGAGAAAATTTGGAAATAAAACGATGATTTATCGTATTTTAGACCTACTGCCTTTTTCCCGTGACGGTGAGACGGGGAATATTCTAAAAGAAAATGTCATTG
Source organism: Macrobrachium nipponense (assembly GCF_015104395.2). Taxonomy (NCBI): domain Eukaryota; kingdom Metazoa; phylum Arthropoda; class Malacostraca; order Decapoda; family Palaemonidae; genus Macrobrachium; species Macrobrachium nipponense. The sequence goes on from NC_087215.1 coordinate 41,644,778, forward strand.
CCCGTCTTCTTGTTCTTCGGAGACAAAGTAAAACGGTTCACCTTATGATTCTCTTCGGTTCTTGTTTTTCTTCCACCCGTTAACCTTGCTTTTCCCTAAACAAGAAAAAATGAAATGAAAGCTGAATGTTTAAGAAGTCCATATCTTTCCTGAACAAGACATCTAATGCTCCTCGTCATTCATATGCTTTTGATATTTAGATAAGGAGCGACCCCCTTCTACAAAGAGACCGTGCTAATATGACCAGTTTCATAGAATAAAACAACGAACATCTAAATTTCATTGTTTTACCAAGATGCATTGCTATTAGATTCAAATGCGACATCATTATGATATTAGATACCTTAATTATTTCTTCACTAAATTTTCTTAAGGTATTTTTTTAAAAATCCTATAGGTCCCTAAGATATAGATATAAATACTATTCAATACTGATTCATTGCGTTTTATTCAACTTGTATTTGAAATCATGACCTCCAAATGTTTTTGCAATGAAATTTTAGCACTACTTGTGTAGACTTGAATTGACATTATTATGTAAAATGAAATGAATAAATAATATTACCTTGGGCTTGAATTGAACGAAATCCCAGCTTTTATCATTTTTAAAGCTTTTCTTTACGATAACTCTCATATCCATAGGAATTTCGGGTGGTCATACGCCAGCCTAGTTTACAGCGGAGATGACTACGGAGAAGATGGGCATCGCCAACTGATGACCAAAGCAGCAGAGTTTGATGTGTGCTTCGCCTCCCCTCCGCACAAGATCTCCAGAGACGACACTGACCATCACTACCGGAGAGTCGTAGAGGACCTCACCAGCGAAGCCACAGGTGAGTAGGCATTTGGGTTATCGATCCCAATTCTGCTGAATTTCTTGTCCTTGACATGTTGCGCGGAATTCTTGATCGACAATTTCCGTGAATGCCAAGTATTTTCATGGAAGTGGCACAATCTTTTGGGTACAAAGTCTTTGTGTCCAGATGCTGTGTTAATTGCAAGAAAGTACTTGGCACTCTATCGTTTCTTTTTAAACTTTTCCTATCAAGGTCTCTAGAGACTATAGATCTTGTTTCCTATGGCTTCGTGTAAACAAAATACTAGTAAGTGTTGTTATCTATTAATTTGTTGATTAGCATAATTATCAATGTGTGGCAGCTGCTCATATAAAAACAGTCGTATTGCAACTTTCGGCCTATTTTTGCTACACCATGGCTGTGTCTATAATTTCAAAAAGAATGTAGCTTAAACCCTACATAGTTTTGTGTTGTAAGAACACCCGTCATGTAATTTGAGCGAAAAAAAGTTTGCATGATTAAAAGATGGCCGCATACATCAATTGCATTTATCATGCTTGATTATCAGCGCTGCTCAAAGATCCTTAAGAACCTGACGCTCAACAATGTCAAAAGGCATTGCACTCAAGTAGCGCTGCTTCAGACATCGGGTAGAATTCTCTTATCAGTTCATTGATCCACCAACAATTCATTTAATCAGTTCAGATATTTACTTGTTGTTGTTAACCTGCAGCATTTAAAAAAAAATCGCAATTTCTCCCTGACAGTGGTTGTCGTTTTCGCCAACCGCCAAATCTTTTCGAACCTGATGAGAACCGTTGAGCTGGCTGGTCTGCACTCCAAGTTTATGTGGGTGGGATCGGATGGATGGAGCTCAAGCACTCCCGAGGTAAGAGCTTCGATATTTCTCGGATAAATATGTCCCTGGAGTTAATAATAATAATAAGAAAAAAAAAGTTGAAGGAGGTTCTGAATGTCAGACAATGCTTTCCATAACATATGTTCTCAATAACTGGGAAATATTTCGGATTAATATGTCTACTTAGCTAATGTATTTTAACTTGATCTTTTACCTTGTTATACGTTTGCATTCAGAGCCTTTTAACTTTACAGTGCCGTATTTAAATCATTGCAGGTCTGCATGCAAAAATGACAACTGGACTCTTGGGAAAAATGAATGAATAAGATTTTCCGTGAAGGTGCAATATTTGACACTCAATAGCTGTTTTAATTTATTATAGTCGTTGTTGTTATCACCTTTTCTTATTATTTTCAATCTGAACTGTGATGACAGATGAAGTTTGAGCCTCGGATGAATTTGCAATGCACTTTTGAGAGAAAAATATTCATAAATCTCGGTATAAGTTTATATATAATTTCCATTATCAATTGAGTCTGTGTTCGGGTACCATAAGTTCAAGATAGTCAACACCGCATCATTTAAGAAGACGTGGGTTGTTCAGCCTCTTTTTCTGATTGAAGAACAAAATCGATTTCCTCTCCACTCTAAGTATTAGAGGGGAAACCTTGAGGCCCTGTAACTTTTTGCTTTTCTTTTCTTTTTTGTTTAGGAAACGGAAAGTGTTCTAGAGGGCGCCATCACTGTTGAGCCCTTAGCACGACCTCTACCTGGATTTGATGAGTACTTCCAGTCCCTGAGGCCTGAGAACAACGCTCGGAATCCTTGGTTCACCGAATACTGGAAGAGCAACAACCGCAACCAGCAAAGGTAAGATCACTGTGTTTTAGAACTTTTAGTTTTGATGATCATTTTTAGAAAAATTTACCTATCTATGTTGCAATGAGCTGCATACGCAAATTTCGGAGAGCACCAATCGCAACTAGAGCATTTATCATTACAAACTCCATGGAAAATTACATCAACATCTGTCAAAATGAAAAGCCCAGATGTGAATATGACGACAATGCAAAGGAAGAGAAAAAGAAAGGAAAAACATTCTCAGCTCCTCTGACATGTCTTGCATCTGAATATCTCTCTCTTTTCAAAAGGAAGAAGCCATACCGCCAAATGCAGTGGCTACATTTTGTAAGGGACGCCGTCTACGCCTTCGCGCATGCGCTACACAACTTATGGCTAATGAACTGCAATGGCCAAGAGGGGCTTTGCAATAAAATGGGGCATGATGGACATATTCACGGAGACGATCTCTTTGAACAGCTTCTCAAAGTTAATTTTACAGGTAAGTTTCAACATTCTTCAATAACATTTGTTTTAAAGGATTCATGTTTAAAATTTGTAATAGTTTCTGCATCAAAATTATTTTTACCCTCTCAAGCTAAATTTGAGATGGCGTCAAAATTACGTTGCTCAAGATTAAATACCTTTTCATCAAATTTACCTCCGGTTACTTTGTCTTCCTCTCTTAAGACGTCACGGGTAAAGCCTTCCGATTTCTGGAAAACGGAGCAGGGCTCCCACGTTACACCGTTCAGAACTACCAAAGGGTTACGAACTTCAACTACTCTTGGGTACCTGTAGGAAATTACTCTCGTAAGTACATACGTCTCATCTTTTGCGTTATCTGCTTAGCCTGTGCCACTACTGGCGGCAAATTGGTCTTCATTTGTCATGCAGGATGACAGACGTTGTTAAAGTTACTTAGGAAAACGATATCATTTGATAGCGTAGAGGCCTTCCCTTAGCGAATTGAACCTGAAAGCTATGTAAATCAATCTAAACTTGACTATTCTAGTTTCGATGATATGTAATACATACATACATACATACATCATATATATATATATAATATATATATATATATATATATATTATTATACTATATTATATATATATCTCATGATATCTGTATGAGTACATATTAAACATTTATACGTTAGGTAGTTACATGTAAATAGGTGTGAATACAGGAGTTACGTATATTTTGGAACAGTATGTATGCATTAGTTTAAAGTAATTGTTTTTGAAATGGTTAGTCACCAGATGTATTTCTTAACCATTCATAAAGAAATTTCCCTTAAGTAAGTACTGAACCAAAGATTTAGGTCAAAAGTTAATTTTGTTGAGAGTGAGAACTTGAGTATTTTGACACACATATATATATATATATATATATATATATATATATATATATATATATATATATATATATCATATATATATATATACATATATATATATATATATATATATATATATATATATATATATATATATATATTATATATATAAAGGTAACGCCACAGATGAAATATGAAGACGAGAAATGCCGAGATCTTTCAGTCTTCGCGACCCTTTACTTAAGGCACGACTGATCAGAACAGAGCAAAAACAATGTACAAGTAGGCTTAGTATACAAACTGAGATTACATGTTAGCATAAGGTCCAATTTTAAAGAAACGAAAAAAGCCTGTGGGCTAGATAAGAGATTTTAAAGGCAACCATCCACAAGTGGTCACAGGTAATTTAGTCTGAAAACAATACATTTTGAAAAACAAGGAGGCAGATACGACCTGACCCTACAGATTTAGTAAAATCCCGAAAATTGGATTAAGGATTTAAGAGCAGTGCCTGGTCAAGGCAATTTTATTCGAAAAACAATACGTTTTGTATTAGTAACATGAAATTTACAAAAATGTTCAAACAATGAGTGAGAAACGAACATAGGATATAAATATAGCAAGCATGAGAGAGAGAGAGAGAGAGAGAGAGAGAGAATATAATAACTAAAAACATGTGGGACTAATTAATTAGTAGTTAATTCATTTATTTTAAGGTTCTTCATGAACATTTTACAAATATATGGGTCCAAATGGTACAATCCCAGACTAAGATTTAGGTTGCTTTTATTAGTCTGGGATTGTACCATTTGGACCCATATATTTGCAAAATTTTTTATGAAGAACCTTAAAATAAATGAATTAACTACTAATTAATTAGTCCCACATGTTTTTTAGTTATTACTCTCTCTCTCCTCTCTCTCTCTCTCTCTCTCTCTCTCTCTCTCATGCTCGCTATATTTATATTCTATGTTCTTTTCTCATTAATTGTTTGAACATTTTTGTACAACGAACATATTGGCAATATATCATTAATTATAACCCTGGTCACCTATCTCTTCATTATCGTACCCAGGCCTAAAAAAAAAAAAAAAAAGCCTCTTATACCGCCTGTTACCCACTGCCAAACCAAATCTATTAACGGATATTAATCTCGTTATTTATTTAGTAAACGTGTAACTCGAGCGTCAGGCAAACTGACACACAATCTCTCTCTCTCCTTCTCTCTCTCTCCAAGCGACCAACAGCTCGCAACTTTTCTTTCTCTCTCTTCTCTCTCTCTCTCTAAGCGATCCCTCTCTCTCTCTCTTTCTCTCCATTCCAACAGGTAATCAAATGAGAGAGTTGCATTACAAAAAATACATTTATTTAACAACGGAAAGATAATGATCCAAGTCTTACTGACTAACTTAACTCAGTTAAACCCCCAACATTAAAATGTCTTAAACGTAATTTGTCACACCAATTGTTTATTCTCCCATCTGGGACTCCCTGTCCCCCTAGGACTCTTGGGTCCCCCTTTGCCAGAACACATAGTTCCTCGCCAGAATCGTTAATAAAATGGAAAATCTTTACAAGATATTCCAAACAGAGCCACCCCTTTGGCTAAAGTAATTCAACTCACCCATGCAGCCAGAATATTTCACTCACTGATAAATAAACACTTAGGCACCGCCATCGTAGCTTTGCCTTCCTCCCTCGGATCTCTATGCAAGTCTCCCCATAGACTTGGCTGGTGATACATTATCAAAGGAAGAGGCGCACACGCACATACGAATGCACATTTCGTTAACGCCCCATGTTATTGGTCGCAGCCAGTTTCCCAAAGGCACTTTGAAAAAAACCCATGAACTGACATAACTACAGGACAAACGTTGACCCGTCTTTCTATGCAGTTTTCATATCACGCCACCACAGAAATCATTTATCAGCTTTTCTCGGGTCGTTACTTTGGCTCTGTTCTCTTCATTCCAAAAAGGTCACAACGAACATATTGGCAATATATCATTAATTAATAACTCTAGGACTTACACATTCTATGTTCCTAATAGAAAATGTATTGTTTTTCGAATAAAATTGCCTTAACCAGGCACCGCTCCTAAATCCTTAACCCAACTTTCGGGATTTTATAAATCTGTAGGGTCAGGTCGTATATGACTCCTTGTTTTTCAAAATGTATTGTTTTCTGACTAAATTACCAGTGACCACGAGTGAGTGGCTGCCTGTAAAATCTCTAATCTAGCCCTCGGGCGTTTTTTCGTTTTTTTAAAGTGAATTGGACATTATGCTAATCTTGATATGTCAGTTTGTATAATAAGCCTACTTGTACTATGTTTTTGCTCTGCTCTGATCAGTCGTACCTCCGGTAAAGGGTCGTGAAGAC
>NC_087215.1:41653496-41688129 GCF_015104395.2 Macrobrachium nipponense
GTTCGAATTCACGAGAGGACGAAGTTATTATCCGCTGAAAAATTCCCCTTCGGTTAACACATATGAAAATGATTAATTCCGAGGTAGAGTGAATTGGATATCAAAAGACTTTTGTAGCTTAATGAATATAGTATATAGTATGTGTATGCATGTATGCATATGTCTTTCCTCAAATGATACTCCTCGTCATTGACATTTCAATTCTTATAGTGTTGAGTTCGGTTTAAAACATATTTGAAGAACGATAAGTTTCTCTCGACAAAGTCACACTTTACAGAACTTTAGAACCCGTAACAATTGCTCAGATGCTCTCAAAACATTTTTCATTAATAAGATTTTGTTTTTCAGAAATGAGTTTCATTGACATAATTTGTTCTTTAGAGTAGCAATATTTCTTCCTAAATCTTACATAAGAAGAGGATAACAAATGTGTGAAAATAAAAAAATAAAAAAAAAAGATGACAAGGACTGATACCTGATATCTCTCTTTCAGCTGCAAGACACCTGTTGCTGGCGCTGCGAAAACTGCCAGCAGCATCAGTACCTGAACAGCAGTACACAGCAGTGCAACGACTGTGATAAGTGCAAGACGCCAAATGCCAACCGTAATGGCTGTGTCGAAAAAGAAGAAAAATTCATTGATTATAAGAACAGATGGGCTATAACCTCCATGGCTTTCGCTAGCACCGGTGAGTTTTTTTTTTTTTTTTTTTTTTTTTTTTTTTTTTTTTTGAGCGAAATGAGGCGAAATAAGAAAGATGTTGAGAACCTTCACGAGGAAAATAAAAATGCAAATCACTAACTGTTGCTCTTCAGTCTCTTTTTCATATTCTTGTCTTTTACATCTTTTTTCAACAGCAATGCTCTAGTAACGACAGTTTGTCTGTGAAAACTAACATTTCACGTTGCACAACTCTGTTTTAATCCCAAACCCAGTCGCAGATCTAGAAATCTTTCATGGGGGGTTGGGGGGGAGCCACTTAGGATTTTAATATATACATATATATATATATATATATATATATATATATATATATATATATATATATATATATATATATATATATATATATATATTAAAATCCTAAAAGGACAACTAATAGGAACATTCAAACTAATGAAAGGCATAACAAAAGTAGACAGTAACCTCTTCACATTAAACGAAATCCAGACAAGAAATAATGGATGGAAACTCGAACTGAAGAGATACAACACATCATCGAATTGTGGGAATTTCTTCACATACAACATATGTGACACATTGAATAAGCGGCCACCAGAAGTTGGTGAACAGCAGCAGCGTAGAACAGTTTCAAAAGAAAACTAGACAAATTCATTAGAACACTGTGAATAAATTGTACAACCTGCTCCTAAAGATAAGTGGGCACATGATGTTTCCTCGGATGGACTAAAAAGTTTTTGAGCATCCTAACCCTTGTGTGTACGCATATATATATAAAATATATATATATATATATATATATATATATATATATATATATATATATATATAATATATAAAATATATATATATATAGCATATATATGTATATATGTGTGTGTGTGTGTACACATACGGTACTCATTACATTAATATTCATTTACGTATGCACACACACACATATATATATACAGATATAATTTACATCATTTGCACATATATATTGTAAGTACTGAATTGCAAGGAGTTACAAGGGTTAGGATGCCTCAAAAACTTTTAAGTCCATCCGAGGAAGCATCATGTGCCCACTTATCTTTAGGAGCAGGTTTTACAATTTATTCACAGTGTTCTAATGATTTTGTCTAGCTTTCTTTTGAACTATTCTACACTGCTGCTGTTTACAACTTCTGGTGGCCGCTTATTCAATGTGTCACATATCTTGTATGTGAAGAAATTCCCACAATTCGATGATGTGTTGTATCTCTTCAGTTCTAGTTTCCATCCATTATTTCTTGTCTGGATTTCGTTTAATGTGAAGAGGTTACTGTCTACTTTTGTTGTGCCTTTCAGTAGTTTGAATGTTTCTATTAGTTGTCCTCGCAATCGTCGTGTTTCTAGGTCATATATGTTCAGGCTCTCTAGTTTTGCTTGCACCCCTTCTAGTCCATTTATGTCCTTTCTTAGCGTTGGTGACCAAAACTGTACTGCATATTCAAGATGTGGTGTCTAATTATTGATGAGTAGAGCTGCAGCACCATTTCCTTATTTCTGTGTCTAAACTGCCTCTTTATATATACCACTATTTTCTGTGCCTTCTTTTCAGCTTTTATGCTTTGTTTTGTGGATTTTAAGTGCATGGTAATAATAACTCCTAGGTCCTCTTCTTGCTCTACACTATTTATGTCATTCCCAAGCAGCATGTCGTTGGCATGCTGGTTGTTTTCTTCCTATTTGTAACACTAGACATTTATCCAGGTTAAAAGGCATTTGCCATATTTCTGACTACTCGCCTATTTTCCTAAGATCATTTCCTAAACTTTCCACTGTATCTGGGTCTACTGCCTTTACACCTAGTTTTGTGTCATTTGCAAATTTGGCTATCCTGCTAGTGAAACCTATAATCTGACCATTCTGATTCTTCACCATTTATTATGACTTTTCTATTAGTTAGCCAGTCTTCGATTCAGTCTGCTATTTCTCCTACAATTCCTTAAGCTGTAACTTTTATCATCAGTTTCTTGTGTGGAACTTTGTCAAAGGCCTTTTGGAAATCTAAGTAGAGCATATCTATTGCTCTACTACTGTCGTAAATACCAAGCATGTTATAAAAAAACTCCAAGAGGTTTGATAGGCAGGATCTGTTTAGTCTGAAACCGTGTTGGCTGTTTAACAATAAGGTTTTTCTATCAATGTGTGTGTGTGTGTGAGAGAGAGAGAGAGAGAGAGAGAGAGAGAGAGAGAGAGAGAGAGAGAGAGAGAGAGAGAGATTATAATTCTGAAGATTGTTACTTTGTTTCCAACATCTGTAGCTTACAAAGAACGAGCAGGTGAAGTTTCTTTGGTAAATACAAGCATTAAATGCATGCATAAAAAAATTATATCATTTTTTCAGTGTTTCTATCAATATTTTACTTGTGTGTAGTGGGTACACTGCTTTAAGTCTAACAGATGTCAGCTTTCCTCATCTCGACAGAAAATGAATTTAAATCCTTTGAGTCATTCTCAGGGATCTTCAGCACAGTGCTCGTAGCCGTCATATTCTGGGTACACCTTGATACCCCCGTCATCAAAGCGGCGTCAAGGGAACTCTCGTACATTCTACTGGCGGGGATCATGCTCTCCTTCGTCATGACCTTCGTCATCGTGTCTCCGCCCTCAAAGTTCACCTGCGGTCTCACTAGGTTCTTCCTTGGGTTTAGTTACACTGTCTGCTACGCCGCCATCCTGACCAAGACCAACAGGATCTCGAGGATATTCAACAAGAACCCTACGAAGCCAACGAAGGTGAGGCAGTGATAGAGTGGACAGAGGACAGTTCCCAGTTCAACTGATGCTGAAAATTCTTTCTTATATGCACAGACCATAAATGGCGCTTGCCGAATATGTTCTTTATTTCATCCTTGTACCTGCTTACAGGCTCGCTATACATCGCCGCTGTCTCAGCTTGTGATTGTTACCCTCCTCGTGAGCGTTGAAGTGGTTATCAATATTTCCTGGCTGGTGTACTATACACCGACCACTAAACACCTGTGTGACCAGGCGTCGGATTACCGGATCAGAATCTGCAATGGCCTGGACGACTATTCTTACATCGTTGGACTTATCTATCCTCTTGTCCTCGTCTGCTTCTGCACTGTCTATGCCATTAAGACTCGTAAGGTGAGGAGGGAAACCGTCTCTTGGTAATTTGTTTTTAACGGGGAGTTAGAATTCAGTCATAAAATTCACAGTGACTGTTACATTTTTGTGGCAGCACCATTTACCGTGAGGGAATTGCTCGTTACGTACCAAAGGGTGCACCATTCAGCCAGTTTACATACGTCGCTCAAGTTCTCATTAGTCAATAGCTCAAAACAATCAGCGTGACTCAAAGCTAAGGTTGAACCGAGTCTTCAACAGATTTGACTCATCTAAATTCAGTTTCTTTAATTTTACATTCTACTTACATCTATGAGATGTCAAAAATGGCCACTATATAATACTTTATTTATTTTGACCCTCAGTATCATTGCAGATCTACGTACTCAGCCTTATTTTACGTATTAACTAACATTCTACTTTATATGCCCTTATTCCCTTAGTGTCCAGGGGGATTCAATGAGGCCCGCTATATCGCCTTCACCAATTATACGACGTGCCTGATCTGGCTGGTCTTTGTGCCACTCTACATCTCAACCGGGGCCACAGACGACGTCAGGATTGTCACTTTAGCCATGTCTCTTTCATTAGGGTGAGTGGAGCAAAGTTCAAGACAGGACCTTTACCTGGGGAACTAATTACTATTTTGATCATTGCGTGACACGCACTACTATAATAACCATAGCATAACAACTAAAGTTTTCAATTACAGTAACTGTAATGAGATATCAATTACTTATCATTGTATGTGTGTATTTTGATAACAAGGCGTTAGCAAGTGCAGATTTAAAATAAAATTTTTCGCACTAAAGCAATTTTGTTTCCGACGCAATTCATAGATATCAATTTCTTTCAACCGTTACTATTTGTCAGGTAATTTATTGAAAACGAAAATTGTCTATCTTTCTTTCTACTAGGGGATTTGTGCAGTTAGGATGCCTGTTCTTCCCCAAAATCCACATCGTGTTATTCAAACCTGAGAAGAATACCCGGGATGCAGTCATGAGCATCACCCGCACCTCATCGTACAGAGGTTCTGGAAGGAGACCCGGCCCAGAGGATCAGAACCAGTCTACACCAGCTATTATTTTCCTTAACAGTAAGCATGAACATAATTTTCTTAATGAATCACACTTTCGCTTCTCTCAGAAACTAAAACGTTAAAAATAAAAGGTCTAGAATCTTGGCTAACTAAAATAGTATTTTGCAGTGTCATTAAACAGCTTTTGTGTAAAGTTGTATAACATGACTTAATGGCGGACATAGTGGTAAACTGTCTTCCATTTCATCTCCGACAGACACAAAACAAGGTAGTAAAGAAGACGGAGGCTTAAAGGTGCCACCAGCCCATTTTGACCCTGTTGTCGTAACCAACAAAGATCCATCAGGCAAGGTCAACGAAGGATACCTCTCTGTCATACCTCCAAGAAATCAAGACACGGCTGGCATGTAACGACCGAAATGAGTGCTGAAGACGAACCTCTTTCAGAAATGTCGGGGTATCCTTCATGGTGTAGCTAATAAAAACTGAATTGCCATCTGCAGCTGTCTAACTGCTTTAGAAACCGAGACAATAAGCTGCTGCCTTAAATATCAGTATGAAACTGGTGATATGGCTGTTCACTAACTGAAACCAACGTCATACATCACAAGCTGAGAAAGAACGATTCGTCATCGTCGTAAGATGTAGGTTTCTCGAGACCTTATGATAAAATCAGTTAGAAAATAACAAGTTCAGCATTTAGGCATCGTGTGGCATTTCATTTTTCGCTAACAAAAAATTGTTGGGGTATTCCACATTGTCTTAACTTCGTAAAACTAATATGTTCGAAATTATCCATTTTTGTACATATTTTTTCTACTAACGGTGTGCTCTGAGCGACATATAAATATATAGGCAATATTTAATACCCGGGAAAGATAGAAGAATGATGTGTCTTGAATTACGACGTCTGGTAATGTTTCAATGACAATTCTGCTTTATATTATGGAAAAGGTTAATTGAAAGTTTAATCAATTGAAAAACTTGTAAATATAGCGTATAATAAGCATGTGATATTTTGAAAATCAGCGACCACCTTATTGAAAGGTGATGTATATGGTTTAAAGAGGTTTATACGTATTTAAGTTAGAAATAAAGCAAAATCGAAAAAGAACTAATCTTGTTAGTGCCATAGATATGATTAAAGTCCTTGACATCATTGTTCTGACAATGATGTCCCGTTTATTTGACAGGAATTACCTGTTATGAGATAATTGTGGATATCATCAAGAATCCGTGCGAAGATGTGGAACGATAATGAGATCGACTCAGTTCTTCATTACTTCAGCAAACCTGGGAAAACAAAGCCCGTTTTTTTTTTTTTTTTTTTTTAGAATAATGTTCGTGAAAAAAACTTGATAGACAGAAGTAATCCATATGAAATACGACACGACGCAGTGCCTCTTCAAGTCGTAAGATCTTTTGCGAACTCAGAGCTTAACTGCTCTGGCTCCAGTGCCTGCAGACTCCTCGAATTTTTATGCCAAGGGAAACGAACAGTGATCAGCACTGAAGCATTGCTTCGAAACACGCTAACGCCTTTGTTGAAATAACCTCAATGCAATGTCCCATCCATTAACGTTATTTGGACAGCAATTTTAGATGATTTAGGATCTAACCAAAATAGGAAAACGAGGTTAGGATTCGTGTCTACAATGTAAACTGCAATATGATTGTTATAGTCTTTGTATGTCTTTGTGAGTATCCACCGAACACCGAATTCACCATCTAAGATGCTTTATGAGTAAAAAAGTGAGCTATTCGTGTGTATAGAGTCAGTTATCATTGTAGTTTAGGCTGATCATTTTCGTCGTAATTAGGAAATAACTGGCTCAGACTGAGCTGTTAACCGTTACTTTTGTAGTTGTGTCTTCTTAGTGAGTCGATTAACCTATAAGTTTGGTCAAGGCTGATCAGTGAAATCGCCTTATTAAAGCCTGGAGCAGGTTAGATACGGTGGTTTAAAGCATTTATTTGTAATGTCTAGTAAACATGGAAACATACGCATGTTATATATATAATAATAGTATATATATTATATATATATAGTATATAGATCTAATATATATATGATATATATAATTATATATATATATATATTATTATATAATACATATATCCTATAGTATATATATATATATATATATGTGTGTGTGTTTGTGCATTATATGTTTTGTGTGTACGTGCGTGTGAGTCTACTATGTTGTGTGTGTATAGGAATGAGTGAATAGGGTGTTCATAATGTCCAACATCTCCATATGCATTCATTTAGCGTTAGATATTAAATAATGAAATTCTTACGCAGATGATTTCAGTTTATCTTCTTTTTTAGATGATAAAACAATGATATATACTATATATAATATATATATATATATATATATTATATATATATATATATATATATATATATATAGGATTGCATTATTATTTTTTTGTTCTAAACTAGAAACTTGTTACCTTATTCAAAGCAACGTAGTTTTTTTATCTTTCCGTTGCAGGGTTTAGTGATCAGTGAAAGCATAAATCTGATGAACGTTACTATTTTTGTCGGTGACGCTGCAGCTGGGTAGTAGCCGATCAGAATCCTATTTCGCAATTGATAAGTTATTTTATCGAAACTAAACTGTCATTTGTGTAATACCTAGAGAGAGAAAGAGATCCTGTGTAGTCAAATTCAAAGGTCCAAAACACTCAAGAGTCATTGTCTGACCATCTGACAGCGCCGAGAGGCGCAATTGTTTCACCAGTGCGATGACATCGGAGGATTTGGGGTGTGTTCGTTCAAGTGAAATGACTGCCGTTTTTCTAAAGCTACTCATTAACATGTAATGTCTGTATATCTTGATCTCCATGTGCCAAAGACAGAGAACGGTGAAGTTCTGTTGTAGATGATGAGATGTAGTTGGAGTATTGAAAGAATAAATATATTTATTGTATATTCTCCTTTAGTTTTATTACGTCGTCATTCGCGTTCCTGTTACACTGTCATTTTCACTATTTCACGTCCGTGTGTCTCTGTGATTGTCCTAAAGGTGACTCCCAACCACTCATACCTAATGAAAGATATTAGGTGAAGAATTTAAAAGACCAAGGTGTTTGATTTCTCTGATAGGTAATTTGAGACTACCTCGTCCATGCCTGCAATTCTCGTATGCACCAATATCATCAGAGTAAATGACCCGAATATCCTGGAATGGAATGCATTTCTTGCTCGTATTCAAAATGCTATTCAGATTTTAATCGGTCTCTTTACCACTTTCATTACTTTTGCCCTAATTGATCTATGCAATTTTATGAATGTTTGAAAATAACGCTTCAAGAAATACGCAGGCCACACGCGCCCGCATACACTGCTAGGTAGCATTACAGATTACGTGCAGAAGGATTGTTCAAGGTCAGTTGTGTATTTCCGAATACTCAGAGTATATTTGAAGGACCTTGGCACCACAAAAAACAAAGGCTACGTATGACAGAAAAGCGAGGAAAAGGAACCTTGGTTACACTCGATGCTCCCTCCCGAAGACGGTGCAACATCCTATAATGGTACCACGGCCTAGATTTTCTATCTTGACCGTGAATGGTACTTACATCCTACTCGACGCTTGGATAGAAATACAAAATGTAATCACGACATTGCCGATGAGCAAGGACATTCTCACCAAAACCTGAAACTCATAAGAAAACATTGTACATTGCAAATGTTTTTCGAGATTAGGATATTCACCAGAAACACCTGTTTGATTCATTCTTTGCTTCGCTTCCTAAAACGAGTTAAGATAATTTCCTTCATTGTCTCAATTGACCCAGATGAGTTGCTACTTTTCTTTTTACAACTTATTTACGAAGTTATTATGCCACCAATACAGAAGAGTTACGAAAGAGAATATTGATTTTTAATTCCATAATACATACACTCTAGGTTCGAGATTTCATTCAGTTAAGTGAGATTTAACTTCTATTATTGCTCCTTCATTGGTATGGACGTACACAGTGCTGTAGGTACCTCCTGCTTCCACTCTTTATGTCGGATGTCATTTCTGCACAAAAACTATGAATCGATATATGCGGAAACTACACAATCGAGATACCCTTTGTGGAATATGCAGGATTAGCAATATTATTTTCTGCACTTCTTTTGGCAAATAAGTATCTTTTATTGTAGTATCAAACTGAAGCAAAGTATTACTTTCAATAATACAACATTTCCGCTGCTTTAAAACTTTAGGTTTATAAAGCAAGCGAGCCAAAACCAATTTTTCATTCAGGAACAACAAGAAAAATCCAGTTACTCAATCAGTCTACTGATGCACTCAGTGCCTGAGTGCTCTCTCCTGTTTGTATAAAACTAAAGTTTTTAAAGCAAGGGAAATGTTATAATTATGACTGAATGTAATACTTTGCTTCAATTTTACATTATAATAAAAGATACATATTTCCCTAAAGAAGTGCAGGAAATGATATAGCTAATCCTGCATATTCCACAAAATGTACCTCGGTTGTGTTTCCGAATATATCATTACATAGTTTTTGTGCAGCCATAAAATCAGCTCATTAAATTCTGATCACACATCACGACAAACATTCTTGATATGACTTGGAGGAGGTTAGGTATATATATATATATATATATATATATATATATATATATATATATATATATATATATGTGTTGTGTGTGTGTGTGTGTGTGTGTGTGTGTGTGTGTGTGTGTGTGCATGTTCAATTACCAATCAAATCATGCATTGGAGAACCAATGTAGAGGAGAAGAAGATTATTTGGCAAGAGAACGCAAAAATAGTTGGTAGACCAAACCCTTGAGGAACACCACTAGAAATAGGAAAGGGAACACAACCTCAGTGAGGTTAGAAAATAGAAATGGGTGCCTCATGCAAGACGGTGTCAAATACGACATTTAATATATCAATCACGAGTGATGGCGCAAGTTTTTATTCTTGTGAGGTTGACCAAACATTAATAAGACGGGAAAGGACCCGGTAGATATAAGTATTTACGACGTGACAGTCATGCTGTTGGAATATCGAATTTAGGCCAACACCCAAGCGCTGGGGCCTATGAGGTCATTCAGGGCTGAAACGGAAATTAACTGTAAAAGGTTAGAAAGGTGTAACAGGAGAAATATATGAGTCGTGCTGTAGGAGATTTGTATTTGGTTGCGGGAAAGCAAATGACAGAATTGCCAATTTTTGACAATGTCAGCAGCTTTATTAGAACAAATCTTCATTCATTTCTCTTTCAATTGCGTTATACCATGTGGCATCTTGAGCCTGTTAATACATTTGCCTTATGTTTATCGAGTTCCTAGTCTCTGCTGGTGGTCGGACAGAGTCCTGAAGTCTCAACAAGGGCCGTACAGGAAGGGCCGTACTGGCATTAAACCGGCCACATCTAAATCAATCCTTTTTCTGAATTGTTTAGGGTTAACCCTATTGTTCTTAAAAGATCGAATTACGAAAATCGAGAACTTACAGTAGTTCTGTCCCATTTGTTTTGTTGAAGAGTATATAGTAGTGGATGCTTGAAATGATAAATTGTGATAAGGGATGATGCCGAGTTGAAAGATAAAGGGATTGCTGAGCTTCAAAATTTGCCCTAAAAGCCAGTTCATTAAAAAGTTAAGTATATCTTAGTTTAACCGGACCACTGAGCTGATTAACAACTCTCCTAGGGCTAGCCCGAAGGATTTGATGTTTTTTACGAGGCTAGAAGCCAATTGGTTATCTGGCACGGGACCTAAAGCTTATTGTGAGATCCGAACCACATTATAACGAGAAATGAATTTCTAATCACCAGAAATAAATTCCTCTGATTCCGCGTTGGCAGAGCGGGGAATCGAACTTCGGACTACCGAATCGGTAGGCGAGCACGTAACCCACTCGTCCAACGAGGAACCTAGCCAGTTTGTGACTCAGCAGATTTGTCCTTGGGCGTTGAGCTAAAAATTATAATCTTATTACGAAGAAAACTTATCTCATGAAAAAGGCTGAATTACTGGAATTTACTATGAAGAATATGACTACTCTAAATATCGATAATGTAGCTTATGCACAGAAAATCAAGGAAAAGACCTTAATGGTAACAATGACGGTTTCAAGTGAGAAAAGTGAGGATACTGATGCATTATAAGATATGCCGATAATTGATACGAGGCCTGCGTCTCATTGCAAAGCTGTTGTTAATTTCGCTGAGGCAACCAAGATATACATACATACACACAGCATGGCGGGAGATCCTGTAACATAAAAGAAGATAGGCAAATGATTACAAAACCAACAATACTGGGATTCTCCACATCATTCTAAAACTTGATCCGGAAATGCAAAGGCTATTCATGATGAAAATTATATTACTAAGGGATATGTATAATATACGTGATGGATATCATGTACTGACCTGTTTATAAAGATAGAGGTACGGTTATACAGAGATAGTATGTAGAATCAAAAGTGATGGTGGTCATTACTTTTGCAGTAATGTACTTCGGAGTTTGGCAAACGTATTGACAGTATGAGACAGAGAGGGCTGGACACGGAAAATACTGAAGACTAAATGTTCAAAATGTGAAGAAGCAAATGGGAAATATAATAATTTTGTCCTTACTTAACGATAATTGCCTATCTCATAATGATATTAGAAAACGCTTAACTAATAGGTAACATTCTACTTTTCACAATATGGTATTGAGACAAGCAAGGCATTTACGAGAGGCATGTGGTACCAAAGAGAAAATAAACTTAAGCAAGAGCAATCAAAGGCAAACCAGAACGAAAGGCGCAGCCCCATCAAAGCGGCGCGTATTAATTAAGCAATGTAACTAATAGCGATTTCCATAAAGTGATAAAGAGAAGAATACCATCATGTGAAGAGATGCAGAGCACCGCTAAGAATCAAGTGTTCAGTCGAGGTGAGTTCAATAGGCATGCGTAATGCAGCTATTTTTGTGCTTTATCATACCACGTCTTTAGCTTTACGCACCACCTCACCCTTGTTTATAACGACATTCACACTGCCTCGTTGTTTCCATACAACTTGTTTAATCTTAAGTATCACATCACTCTTCTAAAAGATCCAATAACAATGAGACAATAACACAGCCAGGAAAGAGGTATAAATTATCATTTCTACACAGAATATCAATGTAAAACTCGTCATTTGTCAGCTCTAATCTGTAGTGCTCCTTTTGATACATAGCTTCCAGCTGTTCGAATTCAAATTTGCAAACAGTTTGCAAATTTTGTTTGCAAACAATGTTTCCTAGTGTGGAAAGGCCTTTAGGCTCTTTCAGAGTTTCCAATAGTTTTTTCAAAGGCGACTCTCTCACCCAATCTTTTTGTCCCAAATTTGTTTTAAGTTCGTTTTCACTGTTCTTTAATCTGCTCAATTTTACGTGAATTTATGTCTGACTCATACACTTTTTGATTTGCATAAACCAAATCATTTGTATACTTGTCAAAAGTTATTTAAAAATGAGACTGTTTCTAGTATTATTGACTGTGTGCTTCAGACAGAGTGCTTTATTTTTCATGTCCCTTGAGTAGCTGGATGAATCCTCTATCTCAGAGTTTAGGGCATATACCGTATACCTTGGTGCCTTCAATATTGTTCTGTATACTTGATATCTATTTTTGTACGGGCCATTTATTTCTTTTTAGATGACCTTCATTGTTTTCATGGCATGCATGAAAGTTATCATTACTAGTCCTACCATCAACCAACTACAAATTTTACCTACGACCGAATTTCCCATTTCTGCTGTCTGCTTTGACTTAATAGGAAATCTTTGTTGTAAGTGCTCTCAGAAGCAATCTTTCAAATCATCAACTGTAACACAAAGAGATTTATTTATCAGACTGTTTTTATTCCTGCATTAAATTGGATGTCTCTTAAATCACCCACAGTTTACCTCCTGTTTGAATATTAGTGTGTTACTTTCATCGTATTTTACTAAAGGTACACTCACGAACTATTTTTTTATGAACTTTTATATTTTCTGCTATTTTCACCATAGAACAACTTAGCATCATACCGTCATCTGCACAAAACAAACCAGAATTGTTAGTCTCGTTCTTTGACGTTACTTATACTAGTTTTTCTGTGATTAGGCATGCTACCAAGAGGATGCATGTGGCGGACTCACTGATCCTTTGCCATACACTAGGAAAGGCGCATCAGGCAACCGACCCCTTAGTGTAAGGATAACAGTGGGAAAGAAGAAGAGTTATTATTCTTGTTCCATTTTATTTAAACATAACGTGTTTATATCATTTGTATATATTTTAAAATTACATTTACTACGTCTAAATGCAATTTCCCTTCCAAAATAACTTCTCTAGAAATTTACTGATACATCAAATAAAGAATCTTTTCTTCTATGTAGGTATCTTGAATATGGCATTTCATTATATGCAAATTATCTACCCTTTGTCTATGTGCATTAGAACCTGTTTGTAGCTTGTGTTTTCAATATATTTTTTATTTTAATTTCTGGTTTTGTCATCATGATCCTTGTAAATGTTCTTTATGACACATTTATTAATGTTATTAGATTAAGGTCTTCAATAGAGGGCTATACCTAAATGTCTGCTAGTTCATTTGCATGGGGCTGTAAAGACCTTCTTTACCCACTAATCACGATCCTGTATCTCATCTAGCTAAGCAACAAGAATCACATGTATATGTTTGTATTTAGAATTTCCTGGCCTTTCCGACAATGGATAATTCATCAATGTATGTCCATTATGTCTTTCGTTATTGTCATTTTATTAACTACTAGAAACACAAATTCTTCTCTGTCTGTGGGCGGGTCACGAGACTCAGGGGTCGGGCACTCCGTTTCCGTCCGCACAACGCTATGTATACCTCGTGGCC
This sequence comes from Macrobrachium nipponense, assembly GCF_015104395.2. Classification (NCBI taxonomy): domain Eukaryota; kingdom Metazoa; phylum Arthropoda; class Malacostraca; order Decapoda; family Palaemonidae; genus Macrobrachium; species Macrobrachium nipponense. The sequence goes on from NC_087215.1 coordinate 41,667,227, forward strand.
AGGTAATAAATCGCTATGGGCTGCTCTTGAGCAAGAGCCCGTGCTGGCATAAAGCCAGCTTAATCATCAACAACAACATAATAAATCAGTAGTACTCAGTTCTGTCTCACTACGACCTCACAACTGGTGACCCAAAGAGTGATGGTAAAAGCAGTTTTGGCTTCACCAGTAACAGACGCACTACAGCTGCTATTACCTTCAGAAGCCTGTAACGGAACCTTATGATGACAAAGTTTAGGCTTCTGAAAGCTCCTTCCTCGGAAAACCACCCATGCCACAAATTGACTAATTACGGCGAACCTTCCCAGGTACGTTCTGGCGTGTTCGAATGGTTTGGCCCTACCATTTACAATTCACCTCGACCGTATTCAGAAAGTCATTAGTGGAACCACATGGCATATAGTTTTGACTTCTGACAAACCCCAAACACCATTAATGGACTAAATACAGTGCTTAATTCACGTTTTGGTGTGAGTCAAAATGCCAGACACGGAGCTCGAAAGTCAATCCGAGGACTCACAGATCGTCTGTATCCCCTTCTCGCCTTCGAAAACTGCGATGTCTCAGGTAATAAAGCTGCCACAATTTTGGCAACAAAATACTGTGTTGTGGTTCATGCGGGCTGATGTACATTTCCGGGTAGCCAAGGTCAAGGACAAAGAAACCAAAGGAGATATCACCATGACGCCGCTGCCGGAGGAAGTGTTTAATAGAATTACCCCTTAGCTAGACGCTCAGACAGAAAAAATCAAATATGATGACCTTCACAGGAAGCTCATCGAGATATACTCCATGCCCGTCCCAGATAGAGCCCAATGTGCCCTGGACCTGATGAACCAGCCCCTGGGGGACACGTTGCCCAAGGACACCTGGGATGAACTACGAGGTGTCCTGATGCTGCCAGACTGCAACAAATTCGGCAAAAGAAGGTGATCAGTCTATTGTAATTAGTGAATGTCATTCATAAACTCCACAAAGCCAACAAGGCCTCCAAGCACGCTGCAGCACCCGCAGCCTGATAAAAGAGAAGGTCGAGGAGGGGGATACACACACAATATAGGGTGAGGTGGGGCAAGACCGTACCATTAGTGGAAAAATATTTGGCAAAATTCAGGTTTCAGCCAGCTTGAGTAAAGTGTATGTCCAAAATAAACCTTTAGAAATGGGCCATCTATGGTATCCATGTGAATTGTTAAAAATAATAGCAAACAATTTTCAGATTTAAAAAAAAAAAAATTTTACTTCGTACAGAGTATATAAGGTATAGGGGAACACCATACTAAGATTTTTGACCTACCTGTAATTGTATGCTAATGGTGTGAAAGGGTTTTAAATGGCTAAGATTACTTTTAAAGGATGTGCTTAGCATATTAAAGGGTAAAATGAAAGAATCTAATACAAATTTACATTTATTGTACAAAGATAGATAATAAAATATATACATTCTCTGTACAGATTATTTACATCCTATTCTACCGCATATTGAAGGAGTTCAGTGGAGGGAGACCTTTATTAGGGTTGCCTGCCCCTGGGTGCAGCCCTTCACAGTGGTCAGGACATCCTTACACTGCACAACCTCCACATTTTCAACATCTTCAACTGCAGGGAACGAGAAAGTGTCCTTGGGAAACAAAGACTTCATGCGGAGGAAGGACCCCTCATATTTCCCTTCCTTAATGTTCATCATCTTACAAACATAATGAACAGGCGCCCCACTGTTCCTCTCCTCTTCGGCCTCAAGCTCAATCAGCACAAGTCCCCAACCTAGAAAAGAAATAAAAGTTTAAAGGCTGCCTCTAGATTACTTCCTTCCAGCTGTTTCTTACTGGTGAGCATATATTTCCTTGGCATGATGGATGAGTGTTGGTGGATTCTGGAAGAGAGTAAATGCCATTCGGTTTTGCCAAATAATTGAAAAGTTAGAAAAAAACAAAACAACGTTGGGGTAACACCGTATATCTTACCTCTTCCGTCTGGTGTTCCCCCAAACTACTATTTTTTTAAATTTTGTAAAATTAGGCTATCTCATATAATCAATTTCAAACACCATACAAAGGTCTTATTTTGGTTGTTGCACAGTTAGATGTCATATTAACACTGGTAGCACATAAAAACACTGATAAAAATAACCCAGAACTTTACCCTTCCAAACACACTTTTACTTGTTTATCATTCACTGTTTCATGTGTGTCTCTTAATCTTTATCTTATTTCACATGTGTAATCACTTTTCAACTTGTTATTCCAAGTATTCAAGTGTCACTGGCCCTTCAAAAATTTGGCCTTATGGTCTTTCACCAAACGGTTTTTTCCCGTGTCATACTTGATCTTCTTCATGCCACTTCATGGCAAAAATTTTGAAAGGCTGATCTTTATTTCACTCAGTTAAGTCCAAATATGGCTATTTTCACAATTAAATCTGCTATCAAGTGAATCATGCCATATTTATGGTCATGGCACACTATATTAGAACCCCAAAAAATTACAATGAACATGCAAAAATTTGATTTTCTTACCTGGTAAACAGAGATGTGGCAGGATCAGCGAAAACAAATGGCAGAGTTGTCCGAGTTGTTCTTGATCTTTTTCATTCTTAAACAGAGTGACGTCACAATACAGCCACTAGTTTTTTGTCAGGAACGTGGGTACGTTGTTTCCCCATGTACGTTACTACCCCACCTCACCCTACAGAAAAAGGGTGTGAGGTATCGACAAAGAGGCAAGTATGCAAGTACTGACTTTATTATAGGTCAAAAGGGCTTATAACCACAGCGTGCAGACCACAATGTAGTCCGACCAGAGAAAGATAGGAAAACGGGGATTGGCAGCAGCTGATCTGTGTTTACTCAAACACAATTATATGAATACAGTTAAGGCTATGTTCAACAAATAGACATGCTATATACATCGACAGGAAGGCTGGAAAGTGCTCTATACAATGGTTTAAGGTACAAAGCGGAGACAATGAATATATGTACAAAATGTTGCAAAAGCATTGTCCTTACAACTACTCCCCTTCCCCCCCCCCCCCACAACACTAATTATGAAAATAATAATTGGAAGAATATCAGGATTCCTTAGTCGTTGTAGTGTGGTGGGGGCCAGAGGCGACACCGGGCCCACGAGACTAATGGTCTTGAATGAGCCTTGATCCCCTGCTCCTCCAGAGGGGGTGCCGACAGGATTCCTCCCCGGGAGTGGGTCCTGGGGGGGTTTGACTGTCATCCGAGGGCGGCCACAGCTCCATTTGGGCAGCGCATGAGTTTCTGGGAATGCTTCGTTCTGTGGTGGTGATCTGGAGGCTCCGTTGGGTGTGTCTTCAGTTTCGTCTTTGTCCATCAGGAAGGCGGGCTTCAGCCTGTCGACGGAGATCTAATCCTCACATCTGGTGTTTAGGATTAGGTATGCCTTGTACGTTCGGTGGAGGACACGGTAGGGGCCACGGTAGGGTCTCGTCAGTTGTGGGCAGTGGGCGTCGTTCTGCACGAAGACGTTTCGGCAGGAGGATAGGGCTTTTGGCCGGAAATGCTTTTTCCTGTCAGAGAAGGTTCTCTGACAGGGCGTGATTTTCCCAGCAGTTTCCCGCAGTCTTGTGATCAGAATGTCTTTGTCACTTGCCTCAATCAGGAAAAACTCGCCCAGTACTACCAACGTTTCCCCGTAAACTTTCTCTGCGGAGGAAGCGTCGCCGTTTGCCTTCGGAGCCATGCGGAGACCAAGGCGTACCCAGGGGAGCTGCACCTTCCAATTTTCCCCTGTGTAGCGCGCCATCAGGGAGGCCTTTAGGGAGCAGTAGATCCTCTCCACAATGCTGTTCGTGGTAGGGTTGTAGGTGATGATGCTGTGGTGTGATGTCCCCATCAAGTGAGCCAGGGTGGCCCACAGTTCTGACAGGAAGGCGGATCTGCGATCCATCGTGATATCGTCAGGAACTCAGAATCGGCTGATCCAGCTGGAGAGGAGGGCTTCTGCTCAGGTGCTGGAGGTGGCTTCTGACATTGGGGTTGCTTCGGGCCATCGGGTGGACTGATCGATGACCGTCAGGATGTATCTGGCGCCTTCAGACAGAGGAAAGGGGCCTATGACGTCTACGTGGATGTGGTCAAACCTCCATTTGGGTTGCTAGAACTCGCCGACTACTGACCTTGCTGGTTTGACAAGGGACGCAGGTCCTGGCCCATTCTGGCGCGTCCCGCCGAATTCCGTGCCACACAAACTTCTCTGTCGGGTGTGAGAGATTGTGGACTATGTACATCAAACACAGTCCTCCTGCGCAAGGCCGGGATCAGAGGGCGAGGGCGGCCAGTGCTAGTATCACACAGGAGCGTTGTCCCGGCGCGTCTGAGGGGCACGTCTTCCCACTTGAGGGTGGTGAGGGCTGTGCAATAGGTGGGTAGTTCTGGGTCAGCAGCTTGTTCCCAGGCAAGGTCCTCATAGTCAATCCTGAGGTGGAATGCGCTGATCTCGATCCTCGAGAGTGCATCAGCAATGGGAACATACTGAAGGGTACAGCTGAACTCTGCGATGGCTGCCAGGTGCTGTTGTTGCCTTGTGGACCAGGCATCGCCCTTCTTGGTGAAGGCATGGACCAAAGGCTGATGGTCTGTCCTTATGGTGAAGGGGGAGCCCTCCAGCAGATAGCGGAAATGGTGCACTGCTTGGTAGACTGTCAACAACTTGTGGTATAAGGTGCTGTATGGGGACTCGGTGGGATTTAGCTTCTTGCTGTAGAAGGCAAGTGGTTGAGGAGTGCCGTGGATCACCTGCTCCCGGATGGCACCGCAGGCGACGTTGCTGGTGTCAGTAGTGAGCTGTAAGGGTGCATCAGGGTCTTGGAAAGTGAGAATGACGGCCAAAGTAAGGGACGACTTTGTCTGCTGAAGGCCCGTTGTTGAGCTACCTCCCACACCAACTTCTTTGGTTTCCACTTCAGGAATTCTGTCAAAGGGGATATGGTGTTGGCAATGTTCGGGAGGAATTGGCGATAGTAATTTACCATCCTGAGGAACTCTTGCAGGACTTTGACTGTCATCGGGATCAGGAAATTTTCGACTGCCTCCACCTTTGATGTCATTGGGCGTACATCTGACACGTATATTGTTTGCCCCAGGAAGTCCGCCTTCTAGACGCTGAAGGTGCATTTGTCGAAACGGACGACCAGTCCATTTTCCTGGAGGTGGTTTACTACAGCTCGGACATGCTACATGTGCTCCTCAGGGGATCTGGAAAAGATTAAAATATTGAGGACGTAGCATACGCAGAAGGGCAGGTCCCCCAGGATGCTGTCCATCAGGTGTTGAAAGGTGGCTCCAGCGCTCCTCATGCCGAAGGTAGAATATGCAAAGACGTATGACCCGAATGGCGTGATAATAGTGGTCTTGGGGATGTCCTCGTGGTGCACAGGGACCTGAAAGTAAGACTTCAAAAGGTCCAACTTTGTGAAAATCTTTGTGCCGTACAAGGCACCGGTCATGTCCTGCATGTTTGGCAGGGGGTAGTGATCAGGGGTCTTCACCAGGTTCAGTCGCCAGTAGTCTCTGCACGGCCTCCAGGTCCCGTCTGATTTCCTCACCATGTGGAAGGGCGAGGCCCAGGGGCTCGATGGCTTTTCGCAGATCCCCATCCGTTCCATCTCAGCAAAGGCCCTCTTGCCATTACGAAGGCGATTTGGAGGAAGTCGGTGGAATTTCGCATGTGTGGGGATGCCCATGGTATTGATATGATGGAATATACCATGCTTGGCCGGGGTGCCAGTCACCTGGCGCAGTTCCAGCATGAAAACTTCGGGGAACTCCTGCAGGAGGTTGCCGTATTTGTGCGGTGCAATGGAGTAGATGGCAGGGATGCCCAGGCTTGTGGAAAGCGGGACAGAGCAGCATGTTTCTGTATCAAGAGGCGCTTGCCAGCCACATCAACCAGGAGTCCATGCTGCGCCAGGAAATCCGCCCCCAGGAAAGGGGCCCTGACGTCTGCGATGATGAATGGCCATGTGTAATTATGCCCCATGACTGATATCTTCAGAGGCTTTGTACTGTAGGAGTGGATGGGAGTCCTGTTGGCAGCTACAAGGGCGGTCACGACATCGGGGGTGCAGGCTCAATCGTCTCCTGACAAAGGGAACACAGACTGCATTGCCGCCCTGGTGCTGATGAGCAGCATGCGGCCGGAGATCACGTCGTAGACATAGAAACCTACGGAGTGATCGAGGAGTTGTCTGCTTTGTGAGGACCTGGCATTGTCAATATTTCTCACTCGTCAGTCGTCAGGAGATGTAAATTGCGGGCCAAACCAATTGTGAAAAACACCAAAACACACCAGGAAGGTGTGCCATATTTAGTCCGCTAATGGCATTGGTGTGTCTGCGGAAAGGAGCTTTTAGAGGCCTAAACTGTGGCGCTGTTGTGAGTCCATTAAAGGCTTTCTGAAGGTGAGCGGCTGTAATCCATTCCGTTAAAGGCTGGGCCTAAACCACTGAGTCACCATCCAATCCGGGAGATCACCAGTTGTGAGGTATCGACAATTAGGCAGGTAAGCGAGTACTGACTTTATTATATGTTGTTTGAGATTAAGCTGGCCTTGTGCCAGCACGGGCTCTTGCTCGTAGAGCAGCCCGTATTAACTTTATTATAGATCAAAATGGGTTTATGAGCACAGCATGCGGACCGCAATGTAGTCCGACCTGAGAGAGATAGGAAAACGGGGATCGGCAGCAGCCGATCTGTGTTTTCTCAAACACAATTATATGAATACAATTAAGGCTATGTACAACAAATAGACATGTTATATACATCGGCAGAAAGGCCGGAAAGTGCTCTATACAAAGGTTTAATCTACTACAAAGCGGAGACGATGAATATATGTACAAAAATGTTGCAAAAGCATTGTCTTACCAAGGTCCTTTTAAATATTACTCGGAGAGGTCGGCTCATCAGTGGAGCTACGCGCATGTGGGCGGAGCTTTCGTGACGTTAAGTTTCGGAGACGGTGGCCGAGGTTTGACCTGACTAAAGGTAGTCTTACTTGGTCTCTGTCACGTTTATTAACTTCCAGCAGCCATGCCTTCCATTTTTGCTGTATTTGGATGTCATAGTAATAGCAAAATGACCATTAATTAGGGTATTCGATATTTTAGTTCCCAAAAGAAGAAAAAACGAAGAAGAAATGGATGCATGCTTGCAAATGCGCAGACGATGTTTACTGGAAGCATGCTCTTCTCCAGAAGTCTCTGTTCAAGAAATTATTGCACAGCCTGAAGAGAGTTCTGACAAAATACAATTAACAAGTAGAGGAAGTGGAAGAGCTAAAGAAAAAATAGAGCATTTGAAAGACCGATCAAGAACTGAAACTGGTTAATTTTGAAATGGAAGTGACAGAACCTAAGTTCACATTAACATAAATAAACAAGTTATTTCAACCTGTGCTAAGTACAAACACGATAATGCTCTCAATAAACCAATAAGCTTGTCAGTCAATGGCGCGATGAAGACATATCGTCAGCTTTCACTTCTCAGAAGCATGAGCACCAAAGCTATTCATATTTGCGAACTAAAAGAGGATTTCCTCTGCCATCAAAAAGTACAAAAGAACAAACGAGCGCAAAATCTGAAATGTGAGCCGGTTATTTTTCATATGGTTCTGTCACTGATGAAGGCAAAATAAAAAACTATGACGGAAATACAAAAAAACTTGCCGTTATTTCAGTTGATGAAATGAATATTGGTAGTAAGTGGAGTTATGACAAAGGTATGGACGTTTTGTATGAACCTCATGATAAAGTTCAAGTGGTTAAGAGGTTTTATGGGAAGCTGGAAGCAACTCATATACTACCAATATGATGACTGATATTATTATAAATGTTGAAAAAGCTCGCTTTGCCGTTGAGGCAATTGTCCATGATCTTGGACCTAATAATTTGCGGGTTTGGAAAGAATTCGGGATTGATCCCCTTTACCCTGAGAAAGTCACTTTTAAAAACCCATGTGCTGACAGGAATGTCTTCTTATTTGCTGATGCTCCATTTGGTAAAGTTAATTGGCAATCATTTTCTGGACCACGGATTTCTTATGGAAAATGGAAACAGTGTATCTGATGCCTGTGTCCGTGAAATGCTAATGAAAACCGTATCAGAGTATGCCTTAGCATATAAAATTAATGAAACACATATCATGTAAGTGGCTTACAAAGACAGCGTGTAAAGTATGCTGTACAGCTACTTACAAAGTCATGTACTAAGGCATTGTATTTTTTTAGGAGAAAGGGCCTTACTAGAGAGCAACAATTGGAAGGAAACTGCCGATTTTATAGCTACAGTGAATGAATGGTTCGATGTCATGAATTCCTCTATGATGTTCGTGACATAAAAGCCCGCAATGCATTTGGGATAAATTTGGATAGCCAGAAAAGGGCTTTACAAAAAATGGTCGATGCTATGCTGGGAATAAGGGTAAAAAACCCAAAATTGAATTGCCTTTACAAATTCTAAAAAGTTGTAATATTATCTTGTCACTCAATGATTGGGCTACATAACATGCTAAAACAGTCATGACATTTCTTTTTTTATGACACGGAGATTAATTCAAGACTGTCTTGAAGTTTTTGGATGCATCAGGCAGATGAGGGGTTCTCATGATCATCCCAATGCCGTTAATTTAATATAGATTGAAAAACTTTTTTCTAGGTTGGGATATTGAAACTTGACCCGTTATCCCATGAAATGGTATCATCTGGACGTGATGGAAACGGACATGATAATCTTTCCATGACAGGGAACTGGCCTTTGAAATATGTATGAGAAACAATCATTTTTACAGACCTGAATTTGACGTGGATCTTAAGAATGACGAAATGTTCTCTGAGGAAAGGTAGAATTTGCTAAATGTCAGAAATCAGGAGACACCACGGGATCTGTTATCGAGGAAGAGTCCATAAAATATATCGGTGGATATGTAGTGAAAAAGTTTCCTTTAAATATCCAAATATAGGGTACATTGTTAACAGCAAGACGTCAGAGACATTGGGTCCATTATATAAGCTAAGAAGGAAAACATTAGCACCATCAGACGACCTTTTTTCTAAACTGAAAATTTGTAGAGAAATTTTTACAGCAATTCATGGCTATGGTCTTAGACCAGGAACGGAATGCATAAAAAAACAATGGCTGCTGAAATGAAATCTGCTGTCGCTGGTGTTGCTGACGAGGTTGTGGAATTTTTTGCCAAAATATCAGTGTGTTTAGAATGCGGCACCTTACAACATTATCGACGAGTAAAAGAAACAGAGGACTTGCAGGACTACAGTACGAAAACCCATGAAAACAACAACTTATTTTTTCCCCTCAGGGTCCACACTGGCTCGGTGGGAGAAACAAACTCATGCATATATCAATGCCTTCACCATTAAACTGTCATCTTTGTTCTGTTAATCTGTTAGAATTGAAATGAGAGTTCATTGTACAAACAAACTTTCTCTATGTTAATCCTTAACTCGTTATAGGATTTAGTACCAAGGACAACTTTCTCTACGTTAATCCATACCTCCTTGGTTAGGGATAAGTGACGATCAATACATTACAGTATTTGTGTTCCCTTGAAAGGTACCTCTATTCCTTATGACTTTTTGTTAAGAAGCATCAGATTATTATGAAACTTTGAAGTATGGTCTTTCATAAGGAACATCTGTACTTTAAGTAAAACAAAAATAAAAATATTTATACATTAAGAAGTATTTTTTTGGAAAGGTATCCTTGCATCGTGTTACTACGTATACATGTCAGAGTCAGTGCTGTCAGGGGGAGACTGTTCGTAGCGTGACGTCATGCGCAGAGGGAACGTATTTTCGCTCGCTGATGAGCCGACACCTCTCCCAGTATATTTAAAGGACCTTGGTCCTTACAAGGGGCACCGCTTCTGGTGTTGGTGCTTTGTCTGTTTTCATGCGCCTACCTTGATTTTTTTATATGTCTTCGTCTGCAAAAATAATTCCTTTCATTGGTTCAATTCCTATTATGCTTAAATATAATATTAAATTCATACACTCCTGCTCCACACAGTGGAGTAACATATGGTACTCGCTTTGTTTTATGTTCAAGTTTCTGTTCTGTATTCTTTTATGTCACTTTATATTTTTGGTTGTATTATCATTCTATATTTCTTTTATTAGGTTCTTTGTATTCTGAACGTCTGATAGCATAGATTGTCATTCAAAGTTACTAAAACTACTTATATTATCTCTTGCCTGTTCTTGTCATATATCTTCACCGTTCTGAAATACTGTTATTCCTTCTTAACATGTCTATATATTCTCATATTTTATTATGTCTGTCTTTGTTGTTATTTTTTTTCTTGGTCTCGATATTCTTCAAATAACCTTTTAAATGTTTTCATTCTCATTACGTTACCCTCTTTATTGTCGATTCAGGTGTCGTCTTTTTTCTTTCTTACCGATGGATTGTAACAGTAGTTGTTACCTCAAGATGAAATCAGTGTAACGGCGCTCTAAAGTGCTTTTTTTTTTAGTATCATGCTTTCAGTAACATCATTTCGTCAGCTATGAGACGGACAGTTTCTGTTATCTCTACACAAGCCTTTATAAACAATATTCCAGTAATCTCTCAAGAGCCATTTATAAGGTGTTCTGACAATATTCCAATTTCCTATGGTCAATCAGAGTGAATACATCAAAAGGCAAAACATTGAAGTTGTCCGAGACCTACGTCCGTCATTTAAGTTTTCTTAATTTGATGTTTTTATAAAAATAGCAAAACACTTGTGCGTATCTTCTCAAAGTGTCTATATTTTAGTCTTATTATGATATGAAAGATGTTATAGATTTTATTTTAGCTATATTACTTAGTAATTATAATATTAATGCACTTTTCCAGATATTTATGCCTACAAAAAATGAGAACATTAACGTATGACTGACGACGGGAATGTCGAAGGAAACTTAGGTAACACACGAAAGTTTAAAGTAGAGAAAGGCTAAAGCTTAATAGATTAGATTATTAAATTAGCGGTGACTTTAGACAGAGTTGGTTTCAATTCTGGTCGTTGTACGTGAGATCTCCGATTCTCTGTGGGCTAACCAATCTGGTAGAAAAGGATATCGGTATTTTGGACATCGTTCTGGTAAGTCCTGCTTTCGGTAGGCTAATGTACCGTAGGGCACGATAGCCTAGGCTTCACATAGCCTAATGTGCAATGTAAATTTAGTTCTTTTTAATCAACATTTTATTTATTGTTTAGAGCTATGCGCTCTTGCAGGCTAGGGTTCGGCCTAATTGTGTTATGAAAATGGATCAGGCTACCAAACTAGCCTAGCTTAACTGCTCAACTACCTAGGTACTAGGTACATGCTAAGGCCTATTTTTATAGTGTCGATTTTTCAGGAACTAGGTAGCAAAGATAAGAGTACCAAAGCAATAGGTACGGTAAATGACTGAGCGGTGACATAGGGGCCACCTCTCTCGGAATGCGGCCACTTCCCGATAAAGTGCTTGAATTACTATATTTCGTAATTTAGGAGAACACTTGGCTACTTCATGAGGGGGTAGTTTACAGTTTAGTTGGCCAGGCCGCGCAATACCTTTTGCCCGGCCCATAATCCCTCCGCCAAGGTAAGTAGGTAGTCCCTTCGACCTGGAAGACCTACCAGACTCGCAAGGCACTACCATTCAAGACAGTCAACATGGCGTCACCGTCTACTCGTCATCCCGTCCGTCGCACATTGGTTTTGCCGCTGCTAATTTAGTAATGTTTTCGGACTTGATCAAGTTCTGTGACGATATTGACGTTATGTCGTTCCTTTTCAAAAGTGGCCTTTTAGGCAATTTTAGTGATCAATATGAACGCTGCAAAGAGGGAACATTGAGCCTCGTGAAAGAGGAAGACAGTTTTGTGCCCCAAGTCAGGTTAGTGTGGTTTGTTTGGTTAGGTCACAACCTTTGTTACCATACTGGGGGGTCCCGGCCAGGTCAGGGCACACGCCCTAAGTCAGGTTAGGTTGGTTCGTTTGGTTAGGTCACAATCATTGTTAGTATATTGGGGAGTCCAGGGGGGCAAAGCCCCCCAGGCCAGGTTAGGGCATATGCCCTTAGTTAGGTTAGGTTGGTTAGTTTGGTTTAGGCTTTTCTATAATCTTTTACTGCTCGATTTCAAAAATCGCGCCAAAACATACGCGCGCCATCTTGTTTGTATTCGTCCGCCAGTTACCCAGGAGACGAATCTCTTGGCCAACTAAACTGTAGGTACTAGAGGTCTTGGTTTGCTGCCTGGATGGGCCACAACTCCAGACTGATGCTCACGGTAGCCAATTCAAGTACTTTTTCGGGAAGGTGGCCGCATTCCGGGATCGGCGGGCGCTACGTCGCTGCTCAGTCATTTATCCTAATGGTAGCCTTTGCAGAAGGAATGGTCAAATTTTATGTATAACCCAAAAGATTCTGGGAAAACTCATAGCATCAGTGACAATACAGAGGTCACATGGTACGGGCTAGGTAACCCCTTAACTGTACCTAGTATTCCTTTACCATTTTGGTGATTGACTATTTTTTGTTTTCTGTAAAAAAACCTATTGTGCCAGCTTTGTCTGTCTGTCCACACTTTATTATGTCTGCGCTGAGATTTAAAAAACTACTGAGGCTACAGGGCTGCAGGGTGGTAATTTGATCATCCATCCTCCAATCATCAAACATACCAAATTGCAGCCCTCTAACCTCAGTATTTTAAAATTTTATTAAAGGTTGAAATTAGCCGTAATCGTGCTTCTGGCAACGATATGTATAGGCCAGGCCACTACCAGGTCTTGGTTAAAGTTTCACAGGATGTGGCTCATACAGCATTATACCAAGACCACCGAAAGATAGATCTATTGCACTGAAGAAACTTTGGTGCATTATTTAATTGTCTGTGTTGTTTTTCCTGTACCTCACCTTCACTCTGACTATGCTTGGTGCATGCATGGTCTTTCAGGGCAGGACAGGGATTCTTGATTATCTTAGACTTGAGGTTCTCTCTCCTTCTAATCTCTCTAAGCTTTTGAGCTTGCTTTGAGTCTAGTTCCCTCTCTGTGGGACAAAGGAGTTTGATGACCCTTCGTGTGGCTCACTTATTCCTCATTTTCCAAATCTATAGACCAGGTTTGGTTTATGGGTGGCAAGTTTGGAGTGGTTTCTCTCCCTTTTTTTTTTCCTTAAAGTTATACAGACTCTTGGTCCTTTGTGTTAGGAATTACTTTCAGCGAAGGCTGGAGTTCAGCCGTTGAACTTTGAAACAAGGTGGTTTGACAGTTTATTCGTGAGTCTCGTCCCGACTGGATGAAAACATTCCACTTTGCTTTTGGCCGCCATCAAGTAAGGATGTGTTTTTCACCTCTCTGCCCAACTGCTGTTTAAGTTTTTCACCTTGCCTGGTGAGATCTTTCTGTTGTTGTATGTTAGCTGTGTATATTTATGTATTTGTGATATCCATTTTATTATGCAAACCCATGATTCACAAAAGCCACGGAATGCTTGCTTCTCCTAGCACGTATGCCCAGGACTGGGAGTAAGAGATGTGGGAACTTTTGTTCCTTTGTGGATGTTCACCCTCATGCCCCTTTGCACTAAAATTTTTGGGAGTGAATGCACCAGAGATTTAACCTAACCCAACTTCTGTTTCCTCAGGTGTGGCAGCGTTGCATTTTGGGGACCTGCAGCAGGCTTGGATGACACTTGGCCTTCCACGCACTCCTTCATTGCTAGGCCTAGTGTCACATTTCACTTCTGTACTTATGACTCATGTGGATGTGGTGGTGACAACTTTGACTTTATCCTTCTCAGGTTATGTGGTGCCTCCACATTTGGTATACTGCCATCATCCTACTAGTGTCACTCCCACAGTGACGAGGGGTATACTCACCCTCATTTGTCAAAGACAAACCAGACAGTGCCTCTTCCTCCTGGTTTTGCGATGTAGTCAGCCGCTGCCACATTTGTTTCTGTGGCACCTTGGGCACCCTCCCCCTTGGATCTCCCTCGGGATGTTGGGTCTCCTGTAGGGTAGGTCCTGTGCCTTTGCCTGCTGCAGCCCTTGCTCCTGTGCCTGCTCCAGTTGCCTCTTGGATGGGGGACCTTACTGCCATCCTGAGGAAACTGACGAAGAAGAAGCAGAAGAAGAGAGCTCGCCAGGTGTCGTCATCTTCCTCGTCATCTTCAGCTTCATCATCGCCTGCCGCCCCTGCCCCTTTGACTTCTTAGGCTAAACCGCCGAAGAAGACGGTCATCTCTCCTCCCCCTAAGAAGTCTTGTCATGGGACTTATGTAGGTTTGTCTCCTCGCACTGAGGAGACAGTTAGGTCTCCCGCTGGTTCTCTTCTTCCTTTGGAAAGAGGAACTGTCACGGTTTCCCCAGGGTCTAGAGTGACGGGAGCCATAGGAGCACAAACTTCGGTTTCACATAAGTGGCCTACCAAACAATTACATTAGCTGTATGCTTTCTTACCTGGCAGTCGAAAATTCAAATTCCTGGCGGCGGTAGCGCCATTGTTCGTGTAGGTGATACAGATCCCACCCAACCACTTTCGGGAATACCTTGGTACTGCTGAGCTTAAGATTTCAATTCGTTTTCTTGCGCCACGGCACCGGGGTAAACAACTGGTGGTTTGTGTTGCAGTCAACTTCGTCGCCATTGTGGATTTTCTTTTTGGTGGATGTACAATTTCTTGGTTGGCTTTTTTGCTTCACAGTTTAACTGCCTAGTTTATTAACGATTTATTACGAAGATGTCTGATGCTAGTTCTTCTTCAGTTAGGTTTTGCAGCAGTGGTTGCAAAACTAGATTAGCTAAACTATGTTACGAGCCGCACTCCAAATGTGTTAAATGTAGGGGTCAGTGCTGTAGCAAGGAATTAACTTGTGATGAGTGCCGTAGTTTAGATGAACAAGGTTGGAAGACTTTTCAAGCTCATTTGGATAAGATGGACAAAGATAGGAAAGGAAAGCAGCTCTTAGAGCGGGTAGTAAAACTAGAGTAGAAGACAACTCCCGTGCCTTCAGAGGCAAAGGCAAAACCGTCACCGCTATCTTCTCCACTTTTATTGAATATTTCACCTATTGATAGTCCTCCAACTTCAGTACCAATTACTCCAGACCAGGTATCCCATGTTTCCGATTCCAACACCATTTCCTTGTTAGAGTCCAAGATGGACAAGAAATTTGAGTTCTTGGCGAAATCCGTTATGGATTTGGGTATGTCGTTTCGTGCGTTCGTAGAGAAGTCAAGTGAAAAGGCCAGTGTTAGGCCAAGTGTCAGTGTTGTGTCGAGGGAGGCGGCTGTCCGTTCCCCCTGTTCTCCTAGACGAAGGTCACTGTCATACTCCCCAGCTCCCGGGAGAAGACATACCGGAGGTGGAAGGGAGACTGGGGGAGTTTGCCCACGGTCAGTCGCCGACTCCGTCGACGTAGTCGACTCGCGAGTGTCCAGAAAACGCCGCTGGAAAGGCGTAGATATCAGTGAGGCGCAGTTGTCGTCTGACTCGGAAGTGCAGTCGCCTGTGTCGAGGCGAAAAGTGTGGTGTGATTTAGTGTCGCGTCCATTGAAGAGACATGCCCAGCGTACGAGAGGGATGTCGCCGCCTGTTAAGAAATCCAAGGAGCACTGGAGTCCACAACCTTCCTGCAGTTTCGCACCGGACCAGTTTTTCCGGGAAGATCATCAGTCCTCTTCGGATAGCGTAACTTCGGACGGAGTCAGACGCTCACGTGCTTCACAGCACTCGCGTGCTTGCGAGACTGCCTCGCCTCGTTGTGTATCGTTAGGAGTTCATTCGCCTCGAGGAGTTTCGACTCGTTCGCCCCATTCGTCTCGAGCTGCTTCAACTCGTTCGCCTCATTCGTCTCGAGCTGCTTCGACTCGTTCGCCTCATACGTCTCGAGCTGTTTCCACTCGTGCGCCTCATTCGCCTCGAGCTGCTTCGACTCATTCGCCTCATACGTCTCGAGCTGTTTCGACTCGTACGCCTCATTCGCCTCGAGATGCTTCGACTTGTTCGCCTTATATGTCTTGTGTTGTTTCGACTCCCAGTCGTTCATTTTCGAAGAAGAGCCGTACGACAGCCACGACTTCGTCTTCGCCTAAGGATGATGTGAAGGCCAAACCCTTGCTAGAGGGTTCCGCTTTGGGTCCCTTTAAACATCAACTTCAAGAATTGATGGTCTTTTTAAAGAAGACAACGAGCCATACAGAAAAGGAAGACGGGGTATCGGCCGTTCTGTCAGAAGAGGAAACTCAAGACCAGGATGCGAAGTCCTCTTCTGCTTATTCTAGTCTGTTAAGGTTTCTTTTACAGACTTATCCGGATTGTTTTGAACCTACTTCGCCTTCTTCACCTCCGTCGATGTTTGTGAAGGATAGGAGATCAGCGCCTTCGGGGTTACCGAAACTAGTTCTTTCTCAGTCCTCGAAGAAAGCACTGAAGGAAGTAGAAGAGTGGCTTGCTAAGAAGAGGGAGTCAGGCAAGTCTTCGTTCGCTTTTCCTCCATCGAAGCTGCAGAATAAAACCTACAGGTTTTATGCGACAGGAGAAGTTCCTTCTTTGGGAGTTTCTGCCTCCTCCCAAGGAGACTTCTCCGGTCTTGTGGACTCAAACAGACGAGCAGCGTTCTCAGTTGCTAAAGTGTTGTTTCTTCATCCGAGTTGGATCACCTGGTGAAGAACTTATCCAAGTTGATCGAAGTCTTCAGTTTTCTGGATTGGACTATTGCAGCGTTAGCCAGAAAAATTGAAGATTGCCAGTCTCTAGATGAGGATTTATCTGCCAACTGCCTCAATGTGTTGTCCTGTGCGGACAGGACAGTGAGATACGGTTCAGGGGAATTGGCTGCCCTATTCACTATGGGAGTACTAAAGAAGAGAACGGTGGTGCTTCTTCACATCTCGAGGAGTAACCACGAACCAAAAATCAGCTTTGTTGTTCTCCCCCCGAGTAAATTTCATCTGTTTCCAGAAGAAACCATTAAGCATGTGCTGTCGGACCTCGAGAAAAAGTCCACCAACGATCTCCTTTTTCAGTCAGCGAGAAGACCTAAGGAACCTCCAGCGACAGGAGCCAAAGCTTTTCCTCTACAAAAACATCCCTTTCGAGGAGGTTAATCGAGGTGGCAGCAGAGACCAAGAACAAATCTACGAACCACCTCCAAGTCTACCAAGAAACCTTCCTTTAAGACAGAGAAATGATTGGAAGGTCCCTTCCTTCCAACGGCCCCAACCCCGCCCCCCCTCACCACCCGTGGGGGCAAGACTGACCTCCACGACTACTGGGAGGAATGGAGTCGTAGAGGAGCAGAACAGTGGGTAATTCAGGTGCTTCGAGAGGGATATGTGATCCCTTTTACGCAGGATCCACCACTGTACAATACACCTGTCTGTTTGACAGCATACTCGACAGGATCAACAAGAGCTTTGGCTTTAGCCAAAGAAGTAGAAGGGCTCATCAACAAAGAGGCCATAGAGGAAGTAACAGACACGAACTCCCCAGGGTTTTACAACAGGCTCTTCGTAGTCCCCAAGGCATCAGGGGGATGGAGACCTGTGTTGGATGTAAGCGCTCTGAACCTCTTCGTCCGGAAGACGAAATTCCGAATGGAAACCAGTCGATCGGTAATGTCAGCCATCCAACTGGGCAACTGGATGGTATCTCTCAACATGAAGGATGCATACTTCCATGTCCCCATCCATCAGGACTCCAGGAAGTTCCTGAGATTCGTCTTCAAGAAGAGAGTCTTCGAGTTCAGAGCCCTCTGCTTCGGTCTATCAACCGCCCCTCAAGTATTTACTCGGATTCTTGCTCCTCTGGGAAAGTGGCTGCATTTGATGGGGATCAACACAGCTTTTTACTTAGACGACTGGCTCCTGAGAGCCAGATCCAGGCATCAGTGTGTGAAGGACTTGGAGAAGACACCTACGTTGACACAACAATTGGGTATCATAGTAAACACGGAGAAGTCCCAATTGATTCCAACTCAGAGGATTCTCCATTTAGGGATGATACTAGACTCTAGCTTTTCGGGTTTTCTCTCCCCGAAGAGGATAGAGTCCTTGCCTGTCAAACAAAGTCCAGCAATTTCTGGTTCGCCTGTCCTGCTCAGCACTCGAATGGATGAGCCTACTCGGGACCCTGGCTTCAGTGGAGAGTTTTGTCAGGTTAGGACGCCTACACATGAGGCCGCTTCAGTTCTTCCTTAAAGCAAATTGGGTCATGATGTAAGTGAACTATCAAGTGTCCTATCTTAGAACTTTTGCTTAAAGGTGAGACTCCATTGCTGGCTATATAGAAGACTATAGAAACAGTTTTTGCACACTCATTTTCATGACTGGAAACATATGTCCAGGTGAAGATTCAACTTGCCAGTCAGTTGTTAAGGCTAGCTTCACAACTTTAGGAGAAAATCTAAGTGAAAGGTGAGTTTTGATAGGAGAACTTAACTAAAAGGTGATGGTTTTTATATTCGTTTTTATACAAACCAGAATCTTTTATCATCATCCCACCTCATTATACCACATAGTCCCTGATGCCATAAGAAAAGTTCCGAGTTATGATAGATGTGTGGAGGATTCCTCTCACTCACCACCAAGTAACCACTTATTACTGACTTCATTGACCCTCCCCAGCTCATGCTAGGAATACTCCCTACATAAAGCTCTGGTTAGTATACCTAGGAAAAATACAAATTACTTTTAAAAATCTCATACATTTCCACACCACAAATAACTCCTTACCTAGTTCCTTGTAAGTTTATCAATGGAGTCTTTTGCCAACTAAACCTGAAAACTGTGACATTTTTAAATTTTAACCCTTCAAAAGTTGGCTAATGAAAGATTTTCTGGAATTGATTATATAATGGAAGAATTTTAATGCTTCTGAACAGAGACTCTTTGAAAACTTATTTTAAAGTTTTTAGAGGTGACAACTTTTAGATGGTATTTACATAAAGGCATTGCTTAGGATGATTTTATTATACCATTCTTAAAATGCATTGTTTGTGTTTATTATATGTATCATGTAATAACAATGAAGGTTAAATACTAAATTGTAAGGAATCTTGTTTATAATTTTACCACTTCTTTCAGCAAAACCAGCTAGAGAAATGACAGTGCATAGCAGTATCATTAAATATGGGCTACGGTATTATTGTAGGTAAGACAATTTTATAATTTTTTAAATTTTAAAACTACCAGTTTAGGATAAATTCTGTTTGTTCCTACACCGTATACAAACCTTCCGTCCTTTACTAGGATAGATTGCAGCTCAGCTGAAACTACCAAATAATACATTCTTTTATATACCAAGGTAATAACTACTGGGCTGGTAATTACCTGCCCGGCAGTGGGGAAGCACTGCCTCCCCACCAGCTCACTGAGTCGTCACTTTGATTACAGCCGGCAGTGAGGAAAGACCTCTCTCTTTCGCTCTCGCTGGCTTGCTGAAATTATTCATAACATTCTTTTTCTCTTTCTAGCTGAATGCGAGTATGTCTGATTATGCGTTTCTACCCTGGGCCATAGGTGTGGGACTTTCATGAGCATGATTGATAGAGACCCTCGCTCCCTTTGTCCTTCTTGCGGGGGGCATTCCTGTACATCGGAATCCCCCTGTGAGGAGTGTTGTACCTGGTCGCCTGCCCAGATTGGGTTGAGTATCGCCGGCCGGCGAAATAAGTAAGCAAGAAGAAAAGGGATTCTTCGCTTTCGAGTTCTTCCTCGAATACTAAATGACTAGACCTTCTGCTTCCTCGTCCAGAACTCGTCCTTTCCAGACCTCAGCGTCTCACTCTTCCGGGAGTGAAGCGCATAAGAGCAACAATTTAACTCCTGGCCAGCCTTTGAAAGAATGAGACCTGCTCATTTCCCCTGGTGAAACGGAAAGGCCTGGCCCTTCTAAGGATGATGATCCTTGTTTTTCAGTACGTGTTGACGACGCCCTTTGTGTTTTGTGGCTTTCGCTGGGACTTCCTGGGCTGCCGTCGAAGGAGAGACTTTTGTCGGCACTCTCCTCTGGGGCTGTGTCTTTCTCCTTAGTCTCCTCGGAGGAGTCAGCCTCATCCTCCTATGCTGTTAAGTAAGGTGCCCTCCCTCTGGGGCGCAGCCCCCAGAGCCCTCCCCTGCGGAGGCTCTTTTTGATGATGACCAGGTCCGTCCTTCTGTCTGCCCGCCCTCGTGGATGCAGGCACTGCAGCTTTGCCTTGTCCCTGGACGAGGTCCTTGGACTCCTCCTGACACGTCTTCTTCGAGAGCCAGCAGTGACTTGCAGAGAAGTAGTAAAGACTCCTCTCAGAGACGTGCTGACGCGCGCTCTTCTTTGAGAACTACTAGACCTTCATGTGTAAGCTCCTCGGCTTTGTGCGATGCTACGGCACGCACAAAGGAGCATTTATTGGATTTACTCTCCTCCGCAATGCGTGATGCTATGGTATGTGCATGGAGGCTTTGCTAAGTGAATGCTTCCCTGCAATGCGTGATGCTTCGGCACACGCACAGGACTGTCTCCCTCTCGGGGACAATGCGCCAACGTGCCCCCACCTTCTACACCGCAGTGAGTGCTACTTCCTGATGCGCACTGTGTTACTCCTGGACAGTGCACTCCGACAGCATGTGTGATTGCGCATGCGTCCTTTAAACAGCGCTCACCTATAACGCGCTGCTTCACCGCTGCCTCAGCAACAGAGTAAGCACTCACCGAGACACGCTAATGCCCCCCCGTGCAGAGCCAACACGCGTCACCAGTATCATGCCCCAGACGCGCGCCTTCTTCGGAACCCTCTTCTTCGTTTACACACGCAACAAGACGCGCAATTTCACTTGTAGAGCATCAACACTCTCTAGCGTAAGGCATTCGCCTGCACGCGTTCACTAGCGTTCAGAACCTTTGTGT
>NC_087215.1:41688629-41705114 GCF_015104395.2 Macrobrachium nipponense
CTTCACATTCTTTGCAGGTGAGATAGAAGGTATCACCGGAGGTAGAGATAAACATTCTTTAGGCCCATATCTGAAACAAGAGCTTGAAGAGTTCAACAGAAACGTTCAGCCAGGCGACACACCTGGCGTGCGCTGGTGCAACCTCGGCGTCCACTGGAGCGCGCTCGGCGTCCACTGGAGCGCGCTCGGCGTCCACTGGCGCGCACTTGGCGTCCACTGGCGCGCACTTGGCGTGCACCCGCGCGCGCCTGGAGTCCATCCGAGCGTCCCGGGCGTCCGCTCTCAAAAGCTTCCTGCTATTATGACTTCTCTTACGTATTTCTCGGTGGAAAGACGGACACAGTTCAGGCGACGTTCGCCTTCTTACTTCTCACTGAAACGCATAACGAGAGAGAGAGAGAGAGAGGACGTGAAGCGTCCTCTTCTATAAAGCTTCTATTTAGAGGGCGCGAGTCCTTCCGAAAGCTCCAGCCCCTGCATGGGGAGGACGCTTCGGAGGACGAGAAGCAATCTTTCAGGATTCGTGCACGCGCACGCACTTTGGCAGTCTGGGGATTTTCATCAGAAACTGCCGAAGGCAACGCCAGATCGGTGTGGGGGTTCCTTGTAACCCTCCTTAGGCTTTCGACATGCTCCCTCCCCTCCCGGGTCCTGGGAGTCAAGCAGAGGTCCCCGGCCTAGAGGCGAAACGAGGCCGATCTGACGCACCCTCCACTACACAAGGGGTATCACTGCACTTCTGCACTTCACTTTTACTCTCTAAAGCAAGCACTTTCGATTCTAAGATACGAATCGAAAGAGTATCAGAGAAGGGCAATTCCTCTACAGACACTGCTTAGGGCCCGAAGGCAACACTGCAGGGTTAGGAGTAACAATTACAGAGTAGCACATTCACAGCAATGTAAGGAGAGCGAGCACCTCTCGTAGACATATTCATAGCCCGTAGGCCATACTACAGGGTTAGGCAAAATAAAGTCTACAGGAAGGTTAGCAGGTTCACTACCCTGACTTTTGTTACTGATTAATTGCGTACATACGAATCATACGTCTTCCTTACGGAATTAGACATGTTTACTGATTAATTGCGTACATACGAATCATACGTCTTCCTTACGGAATAGACAAAGTCTCACACTCCTTACATGACAAATCTCAAACAAAGAAGCAAGACCCATACCCCTCGTACATACCAAGTGCGGATCTACCGAAGCTTTCGGTAGCCACACCCTATCTTTGCAGACAACCCGTCTGAAACTAGCCTAACTAGATTCAGGATATTTTTATATTTTTATGCAAAAATGAATCAAATTCAAATCAATTTAAGATAGCGTATGCCTAGCCACAAATCCCACAAATCCAAGTAAATAAATCAAAAGACAATTAGGATACTTAGCGGCAATGAAGTTTCCAAAATCCTAAGACGGAGGTACTGAAAACAGGTGTTTTCAGCACCAGCGCACGCAGAAAAATTATGATAGAAAATGGGAATGGTTCCTGATACCCACCCGCCTCCCAGCGGCGGGAATGGGTACTAACCACCTGGCCGACCACTGCGTGTGTCGGAAGTTTTTTAAAAGTTCTGTCGGACTTCCAGAAAATACAGCTATATATATATCTGACAGGTAAGTTTCATGAACAAACTTTAAAATAAGTTTTCAAAGAGTCTCTGTTCAGAAGCATTAAAATTCTTCCATTATATAGTAATCAATTCCAGAAAATCTTTCATTAGCCAACTTTTGAAGGGTTAAAATTTAAAAATGTCACAGTTTTCAGGTTTAGTTGGCAAAAGACTCCATTAATAAACTTACAAGGAGCTAGGTAAGGAGTTATTGTGGTGTGGAAATGTAATGAGATTTTAAAAGTAATTTGTATTTTTCCTAGGTATACTAACCAGAGCTTTTATGTAGGGAGTATTCCTAGCATGAGCTGGGGAGGGTCAATGAAGTTCAGTAATAAGGTGGTTACTTGGTGGTGAGTGAGAGGAATCCTCCACACATCTATCATAACTCGGAACTTTTCTTATGGCATCAGGGACTATGTGGTATAATGAGGTGGGATTATGATAAAAGATTCTGGTTTGTATAAAAACGAATATAAAAACCATCACCTTTTAGTTAAGTTCTCCTATCAAAACTCACCTTTCACTTAGATTTTCTCCTAAAGTTGTGAGGCTAGCCTTAACAACTGACTGGCAAGTTGAATCTTCACCTGGACATATGTTTCCAGTCATGAAAATGAGTGTGCAAAAACTGTTTCTATAGTCTTCTATATAGCCAGCAATGGAGTCTCACCTTTAAGCAAAAGTTCTAAGATAGGACACTTGAGAGTTCACTTACATCATGACCCAATTTGCTTTAAGGAAGAACTGAAGCGGCCTCATGTGTAAGCGTCCTAACCTGACAAAACTCTCCACTGAAGCCAGGGTCCCGAGTAGGCTCATCCATTCGAGCGCTGAGCAGGACAGGCGAACCAGAAATTGCTGGACTGTTGACAGGCTGGACTGTTGACAGGCAGGACTCTATCCTCTTCGGGGAGAGAAAAACCCGAAAAGCTAGAGTCTAGTATCATCCCTAAACGGAGAATCCTCTGAGTTGGAATCAGTTGGGACTTCTCCGTGTTTACTATGATACCCAACCCATTGTGTCAACGTAGGTGTCTTCTCCAAGTCCTTCACACACTGATGCCTGGATCTGGCTCTCAGGAGCCAGTCGTCTAAGTAAAAAGCTGTGTTGATCCCCATCAAATGCAGCCACTTTCCCAGAGGAGCGAGAATCCGAGTACATACTTGAGAGGCGGTTGACAGACCGAAGCAGAGGGCTCTGAACTCGAAGACTCTCTTCTTGAAGACGAATCTCAGGAACTTCCTGGAGTCCTGATGGATGGGGACATGGAAGTATGCATCCTTCTTGTCGAGAGATACCATCCAGTCACCCGGTTGGATGGCTGACATTACCGATCGACTGGTTTCCATTCGGAATTTCGTCTTCCGGGCGAAGAGGTTCAGAGCGCTTACATCCAACACAGGTCTCCATCCCCCTGATGCCTTGGGGACTACGAAGAGCCTCTTGTAAAACCCAGGGGAGTTCGTGTCTGTTACTTCCTCTATGGCCTCTTTGTTGATGAGCCCTTCTACTTCTTTGGCTAAAGCCAAAGCTCTTGTTGATCCTGTCGAGTATGCTGTCAAACAGACAGGTGTATTGTACAGTGGTGGATCCTGCGTAAAAGGGATCACATATCCCTCTTGAAGCACCTGAATCACCCACTGTTCTGCTCCTCTTCAACTCCATTCCTCCCAGTAGTCGTGGAGTCTTGCCCCCACGGGTGGGTGAAGGACCTTCCGATCATTTCTCTGTCTTAAAGGAAGGTTTCTTGGTAGACTTGGAGGTGGTTCGTAGATTTGTTCTTGGTCTCTGCTGCCACCTCGATTAACCTTCTCGAAAGGGATGTTTTTGTAGAGGAAAAGCTTTGGCTCCTGTCGCTGGAGGTTCCTTAGGTCTTCTCGCTGACTGAAAAAGAAGATCATTGGTGGACTTTTTCTCGAGGTCCGACAGCACATGCTTAATGGTTTCTTCTGGAAACAGATGAGATTTACTCGGGGGGAGAACAACAAAGCTGATTTTTGGTTCGTGGTTACTCCTCGAGATGTGAAGAAGCACCACCGTTCTCTCTTCTTTAGTACTCAAATAGTGAATAGGGCAGCCAATTCCCCTGAACCGTATCTCACTGTCCTGTCCGCACAGGACAACACATTGAGCCAGTCGGCAGATAAATCCTCATCTAGAGACTGGCAATCTTCAATTTTTCTGGCTACGCTGCAATAGTCCAATCCAGAAAACTGAAGACTTTCGATCAACTGGATAAGTTCTTCACCAGGTGATCCAACTCGGATGAAGAGAACAACACTTTAGCAGCTGAGAACGCTGCTCGTCTGTTTGAGTCCACAAGACTGGAGAAGTCTCCTTGGGAGGAGGCAGAAACTCCCAAAGAAGGAACTTCTCCTGTCGCATAAAACCTGTAGGTTTTATTCTGCAGCTTCGATGGAGGAAAAGCGAACGAAGACTTGCCTGACTCCCTCTTCTTAGCAAGCCACTCTTCTACTTCCTTCAGTGCTTTCTTCGAGGACTGAGAAAGAACTAGTTTCGGTAACCCCGAAGGCGCTGCTCTCCTATCCTTCACAAACATCAACGGAGGTGAAGAAGGCGAAGTAGGTTCAAAACAATCCGGATAAGTCTGTAAAAGAAACCTTAACAGACTAGAATAAGCAGAAGAGGACTTCGCATCCTGGTCTTGAGTTTCCTCTTCTGACAGAACGGCCGATACCCCGTCTTCCTTTTCTGTATGGCTCGTTGTCTTCTTTAAAAAGACCATCAATTCTTGAAGTTGATGTTTAAAGGGACCCAAAGCGGAACCCTCTAGCAAGGGTTTGGCCTTCACATCATCCTTAGGCGAAGACGAAGTCGTGGCTGTCGTACGGCTCTTCTTCGGAAATGACGACTGGAGTCGAAACAACACAAGACATATGAGGCGAACGAGTCGAAGCATCTCAAGGCGAATGAGGCGCACGAGTCGAAACAGCTCGAGACGTATGAAGCGAATGAGTCGAAGCAGCTCGAGGCGAATGAGTCGAACGAGTCGAAGCAGCTCGAGACGAATGAGGCGAACGAGTTGAAACAGCTCGAGACGAATGGGGCGAACGAGTCGAAACTCCTCGAGGCGAATGAACTCCTAACGATACACAACAAGGCGAGGCAGTCTCGCAAGCATGCGAGTGCTGTGAGGCACGTGAGCGTCTGACTCCGTCCGAAGTTACACGCTATCCGAAGAGGACTGATGATCTTCCCGGAAAAACTGGTCCGGTGCGAAACTGCAGAAGGTTGTGGACTCCAGTGCTCCTTGGATTTCTTAACAGGCGGCGACATCCCCTCTCGTATGCTGGGCATGTCTCTTCAATGGACGCGACACTAAATCACACCACACTTTTCGCCTCGACACAGCGACTGCACTCCGAGTCAGACGACAACTGCGCCTCACTGATATCTACGCCTTTCCAGCGGCGTTTTCTGGACACTCGCGAGTCGACTACGTCGACGGAGTCGGCGACTGACCGTGGGCAAACTCCCCCAGTCTCCCTTCCACCTCCGGTATGTCTTCTCCCGGGAGCTGGGGAGTATGACAGTGACCTTCGTCTAGAAGAACAGGGGGAACGGACAGCCGCCTCCTCAGACACGACACTGACACTTGGCCTAACACTGGCCTTTTCACTTGACTTCTCTACGAACGCATGAAACGACAAACCCAAATCCATAACGGATTTGCCAAGAACTCAAATTTCTTGTCCATCTTGGACTCTAACAAGGAAATGGTGTTGGAATCGGAAACATGGGATACCTGGTCTGGAGGGTAATTGGTACTGAAGTTGGAGGACTATCATAGTGAAATATTCAATAAAAGTGGAGAAGATAGTGACGGTTTGTTTGCCTCTGAAGGCACGGGAGTTTGTCTCTACTCTAGTTTTACTAACCCGCTCTAAGAGCTGCTTTCCTTTTTCCTATCTTTGTCCATCTTATCTAAATGAGCTTGAAAAGTCTTCCAACCTTGTTCATCTAAACTACGGCACTCATCACAAGTTAATTCCTTGCTACAGCACTGACCCCTACAATTTAACACATTTGGAGTACGGCTCGTAACATAGTTTAGCTAATCTAGTTTTGCAACCACTGCTGCAAAACCTAACTGAAGAAGAACTAGCATCAGACATCTTCGTAATAAATCGTTAATAACTAGGCAGCTAACTGATAAAGCAAAAAAGCCAACCAAGAAATTGTACATCACCAAAAAGAAAAAATCCACAATGGCGACGAAAGTTGACTGCAACACAAACCACCGGTGTTACCCAAGTGGCCGGCAGAAAACGAATTGAAATCTTAAGCTCAGCAGTACCAGGTATTCCCGAAGTGGCGGGATCTGTATCACCTACACGAACAATGGTGCTACCGCCGCCAGGAATTTGAATTTTCGACTGCCAGGTAAGAAAGCGTACAGCTAATGTAATTGTTTGGTAGGCCACTTATGTGAAACCAAAGTTTGTGCTCCTATGGCTCCCATCAATCTAGACCCTGGGGAAACCGTGACAGTTCCTCTTTCCAAAGGAAGAAGAGAACCAGCGGGAGACCTAACCGTCTCCTCAGTGCGAGGAGACAAACCTACATAAGTCCCATGACGAGACTTCTTACGGGGAGGAGAGATGACCGTCTTCTTCGGCGGTTTAGCCTTAGAAGTCAAAGGGGCGGGGGCCAAAGGCGATGATGAAGCTGAAGATGAGACACCTGGCGAGCTCTCTTCTTCTGCTTCTTCTTCGTCAGTTTTTCCTCAGGATGGCAGTAAGGTCCCCCATCCAAGAGGCAACTGGAGCAGGCACAGGAGCAGGGGCTGCAGCAGGCAAAGGCACAGGACCTACCCTACAGGAGACCCAACACCCCGAGGGAGATCCAAGGGGGAGGGTGCCCAAGGTGCCACAGAAACAAATGTGGCAGCGGCTGACTACATCGCAAAACCAGGAGGAAGAGGCACTGTCTGGTTTGTCTTTGACAAATGAGGGTGAGTATACCCCTCGTCACTGTGGGAGTGACACTAGTAGGATGATGGCAGTATACCAAATGTGGAGCCACCACATAACCTGAGAAGGATAAAGTCAAAGTCGTCACCACCACATCCACATGAGTCATAAGTACAGAAGTGAAATGTGACACTAGGCCTAGCAATGAAGGAGTGCGTGGAAGGCCAAGTGTCATCCAAGCCTGCTGCAGGTCCCCAAAATGCAACGCTGCCACACCTGAGGAAACAGAAGTTGGGTTAGGTTAAATCTCTGGTGCATTCACGCCCAAAATTTTAGTGCAAAGGGCATGAGGGTGAACATCCACAAAGGAACAAAAGTTCCCACATCTCTTACCTCCCAGTCCTGGGCATACGTGCTAGGAGAAGCAAGCATTCCGTGGCTTTTGTGAATCATGGGTTTGCATAATAAAATGGATATCACAAATACATAAATATACACAGCTAACATACAACAACAGAAAGATCTCACCAGGCAAGGTGAAAAACTTAAACAGCAGTTGGGCAGAGAGGTGAAAAACACATCCTTACTTGATGGCGGCCAAGAGCAAAGTGGAATGTTTTCATCCAGTCGGGACGAGACTCACGAATAAACTGTCAAACCACCTTGTTTCAAAGTTCAACGGCTGAACTCCAGCCTTCGCTGAAAGTAATTCCTAACATAAAGGACCAAGAGTCTGTATAACTTTAAGGAAAAAACAGGGAGAACACTCCAAACTCATTGCCACCCATAAACCAAACCTGGTCTGTAGATTTGGAAAATGAGGAATAAGTGAGCCACACGAAGGGTCATCAAACTCCTTTGTCCCACAGAGAGGGAACTAGACTCAAAGCAAGCTCAAAAGCTTAGAGAGATTAGAAGGAGAGAGAACCTCAAGTCTAAGATAATCAAGAATCCCTGTCCTGCCCTGAAAGACCATGCATGCACCAAGCATAGTCAGAGTGCAGGTGAGGTACAGGAAAAACAACACAGACAACTAAATAATGCACCAAAGTTTCTTCAGCGCAATAGATCTATTTTTCGGTGGTCTTGGTATAATGCTGTATGAGCCACATCCTGTGAAACTTTAACCAAGACCTGGTAGTGGCCTGGCCTATACATATCGTTGCCAGAAGCACAATTATGGCTAACTTCAACCTTAAATAAAATTTAAAAATACTGAGGTTAGAGGGCTGCAATTTGGTATGTTTGATGATTGGAGGATGGATGATCAAATTACCACCCTGCAGCCCTGTAGCCTCAGTAGTTTTTTAAATCTCAGCGCAGACATAATAAAGTGTGGACAGACAGACAAAGCTGGCACAATAGGTTTTTTTACAAAAAACAAAAAATAGTCAATCACCAAAATGGTAAAGGAATACTAGGTACAGTTAAGGGGTTACCTAGCCCGTACCATGTGACCTCTGTATTGTCACTGATGCTATGAGTTTTCCCAGAATCTTTTGGGCTATACATAAAATTTGACCATTCCTTCTGCAAAGGCTACCATTAGGATAAATGACTGAGCAGCGACATAGCGCCCGCCGATCCCGGAATGCGGCCACCTTCCCGAAAAAGTACTTGAATTGGCTACCGTGAACATGTCTGGAGTTGTGGCCCATCCAGGCAGCAAACCAAGACCTCTAGTACCTACAGTTTAGTTGGCCAAGAGATTCGTCTCCTGGGTAATTGGCGGACTGAATACAAACAAGATGGCGCGTTCGTATGTTTTTGGCGCGATTTTGTAAAACGAGCTAGCAGGTCGAGATAGTAAAGACCTAAACCAAACTGTTAACCAACCATATCCTGACTTAGGGCACAAAACTGTCTTCCTCTTTCACGAGGTTCAATGTTCCCTCTTTGCAGTGTTCTTATTGACCGCTAAAATTGCCTAAAAGGCCACTTTTGAAAAGGAACGAATGTAACGTCAATATCGTCACAGAACTTGATCAAGTCCGAAAACGTAACTAAATTAGCAGCGGCAAAACCAATGTGCGACGGACGGGATGAGGAGTAGACGGTGACGCCATGTTGACTGTTTTGAATGGTAGTGCCTTGCGAGGTCTGTACTAGCTAGTACCTAGGTCTTCCAGGTCGAAGGGACTACCTACTTAACTGGCGGAGGGATTATGGGCCGGGGGCAAAAGGTGTTGCGCGGCCTGGCCAACTAAACTGTAAACTACCCCCTCATGAAGTAGCCAAGTGTTCTCCTAAATTACGAAATATACTAGTAGTAGGCAGTACCTAATGGCATAATTCAAGCACTTTATCGGGAAGTGGCCGCATTCCGAGAGAGGTGGCCCCTATGTCATTTAGCGTACCTATGGCTTTGGTACTCTTATCTTTGCTAGTTCCTGCAAAGTCAACACTACAAAAATAGGCCTTAGCATGTAGCTACTACCTACCTAGTACCTAGTTGAGCAGTTAAGCTAGGCTAGTTTGGTAGCCTGATCCATTTTCATAACACAATTAGGCCGAACCCTAGCCTACAAGAGCGCATAGCTTTAAATAATAAATAAAATGTTGATTAAAAAGAACTACATTTACATTGCACATTAGGCTATGTGAAGCCTAGGCTATCGTGCCCTACGGTACATTAGCGTACCGAAAGAAGGACTTACCAGAACGATGTCCAAAATACCGATATCCTTTTCTACAAGATTGGTTAGCCCACAGAGAATCGGAGATCTCACGTTCAACGAGCAGAATTGATACCAACTCTGTCTAAAGTCGCCGCCAATGTAATAGGCTAATCTAATCTATTAAGCATTAGCCTTTCTCTACTTTAAACTTTCGTGTGTTAAGTTTCCTTCGACATTCCCGTCGTCAGTCATACGTTACTGTTCTCATTTTTTGTAGGCATAAATAGTATCTGGAAAAGTGCATTACCTTAATATTATAATTACTAAGTAATATAGCTAAAATAAAAATATATACCATCTTTCATATCATAATAAGACTAAAATATAGACACTTTGAGAAGATACTCACAAGTGTATTGCTATTTTTAAATAAACATCAAATTAATAAAACTTAAATGACGGACGTAGGTCTCGGACAACTTCAATGTTTTGCCTTTTGATGTATTCACTCTGATTGACCATAGGAAATTGGAATATTGTCAGAACACCTTATAAATAGCTCTTGAGAGATTACTGGAATATTGTTTATAAAGGCTTGTGTAGAGATAACAGAAACTGTCTGTCTCATAGCTGACGAAATTGCAGAAATGATGCTATTGAAAGCATGATACTAAAACAAGCACATTAGAGCGCCGTTACAAAGATTTCATCTCGCGGTAACAACTACTGTTACACTCCATCGGTAAGAAAGAAAAAAGACGACACCTGAATCGACAATAAAGAGGGTAACGTAATGAGAATGAAAACATTTTAAAAGGTTATTTGAAGAATATCGAGACCAAGAAGAAAAATAACAACAAAGACAGACATAATAAAATATGAGAATATATATACATGTTAAGAAGGAATAACAGTATTTCAGAACGGTGAAGATATATGACAAGAACAGGCAAGAGATAACATATAATAGTTTTAGTAACTTTTGAATGACAATCTATGCTATCAGACGTTCAGAATACAAAGAACCTAATAAAAGAAATATAGAATGATAAAAAAAAAAAAAAAAAAAAAAAAAAAAAAAAAAAAAAAAAAAAAAAAAAAAAAAAAAAAAAAAAAAAAAAAAAAAAAAAAAAAAAAAAAAAAAAAAAAAAAAAAAAAAAAAAAAAAAAAAAACACATCCAAAAATATAAAGTGACATAAAAGAATACTGAACAGAAACTTGAACATAAAACAAAGCGAGTACCATGTGTTACTCCACTGTGTGGAGCAGGAGTGTATGAATATAATATTATATTTAAACATAATAGGAATTGAACCAATGAAAGGAATTATTTTTTCAGACGAAGACATATAAAAAAATCAAGATAGGCGCATGAAAACAGACAAAGCACCAACACCAGAAGCGGGGCCCCTTGTAAGGACAATGCCTTTTTTGGGGGGGGGGGGCAAACATTTTTTGTACATATATTCATCATTTCCGCTTTGTAGTAGATTAAACCTTTGTATAGAGCACTTTCCGGCCTTTCTGCCGATGTATATAACATGTCTATTTGTTGTACAGTAAGTTCCAGAAGTGAAGCGACAAACTTCAGAATTGATCGTACATCTATAGAAACTTATGGGTTGCCAGTTAGTATATTTTATTCCAATTACTGTCATCCTATTTATCTGATAATACGTATCAGTGATTAACTGTATAAGCGCACAAAGTATTTCTCCAGTGAATGATCATTGTTAGTTCAGTAATTGTTTATTAATAGAAAAAAAAGAATTTCCCCAAAGAAACATCTGCGGCTTCCAAAGTGTGATATGAAATGTTCGCCATAGAGTGGCAGCAGGAACCGTGTGCATATAGCATTGGCCTAATATTTGTAAATTAACTTTCTACTTTTATAGCGTTATATCGAAAGTTATTATGATTTCTTTTGATAAAGCACAGAGAAGTTTAGCATCTGATTAAATGAAAAAAATAAATAAGACAAGTTGGTGTAAAAAGAAGAAGAAAAAAAAAAAAAGAAATCCAAGTTATGTGCGCGTTTAACGTTGGTTACATGGTTAGGCCTATTTCAAGAAACAAGGAAATATATTTTCCAGCTTGTTAGTTAATAATTTCATGGAATTTCTCGATTGTGCAAATTTTTGCATGCGGAATTGCGTTCAGGGTCGCACCAAACAAGTATTTTCGTAGGTTTCCACCTTTTTTTTTTTTTTTTCTTTTTAGTGCACAAGTGAGACTATTCTTGTCCATACGATCCGGAGTGTGAATATGCTTGGCGAGCATTATTTTAATTCGAGTATCCCCTGTTATCTCTGCTCTCTCTCTCTCTCTCTCTCTCTCTCCTCTCTCTCTCTCTCTCTCTCTCTCTCTCAGGACGTTTTTTTATCTATCAGGAATAACCAGAGGTCTGTTTTAAGAATCGAGCACTAGGCCTATTGGTCATGCTCGGTGCTTCTTTATATATATATATATATATATATATATATATATATATATATATATATATATATATATATATAT
Source organism: Macrobrachium nipponense (assembly GCF_015104395.2). Lineage (NCBI taxonomy): Eukaryota > Metazoa > Arthropoda > Malacostraca > Decapoda > Palaemonidae > Macrobrachium > Macrobrachium nipponense. Next base: position 41,700,322 of record NC_087215.1, read on the forward strand.
ATATATATATATAATCCCAAAAAAACTCATAAATTTCTGTTATGCAATAATACTTGACTGGATCGAACTGATTACTGGTTGTCAGTGGAAATATGAATTTGGGTGATATCACTCCCTTATGATACGCCCACTTACGCAAATTCAGTCTTAAATTTCACGGTTGGGATATGATTCGAAGATTTGAGGTAATAGGTTGAAGTGAAATATGTGGAGTTAGTATTGTGGGTAGAGGTTGAGGTAGAGGGGGGAAGGGGTGGTTGGGGTCTGCCGTCTCCCTACTTAACCAGAGGGTGATTTTACGGGTGTTCTGGTTGCTTGCGACCGACTTTCTTATTTTTTATATAGCGAGTCTGTTTCCCAGGTGCAAGGACAGGTCCTGGTATCGGTCCTGAAGGTTCTATCTTTGCCTAAATAACAGACAGTGGCCCTGCATTGTAAGCCTTGCAATGCCCGGAACTAGGCCTAGTCACCTGAAAGTAGCAGCAGAGGTTAGAGCCTTTCTCGAAGATGGTTATGCTAAGTCCTAGAAGCTAGAATCAGAACTACCAACCACCCCCAACTTCTCCATTGAATCTAGGTGCATTCATGGTTGATTATGTTTAATGTCGCAGGAATTTCTCCTTCACATTCTATTGATACTTGCATGGTTTTATGCATCTTCGCTAGAATAATTGATAATACGCTATAATATTAAATATTTGTTTCCACATTGCTCGAAATATACATTGGTAATGTTGGTAATCCTGTGTTGAACGAGAATTTCAAATTGTTTCGTTTCTAAAGTTTGAAGTAATTGCTATACTTTAAAATAATTACTATTACCGTAATTTTTTCTTGTGATTGTTATAAATATCATAGATTTGATATTTGTGCATCATATGTTAGCTTTATTTTGCTTGATAGAGCTTTCACTGTAGAAAAAATATATATTTTTCAGCTACGAGTTGTAGTTGCCAGTTAGTGAATTTCGAACGAAATTCTCTGAAATTTGTCGCTTCAGTTTTGGAACTTACTGTACATAGCCTTAATTGTATTCATATAAATTGTGTTTGAGAAAACACAAATCGGCTGCTGCCGATCCCCGTGTGAGGACCAGAGATTAAGACAGGGAGCTGGGTACTGATGATTTATTTACAGACAAACTAGGTTGACATAGATAGGTGCAGACGGATATGTAGTGCCAAGTCTCGCACCGCAAACAGAAATGACTCCGAGACGGTAAATTTGTGTTTTCTTACAGACATTCATTTAGATATAATTAAGCGCACAAATAATGGAATTGCAAGTGTTATACATCGGCGAAAAAGGCCGCGGAACGCTCTATCGGATGGAAGTAAAAAAAACGCGACTTGACGATTGGTTACAATGAAAATAGGGAAAAAGCGTTGCCTTACAAATACTCTGCCCCAAGACAATGATTATTTGGAGTAATTATTGGATGACAATCTAGAAGCAGGGGCGACCCCGTGTCGTTGTGGCACTTGATGTGGGGCGTCCTCGAGTATAGTCCTTCAGTTTTGCTGATCGACAGGATGCCTCCCCTGGCGGTAGCCTTGGGGGTTCTACTGTATGCCGGGTGACCAAGACTGCGAGAGAGAGCTGCATTGTGTGTGGTGGTGGAGTGGGACGGCCGTGGGGACCCCCAGGTGGGCAGCGGCACCCCGCCCGCGGGCAGAGCGGAACCACAGGTGAGCAGCGGCGTCAGCAGGTCAAGAAACCCACAGGTAGTGGCGTTGGCAGGCAGGGGAGGCCCACAGGCGTGGCAGCGGTGTCGGTGGGCCGAGGAGGACTACAGGCGGCGGCGTTTGAAAAGGTGAGCAGGTTCACAGGTGTAGCATCGAAGTCAGGAAGCCGAGCGAGCCCCAGGAAAATAACGGCAGTGTCGAGGATTTGAAGAGGCCCACAGGCGAGCGACGTCACGGGGCCAAGCAGGCCCACGTGTGCGGCAGCGACGTTCGGGTGGGTATAAGCAGGTCCCTCGGTGTATGCAACAAGCGTCGGCAGGCAGGGGAAGCCCACAGGCAGCGACGTCGGGTGGGTAAAGCACGTCCCTGGGTATAGCAGCAGTGTCGGCAGGCAGGGGAGGCCCACAGGCAGTGATGTCGGGTGGGTAAAGCACATCCCTGGGTGTAGCAGCGGCGCCGGCAGGCAGGGATTTCGTCTGGGGACTCGCAGGTGCGGCAATGGCGCCGGGAGGGGGAAAAACCGAGGAGGCCCCCCCAGTTGCGGCGGGTCGAGAAGATATCTGGCGTCCCCCGGGTGAGACAAAGGAGCCACGACGTCAGATGGATGTTTCTGAACCGCCGCCTGAATTTTGTGTTGGGTGAGCCAGCACCCAGCTACCCGTCCTCGAAATAAACGCCAAAACACGCTGGGAAGCAGTACCGTGATTAGTCCGTTAATGGCGTTGGTGTCATCTTCGCAGTGGAGTTTTCAGAGACCTAAACTGTGGCGCCGCATTGAGTCCGTTTAAGGTTCTCTGAAGGTGGAGCGGCCGTAATTAGGTCCGTTAAAGGCTGGGCCTAAAACCTGTGTGTCCGTTAAGGCTGGGCCTAAAACCGCTGTGTCACCAACTCCAGGAGGTCACCATTTGTGAGGACCAGAGATTAAGACAGGTAGCTGGTACTGATAATTTTATTTTACAGACAAACTAGTTGACATAGACAGGTGCGGACGGATATGCAGTGCAGTCCTCGCACAAACAGAAAATGACTCTGAGACGGTAAATTTGTTTTCTTACAGACATTCATTTAGATATAATTAAGCGTACAAATAATGGAATTGCAAGTGTTATACATCGGCGAAAAGGCCGCAGAATGCTCTATCGGATGGAAGTAAGAACAAACGCGACTTGACGATTGGTTACAATTGAAAATAGGGAAAAAGCGTTGTCCTTACACCCGTTTTCCTATCTCTCTCAGGTTGGACTACATTGCGGTCCGCATGCCGTGCTCATAAACCCATTTTGATCTATAATAAAGTTAATACGGGCTGCTCTATGAGCAAGAGCCCATGCTGGCACAGGCCAGGTTAATCTCAACAACATATAATAAAGTCAGTACTCGCTTACCTGCCTAATTGTCGATACCTCACAACTGGTGATCTCCCAGATTGGATGGTGATTCAGTGGTTTAGGCCCATCCTTTAACGGAATGGATTACAGCCGCTCACCTTCAGAAAGCCTTTAATGGACTCACAACAGCGCCACAGTTTAGGCCTCTGAAAGCTCCTTTCCGCAGACACACCAATGCCATTAGCGGACTAAATATGGCACGCCTTCCCGGTGTGTTTTGGTGTTTTTGACAATTGGTTTGGCCCGCCATTTACATCTCCTGACGACTGACGAGTGAGAAATATCGACAATGCCAGGTCCTCACAAAGTAGACAACTCCTCGGTCACAACCCCAAGCCCCGAGCCCTCCGCCGCAAACTGGCCGTCAGGTTGCCCCCATTCTGCACGGAAGACCCATCCTCCTGGTTCTACAGAGCCGAGGGCCAGTTCCGAATCGTGAGGCTCATAGACGACGTCCTCAAGGCCGACCTCTTCATAGCTGCTCTCTCCTTGTAGCTTCACCGATGCACAACACACACCTGAGGGATGCCTGGGACAGGTGATGGGTTCTCTACACCTCCCAGAGACCAACGAGCATGGATAGAAAAAGGAGATCAGCCTCAGATGCGAGATATCCCTCCGCCACCTATCCCCGGAGGTGCGAGGACAGATCCCCGACACATACACTCTTCCCGAGGACGACCTGCTGGAGAAAGCTTTGGAGCTGCGAAACTCGCCGCCCTGCCAGTGACCATCTGCCCAGTGACAGAGGAATCTGAGGCACTGGAGATAAATGCAGTGCACCAAAGGAGGGGCCCCATGCAGCAGCAAACAGATAACCATCCCTGGTGCTTCTTCCACCAGAGATTCGGTAAATACGCCAGTAAGTGTGAACCCCCTGCTCCTATCAGCGGCCAAAAACGGGCAAAGGCAGCCACGCCCCACACAAGACATGGCCGCGACCTCGACGGGGACACACTCCTTAGGTTTCTATGTCTGCAACGTGATCTCCGGCCACATGCTGCTCATCGGCACCAGGGCAATGCAGTCTGTGTTCCCTTTGTCAGGAGACGATTGAGCCTGCACCGCCCTTGTAGCTGCCAACAGGACTCCCATGCACTCCTACAGTACAAAGCCTCTGAAGATATCAGTCATGGGGCATATTTACACATGGCCATTCATCATCGCAGACGTCAAGGCCCCTTTCCTGGGGGCGGATTTCCTGGCACAGCATGGACTCCTGGTTGATGTGACTGGCAAGCGCCTCTTGATACAGAAACATGCTGCTCTGTCCTGCTTTCCACAAGCCTGGGCATCCCTGCCATCTACTCCATTGCACCGCACAAATACAGCAACCTCCTGCAGGAGTTCCCCGAAGTTTTCATGCTGGAACTGCGCCAGGTGACTGGCACCCCGGCCAAGCACGGTATATTCCATCATATCAATACCATGGGCATCCCCACACATGCGAAATTCCACCGACTTTCTCCAAATCGCCTTCGTAATGGTAGGAGGGCCTTTGCAGAGATGGAACGGATGGGGATCTGCAAAAAGCCATCGAGCCCCTGGACCTCGCCCCTCCACAGGGTGAGGAAATCAGACGGGACCTGGAGGCCGTGCAGAGACTACCGATGACTGAACCTGGTGAAGACCCCTGATCACTACCCCCTGCCAAACATGCAGGACATGACCGGGGCCTTGTACGGCACAAAGATTTTCACAAAGTTGGACCTTCTGAAGT
>NC_087215.1:41705614-41724743 GCF_015104395.2 Macrobrachium nipponense
TACTATACCATCGGTTATTCCCCCAACTCACCCTACACTTGTTCCCTTCCCCGAGGAACAAAGCAAATCGAAAGGTACTTTGCAGGGCGCAACTGGATGGATATCAGCAAATGATTGAAATCTATCAAGGTCTACCAAAAGCCATGAAGTCATTTCTCCCTTGGATTAGGGGCGAGCCACAGTATTTTTGTTGGCCGTCTCCATCTTTGCAACCGAAGGTCTTGCAAACAAATCCGTTTGGGGAGAGAGGCTCTATTAATATCCAGGCCACCCAAAATCTTCTCTACGAGAGACACTTTGGCTGCTTAAAAACCCTGGAGACCAAGCCAGACATGACTCCCCACTCGTTGCCCTTGCTCAGCATCTTCTGCCACTTCTTGCAACCCAGTGCCTTAGGTACTTCTTTGAGAAGAGAACCTTCGAAGGTACAGGTACCAAACGGGACCAGGTGGGTGGTGAGAGGTGGGTGGCGGGAGACTGGCGGAAGGGTGGCGTAGATAGAGTATCCTTCCCGAAGAACATCTGCTACCCAGGTCTCTGCTCCATATCACCTGCCGATGTTGCCCCAATGGGCTTCAATTAGGCAACCACCCCCAACCCAGTGGCAGCAACCAAGAAGGGAACATCGGCCCCGCCTTAGTGATTTCCCCTTCTTCTTTCCCTTAACCCCTTTCCAGGACTAGGCAAGGCAGGGCTGAAAGGGGTGGCCAAGACTGCATCCCCTTCGAAGGGAGAGGAAGAAAGGCTGGGCGGTGGTTTCCCATGGAGTTGGCCCTTATAAGAATAACGAACTAGACTTCTGAGCGGTTAGGGGTTGGGAGGAGCTGTAAGCCTAAAACTCAAAGGTCTAGCCACAGGGAATGGAACGCAAAGGGCCCCAGAGGTCTTTCTGTCCACTGCACCTGGTGAATTAAGGCGGTCTTTTTCTTTATTCCCCGATGCTTGTCCACACTGCAGCATTTACCTGTTACTTCTATTGGAACGAGAGAGGTATAGAAACTCAGCAAAGGTTTCTGTTGTGAAGGGTTTCAAAACCTAACTTGGGGACCCAGAGACCTCACGGTTGACGTGAGAGAGGAACAGTATCCCTCTTCTTAAGCACTACGTTTTGCCCACAGGTTTGTACCCATCATCTGGTGGGCCAGGTGTAGGAAATAGCCCTAACCTCCAGGACTGCGCACAATCTCCCGAAGACTGAATCTTTCCTGTAAACAAAGAGCAGCAACCTTAGAGATTACTGTGAAGGACTAACATATCTAGCAAGGAGACTGCCTGGAAGGCTGCCATTGGGGGCAGTTAGCCTCCAGGGGTCACGCTGCTTCTTGTTGCTAAAGGACATTACACTCTTTTCTTGCAGAAAGATATTCTGCTGCCAACGGACAGGACTGGGACCTAGTTCGGACTAGGGGGTTTGGGTCTCAACCAGCTTAGTTGGCCAGGGGAGACCTTCCGGGAGGGCCGTGTAGAAACACCTCTGTGACAGGGTATGAGGTGGAGGAACCGAAGCATCTTGTCTTGATTGATTGGACCAAAGGGAATTTCTCTAGTCCTGGGGACAAGATTATTTCACTTTGCCCCAATAAACTGTCAGCAAGAGCAGACCATGGCAGGCCCCGTCCCGTCCAACCTTTGGGTTTGGGTTCCTTCTTACGAGCCCAAAAAAGATTTGAGACAAAGGGGGAGGGCGTTTGCCTCCTGAAGAAGAGGCTATGGTTTGCTTTTTCTGGAGATTCGTTGTGCTTTGGCGGATTCAGGGCTACCGATCTCACCGAAGGACCCTCTTTGTATCTCGGGGGCGGGGTGTCTGGAGTCATCTAGGCAAAGGGGCCCTCAAGCCCTTTCGAGAGATTAGTTCCTCCCTAATGCTAAAATCTCCCTATAAGAGGGGAGAAACCTTTGCCAGATTCCCTTGATCAGTCCTGGAATGATGTGGAAAGTAAGTTTCGGTGGGGCCTTAAAACCCCACCCCTCCAGGAACATAGATTTCCATCGCCAAATTCTGGGCGGGAAAGGCACTCTGCCGAGGATTCCTCCAATCCAACCCTTTGCCCCTCCTGGTGTATCCTGAGGAAGGTAGAGGGAATAGGAGGGAGGAGGGATTGGATGCTCCCGCTCATCCTGTCAGCAATGTGCTAACACGGTTGGGACGAAGACGCGGGCGGATCATTCAACCCACAGTTGATGATTGGCAGATGCGTGTTCTAGGAGGGCGTTGTTCGGCCTTTGGCGAAAACGCTTTCCCAAGGAAGAGTGCAGAGGGTTCTTCATTTCTTGCCATTAAGATGGCGCTCGTCCTCGCTGCTACTCATCTTGCTCGCACGAAAGCAAGTGGAGAGTCAGTCAGAAAAAAAGGTACTCTCGGTTCAACAGGTTGATTGAGAACATGCGCCGTCCTTACAATTTGCATTGCCAGTTCTCTTCGAGGTCGAAACCTCCATGCCAAAAATGGACTGAACAAGGGAACTCCTTTTAGCTACTCCAGATGCCTTGTCCCAAGAGACATCTTTCCTTGGAGTTACCTGTTGAAGAGTCAGACCTTTGGCTTTCACAGGTTAGGGGAGAGTCACCTCCGCAACTTTGACCCCTTTTCTTCATCCTGTGCCAATGTTGGAACGAAAATTGAGTGGCTCTCCTGAGCCCTCTGGACATTGGATGCGTTGTTCCCCCCCCCCCCCCCCCCCAGAGGGTCACAATATTTTGGGGAACCTTGCGAATGAGTACCAGCTCAGTTTCCAGGGGTAGAGCCCTTAGAACTAGAGACAGGAGAACAAATAACCAGGAGACCAAACACCTGGGGGCTCCCATGATAACTAGGAAACCCTCGGGAACCAGTTGCCTCATGGTTTCCCACTCCCGAAGGAAACAAACAAGGCCAATGGTGAGAAGAACTAACTTGCTTCCTCGGGGACCGAGGATTGCAGAACCTTAGGGGAAGGGAGAGAGTTAAAGGCTGTCAAGGTCCCCCAAAAAGGGGGGCCCACCAGAATGACTCAGCAGGCACACGAGAAGGTTCTGGAATGGACAGCAGGCAGCAAACCAGGTGGAGTAACCTCAGGACACCACCAGGGGTGGTGAGAGAGGCTAGAAGTAGGGAAAGGTTGTTTAATTAGAAACAGGTTAGAGGTGCCACCCTTGAATCCAGGAAAGGGGCGGCCACTGATGTTCACAGAATGCTGGCAGATGAGGATGCATGCCCAGCACCATCGGAAGGAGTCCACATTAAATGAGTTGGTTGTAATGGGACAAAGACCATTGTGGGAACCAAAGCAAATTTATGTTGGGTTAATGTGACAGGTTGGGGTTGGTAACCGGAACCCAGAGTGGACCTCACAGCCCAGTTGCTGGCACTGGCACCTGTTCAGGTTGGTGCCAGCCAAAAGCACTCAACAGAAGGGGTGTCCCCATAAAGGGGCCCAATTGAAAGTCCACGCCTGATCCAAAACATGACACCTTCACCTACAGAGGAAAGAGTCAGGGTTAATGAGAGGGGTTGGGGTAAAACCCGCGCCTCAAAGGAGATCCTTAGGAGCAAAGAGGGAGACCCCTGGAGAAAGCTATTGATCCCTGGTCAACCCCCCAACCCCATTTCTTTCCTCCCCAGCGAGGTTCAAAAAGAGGAAGGGACGATGCAGAGGCTCCCCCACTTGTAAGGGTCATGGAGGAGTTGATGTTAGGGGTTCTATTTGAACAACATTCTCAAGGATCACTTGCTTAAGAAGGAGAGAGAGAGAAGGACGAGAGAGGAGGATAGAGGAAAGATGGAGAGAAGAGAGAGAGAGAATGTTATTGTTTTTTGGGTTTAATCTCATTAAAACTTAATATTATTTGAAAAACTACTTAACACTGTATATTATTATTTTCCATAAAATTGTAGTACGTAATGCCCTTCAGATATTACTTTAACATATAACTTCCAGCCCCGAGGGACCAGAGGGCGAGAGTTACCAATATGACATATGTGTTTATCTCGTTATGTGGCGGAGAGACCTTACAGACCTTACAGACCCTTTTACATCTTGTTCGGGTTGCCCCCAGGTCCCTTCAGTGTTGAGGCCCACCTCTAAATAGTCGTTACCAGGGGAGAGTTGCTAGTACATTCTTCCCTGGGGTATATTTTTGCATCTTTCCAATCTTTGGATTGGTCTGGGATGCAGTTTAGATATTTGTCGAGCTTATTCCTTAAACACATTCTTACCGCTCACTCCTGATATTATTCCTCAGAATGGAGCTGGCAACGCATGTTGAATAGACGCTGCGATTATCGATGCTGGTTGCGTAGTGGATTAATGTTCCTGTAGTGCTTTCCTTCTATTTTTTCCTGGTATAGTTTTCTGGGCACTATTAATCTTACCTCTGCTTGCTTTTCTTTCTTGAATTTTTTAGTTCCATGATATTTTTCTTGCCTATTCCTTCTATCTGTTTCCCATGCCTGAATTATTCATTGTAGCGTTATTCTCTTCTCCTTTTCTAGACTATATAATTTTAAGAACTTTGTAGTCTTTTCCCGCCAGTAGTCTAGGTCCTTCTAACTTTGCTTCTATTCTAGCTGTAAAGGACCTTTGTACAACTCTCTTTTATTTTGTTGCCATATCCTTTTGATTAGTTGTGGGGTTACCATAGTTCTTAATTGCCCAATATTCAAGTGGACTTACGAAACATGATCTTTTTGTTATAAAAGCAAATGAATGATGCTTCAGCTTTTCTTGACTTTCGTTGTTTTTGAAGTGCCCGCTAACAACATTTCCCATTTTTGTTCTTTACCATTTTGCCAACAGAGTTGCCTATTTGGATCATTGCATAACATGTTCCTATTCATTCATCAACACCAAGGTCTTTAACTGCTTTCCTTCTTTGTTTTTGATGGTCTCATTATTAGGTCCCTTATATGCAATATGCTTTTCTTTCTCTGTTCCATCCAATTTAATTTATTTGATTCAAAATTTATCAGAAGTTTAAATACCAATCCTTATTTACCTTCTGCCCCAATTCATATACTTTATGTTAAGGTCTCTTTTATGTAGAGCGTTTCCTATCTTCATCACAAGTAATTTCTTTCTACTTATTTTCTTGTTGTCCATCTTGCCGAAACTACTCACTACCGAATCCGCTTAACATTATTGTCCCTATGTTTCTTTCAATCAATAATAACAAAGCAGTAATTGCCAGCTAACCCACCGTAACCTTGCCGGCCACCACCGGCGATATTACCTTGGCTTCAATACCGATTTCTCGTCGTTTGCAATAACTTATTCTGTTTTCTGTTGTGTAAAAATTCTTTTTGTTTAAACCATTTCTTTCCTACTTTTATTCCTACGATATTGTGTTTTCTAATTTTCTTCGCAGAGGAGAGAAGAGAGGATAGAGAGAGTGAGAGAGAGGACGAGAGAGTAAGAAGGAGAGGAGGAAGGAATGGAGAGAGAGAGAAGGAGGGTTATCCTTTCTCCCCTTTATTCAGAAGAGTGAAATGGATAGATTATTGTATTTTCTTTAAAACACTATTCCACTTATAATTTTTCTTTTGGAAATTATTTATATTATTATTATGCAAATATTAATAAACATTTTTATTACCATTGGTAATAGATATACGTAGATTATATAATAGATATAGATAGTATATACAATAAGAATATATATAGATATGGATAATATATATAACTATATATAATAAATATATTATATATATATATTATTTTACTATATATTAATAATATTATATATTATATATGTATTATTATATATTACTACGAGTTTTAATTTCTTTCCATGCCGGCCGAGCCTTCGTAGCTCCAATTTGCTCACTCATCAAATCAATTTTCCCAACCCTCAAAATGCCTCCCCATATTTTTGTTTTTGTTCATGTTATTAAATAAGGAAAATACATTTCTAAAATAACCAAATATTGCCTATAAAAATATAAAAATAGAAAGAGTTGGTAAAGATACAATTAAGGTTTTTATACAATGCTACAGGTACGTGTTCAAAGTTTTAGATTAGTTCGTATTAAGTATAATCCGATTTTACAATAGGTTCTTAAGGGTGGAGCAGAGAGAGACCTGCAAATTTAACAATAACCTAATATCCCATCTTCTAGTTAAATAAGTTCAAAAACGGCAAAAGAAAATGATGAAATTATGTTTTAATCTTAACTAGTTGCGTAAATGTGTAAAGCCACAAACACCCAAACGAGAAACAACTTTTTATGCAAAGTTAAGTATATCTTAGTTTTACCAGACCACTGAGCTGATTAACAGTTCTCCTAGGGCTGGCCTGAAGGATTAGATATTTTTACGTGGCTAAGAACCAACTGGTCACTTAGCAACAGGACCTACAGTTTATAGTGGGACCCGAACCACATTATATCGAGAAATGTATTTCTATCACCAGAAATAAATTCCTCTGATTCCCTGTTGGCCGAGCCGAGAATCGAACTTCGGACCACCAGATTGGCAGCCGAGCGCAAAAACCACTCATCCAACGAGAAACTACTTTTTATGCTATGTACAATCAAACTGGAAAACATCATCCATCTGGCTTGTATTTCAACCATCGTGCAATAGTAAACAATTACTGTAGTTATGTTATAAGTGACGTTATGTAGAATAGGACTGAGTATTTTTATGTAATAACTTTATTCGCTATAGATCAAAGATCAACGAGGAAATACGTATACTGTTAAATTTAAACCAAGTTTAGCTGAAGTTGAGGAAACTGTTCAAGCTGCTATGACTATTGTCATGCATCAGCAACAAGGATAAAACTCCCGTAAACTTATGCCATCAAACACAACCATAGATAAAATTACGAAAAAATTATTTTATAATTAAAACTACTTGGCTTGAAAGAACACATTTTACTGTTGTTTCCACTCTGATAAAAGATAAATATTGTAAAGCTCGTATTATGATGAAATAAAGTGAAAATAGCTAAAGGAATTGTGTTATTTGTTTACTCAATAAACATGCTGCCAAGGCAATCTGTTAAAAAAAAATAATAATTTAGTTCACAATCACAAAGAAATGTATTCAAGTCATATTTTGTCTTATAAACACGTCGTATAACAAAAAATGACCTTGTCTTTTATAAGTCAAGTATCTAGATATACATTTATGCTAACTAAAAGCAGAAAATTCCCTCAGAATTGAGTTAAATATGGCGAAATAAACTCGTATTCGCCATCAGCTGATTTCCAAACCAAAACATTGACCGCTATGTTAGTACTTCATAATACAATAATATGAAAATACATACTACATTAATTGGATACAATGGAGTAATGTATAAATTTTTAGAAGATTCTCACTGAAAACTGCATATTTACTTTTTCTTCTTTCCTTATCCTAATTTTCGTCGCTACGCCCATTTACGTAGCAGCGGCATCTCGAGCTCGTACCTCAATTTTTTGCTCGTGTAACAAAGCAAAAAATTGCCCAAGTGACAACTCATACCATGGAAAACTCGTATGTTAATTCACTCAAAGATCAAGGTACCACTTTATATATATATATATATATATATATATATATATAATATATATATATCTATATATATATATATATATATATATATATATATATATATCAAAATACTATATGTCCTTTAACCCTTAAACGCCGAAGCGGTAAAAAAAAAAATGTCTCCCGTGTGCCGGAGGTGTTTCAGAGTGAGCGCGGAAGCGGAAAAAAGAGATTTTTTTTCAAAAAATCACAGCGCGCTTAGTTTTTCAAGATTAAGAGTTCCATTTTTGGCTCCATTTTTTGTCATTGCCTGAAGTTTAGTATTGCAACCATCAGAAATGAAAAAAATGGAATCATTATCATATATAAATAATGCGATACATGATAGCGCAAAAACGAATTTCATATATAATTGTATTCAAATCGCCGCTGTGCGCAAAACAGGTTAAAGGTAACCAAAAGTTACTTTTTTTTTCGTTGTAATTTACACTAAATTGCAATCATTTTGGTATATAACACATTGTAAAACAATAAAAGCAACACAAGAGAAAATATTAATCAACAAAATAATGCATGAATTTCGTAACGCGACATAAACAAATATTTTTTTCAAAATTTACCATAAATCTAAATATTGTCCTAGAGACTTCCAATTTCTTTCAGAATGAAGACAAATGATTGAATATTACTATACTATAAGAATATTAGCTTACAAATGCAGTTTTCGACCATATCTGACGAGTTAAGTTGACCGAATGTCGAATTTTTTATATATATATTTTTTTATATGCAATTATTTCGGAAATAAGAAAAGCTACAACTTTTTCAAATATTTTTCGTTTTTATTTCTACATGAAAATTGCGGCACATTTTTCATATATAAAACTCAATTGAAATGCCTAATATGAAATGGAGCAAATATTCGAGAATGGGACGTACACATTTCGGAGATTTGTGGCGGAGAATCCGCACGGGAAGGGAAGGAAAGTTTTTTTTTTAAATTCACCATAAATTTGTTTCAAAATTAAGATAAATGACTGAATATTACTAGACTGTAAGAGGTTTAGCTTACAATTGCGTTTTTCGACCATTTCAGTAGAGTCAAAGTTGACCGAACGTGGTTTTTTTTCTATTTATCATGATTTATATGCAAATATTTCGAAAATGAGAAAAGCTACAACCTTCAATTATTTTTTGTTGTATTCTACATGAAATTGCGCACATTTTCATATATAAAACTTTATGTAACGGCTAATTTAAAATGGTGCAAACATTACCACAATCGCACGTATGATTTTTTCGGAAGAGTTACCGCGCGGACTTAAAGAAAATGTTATTTTTTTCATAAATTCACCATAAATCTAAATATTGTGCTAGAGACTTCCAATGTGTTGCAAAATGAAGGTAAATGCTTGAATATTACTAGAATATAATTGTTTTAGCTTACAATTGTGTTTTTCGACCATTTCGGTAGAGTCAAAATTGACCGAAGGTTGAAAATTTGTCACTTATCATTTTTTATATGAACATATTTCACAATTGATAAAAGCTACAACCATGGGTTGTTTTTAGTTGTATTGTGCATGAAATTGCGCACATTTTCATATATAAACTTTATGTAACGGCTAATTTAAAATGGTGCAAACATTACCACAATCGCATGTATGATTTTTTTCGGAAGAGTTACCGCGCGGACGTAAGGAAAAAGTTTTTTCATAAATTCACCATAAATCGAAATATTGTGCTAGAGACTTCCAATTAGTTGCAAAATTAAGGTAAATGATTGAATATTACTAAAATATAAGAGTTTTAGCTTACAATTGCGTTTTTCGACCATTTCGGTAGAGTCAAAGTTGACCGAAGGTTGAAATTTTGGCACTTATTGTTATTTATATGAAAATATCTCAAAAGTGATAAAAGCTACAATCATGAGTATTTTTTCGTTGTGTTCTACATAAAAATGAGCACATTTTCATATATAATACTCCATGTAACGGCTAATTTAAAATGGTAAAAAAATTATGTCAACGTGACGAAATAATTTCCGAGATGTGTCACAGATACTTTTTAGTGCGGCAAGAAAGAAATTCGCGCTTGCGCGCCTGCGTAACGATTGTAAACAAAACAACACCTTGATCCGTGAACTCCCAGCATCCCCCAAGGCGCGTGATTCAAGAGTTTTCGGCTGGTAGGCCTAAAAGTATTTTTCCGTGAAATTTTAAAAAAACTTTTGTATGTCGACGTTAAATTCGTCCAGTCGGCACCCGAGAGACAAAAAATGTTGACGTAAAATATGTCCAGTCGGCGTTTAAGGGTTAATATCTAACTCGCTCTACCTCAGAATTAATATATTTTCATATATGCTTAACCGAGGGGGAATTTATTAAGCGATAATAGAATTGGCCATCGACAGGCGCGAACCAGCGACTTCCCAATCCCAGGACTGGCAGTGAAGCCTTAAACCACCCTGACACCGCAAGAGATTAAAGGACATATGTAGTTCGATATATGTATATGAATCACGGTAATGTGATAGACTTATATATGTATACAGTGGACCCCCCGTATTCGCGTTCTCCAGATTCGCGGACTCACACATTCGCGGATTTCTCTCGGGAACGTTTCCCTGCATTATTCGCGGAAAATTCACGCATTCGCGGTATTTTTCTATGATAAATATCCACAAATTCCTGGTTTTTTTGATGGATTTCATCATAAAATGCACTTTTTGTGATAAAACTATTAAAAAACCATGTAGGAAAATTTTTAGTGGGTTTTTCTTGAGTTGTAACTAACAAAATAGGCTGTTTTTAGCATTTTTATAGGGGTTCCAAACATTCGCAGATTATAACTATTCACGGGGGGGTCTGGTACGCATCCCCCGCGAATACGGGGGGACCACTGTATATATATTTACTTTATCCACAACTCAATGCTATCTTCAGGCAACTAGCACCCAAGATATGTGCAATATATACAATCCACAAAAACTGAAAAAACTGCACTCCAATGAGTGTCTATGTAATACAAACGAAAGATTCAGAATTCATTTAAGTCTTGTTTACTTTCCATTCAGTCGTAACCTCTAAATTATCTTGTGTTTGGGTGCAATAGGCATTGCATGTCCATACGAGTCCAAGACGCACAAAAAACAATTAGGGAACAATTAGCTCTTGTTTGCTGTTCACTCAGATGTAAGGAACAAGTAGGTAGTATTTAACAAAGGTCTTAGTCACTTTAGGAAGGCTTGACTCCTATATAGCTTTCCATGATTATTTTAAATTAAAAACAACCCAAACCTGTTATAAGAAGTTCTAATTCCTAACCAATGAATAACATGCACATAAAAAGGCTATGGAAAATAAAAAGATCAGCAGTAGTAACAGTACGAAACTAATTTGGAAGTTTAAGTAAGTGGCACTTAATATACTCATATATACCTAAGAGACCCAATTTATAAAAAGGTAACACTATCTCAATGATAAGGTATTGAAGAATAATATAGTTTGAAACAGTGAAAGAGTGAAAATCAATAAAGGAAATGTAAAATCTGTCAAAAAAGTACTTGGAAGCCCATATGTGGAAACAGCCAATACTGTAGGCTGTACCATTGCTTTTGAGTGTGTCTAGAAAGGGTTTAGTGCCAAAACAAATAAAAACTGGCAACCTTGCTCACCTGGCCTTTATATTTATATGCAATGGATGCTGTCTGAGCTTTAACAGTAATGCCTCTTTCTCTCTCAACTTGCAATTTATCTAGTACTTGCTTATTACTGCCATCCTTCTCTATTGCACCTGGAACAAAATGTGAAGAAACAAGAAAAAAATTATATGAAGTGTCAGTACAAACTTCATTTTTTATGCAATACAACAAGATCTATTGAAAACTTGGTAATTTGCAGAAAACAAACCTCCTGCATTATATTGTATCAAGAAAAGTAAATGTGATGAGAACACGAGTGAATCCTCTCATGCATAAGATGGATTTTATTGAAGAAACTGCGGGTTCAGAATATGTACATTTTTTTTATTGAACATCAGTAATTATATTAGGAAAATTAAAATCACACTCAAATAATCTACAAAAACATTCAAAACTCTTTTTACATGTTACATATCAAAACTTATTAAAATAGTACTGTGACAGACACCTGTATCACTGTCTATAAGTTTTCATTCTAAGATCAGTAGGGTGTGGCCAAGAAAAGGATACAGTGATGCCATATCTATTAATGCTGTTAAACCTTACCTTCAAGGTTAATCCCTTGTTTATGGCTTTGCCTGAGGTCTGTCATTTACTGTACAGTGTCCCCAAAGTTTTAAGCATTTCACATTTCCGAAGCCCACTTTGTTGTGGATTTTTGTGAAACACACTAGTATTTCCTTTTCCACAAGGACTTTCACTAATTTGAGAATTTTTCTTTGGGCAGTTTCTATAAAATTATCATTACATAATTCGTTTTTTTTCGCAGAGCAACCCTGTGAATTCACTAATTACTGTATCTTTTCATTAAAATATAAGAATTACTGTATTTTTTTCATTAAAATATGAAAGAGAGAGAGAGAGAGAGAGAGAGAGAGAGAGAGAGAGAGAGAGAGAGAGAGAGAGAGAAAGAGAGAGAGAGAGAGAAACTGTGGTTTTTACATTCAAGTATATGCACAGTAAATGGATTCTGTGAAATGATGAATGTTTCATTAAAGGATATATATATATATATATATATATATATATATATATATATATATATATATATATATATATATATATATATATATATATATATATATATATATATATATATATATATATATATATATAATATATATATATATATATATATATATATATATATATTATATATATATATATATATGTTATATGTATATATATATATATATATAATATATATATATATATATATATATATATATATATATATATATATATATATAATATATATATATACGTATATATATACAGGCGGCCCGCGGTTAACGGCGCAATCACTCAACGGCGAATCGGTTTTACGGCGGTCGTCAAAAATATTCATTAAAAAAATAAGGCATTTTAAAGGTATCTTTACGGCACAAGTTTCAGTTAACAGCGCCGCTAGCGCCGTTGTCTAACGAGTTCATACATATGTAGAAATGCTGTTATGCAAATTATATTAACAAATTTTATGGAGAGTTATTACGTAGGTATTAGGGTAAAATATATGCCTCTGACGCTGTTCTATGCCGTAAATATCGAGTTACATAAGTGCAAATTTAGCTATGGATGTGTCGATTCATAAATGTTTCATGCTTTTGTTTAAAAAACTGCGTATGAAAATGTATTACGTGAAAGGCATTTTTATTTCTGTACACAAATTTGATACAAAGGCAGCTTTTGAAACTGCCCTTCACGTTATCAAATACGATGTTTTTTCATGTTCTTTCTTGTAAGCCGCCGCCTGCCGCTCTTCCGAAAATATGGATTTAAAAAAAGTGCAAATTAGCGATCGATGTGTCGATTTTATAAATTTTTATGCTTTTATGTTTAAAATGTGTATGAAAATGTATTACGAATAGGGTATTTTTATTTCTGTGCAGAAATATGATAAAAAGGCAGCTTTTGAAACTCCCCTTCAAGTTATCGACTACGATGTTTTTTTCAAGTTCGTTCTTGTATGCCGCCGTCTGCCGCTCTTCCGAAAATATCGAGTTAAAAAGAGTGCAAATTTAGCGATCGATGTGTCGATTTTTCAAAAGTTTATGCTTTTATGTTTAAAATGTGTATGAAAATATATTACGTAAAGGTATTCTTCATTTTTGTACAGAAATAAGATACAAATTAAGGCAGCCTTTTGTAACTACGCTCCACGTTTGTCAGGGGATGGTTTTTTCATGTTCGTTCTTGTCCGCCAGTTCCGAAAAAATGCATTGTGTTATTTTATTAATTATGCATCTTTTCCATAAATCCTTTAAAAAGTTATACATTATTTCACTGTATCCAAGAATATTGTATGTATTCTCATATTATTGTATTTTAAAATACTACGGCAAACTTAAGCCCGTATTCCGTGGAGCGGCCAATGTTGTGGTTTGAAATCAGCTGATGAATACGAGTCTGGTTAACCATAACGCAATTCTGAGCGAATGTTCTTGCTTCTAGTTAGCATAAACGAATATCTATATACTTGACTTATATGAGACAAAGTTATTTTTTCCTTATAAAGCGTGTTTTTAGGTGGAAATATTTATTGAATATGTCTCGTGAATGTGAACTACTATTTTTTTCGTTAACAGATAACGTTGGCGGCATGTTTATTGCGTAAAAAATTACGTGATTCCGTTCGCAATACGTAATCCTTTATATCATCGTAATACGAACTTTACGTTATTTATCTTATATCGGCGTGAAATCAACAGTAAAATGTGTTCTTTCAAGCACAGTAGTTTTGATTAAAATGATTTTATCCCAATTTTATCTACAGTTGTGTGTGATGGCAGACGTTTACTGCAGTTTTATCCTTGTTGCCGATGTACGATAATAGTCATTAGCAGCTTGAACAGTTTTCTCAGCTTCAGTTATAAATAGGTTTAAATTTGACGGTATATTTCCCGATTTATCTTTAATCTATATTGATCTCTGATCTATAGCGAATAAAGTTATTACATTAAGATATCTCAGTTCTATTCTATACATAACGCCATTTATAAACAAAATACAGTAATGTTGCACTGTAGTACGATGATCGAAATACAAGCCAAACAGATGTTATCCAGTTCGGTTGTACTTAGAAAAAAAAAAAAAAAAAGTAGTTTCTCGTTCGGTTGTTCATGGCTGTACACGTTCACGCAACGAGTATAACGTTAAAACCATACTTTCATCATTCTCTTTTGCTGTTATTGAACTTATGTAACTAGAAGATGGATAAAGTTAGGCCATTGTAATTTGATCTCTCATAAAATTGAACTATCGTAAGACTAATGATCGTAACCTGAACACTACAGCTACCTGTACACTGTATAAAACTTTATTTATATCTTTACATACTCTAGACACCCACATGTACTGTACAGTAAATTCTATAGTACTATACTGCATAAATATAATTTTACTTATTGCGCTGTTGTGGGATTACAGCGCCTTTGACTGGTCTAAAGTTTCGAAAGAAGGTGTGCGGCGGCCGTAGGCTTTAAAATCACTCAGCGTCGAAAATCGCTTGGCGTCGGTGGCCGCTAACCGAGGGCTGCCTGTATATATATATATATATATATATATATATATATATATATATATATATATATATATATATATATATATATATATATCTATCTATCTATCTATATATATATATATATATATATAATATATATATAATATATATATATATATAATATATATATATATATATATATATATATATATATATATATATTATATAATATATATATATATATATATATATATATTATATACAGTGGACCCCGCATTCACGGACTCACACATTCGTAAATTTTCTCTCAGGAATGTTTCCCTGTATTATTCGCAGAAAATTTGCACATTTGCGGTATTTTTTTCTATGGCTAAATATCCACAAATTCCTGGTTTTTTTTATCTGTTTCATCATAAAATGTACTGTTTATGAAAAAAACCAGGTATAAACATTTTTAGTGGGGTTTTCTTGAGTTTTAACTAACAAAATAGGCTGTTTTCAGCATTATTATAGGGGTTCCAACTATTCATGGGGGGGGGGGGGGGGTGTGTCTGGTATGCATCCCCCATGAATACGGGGGGACCACTGGTGTATGTATGTATATATATATACATACATACATACATACATACATACATACATACATACATATACATATATATATATATATATATATATATATATATATATATATATATATATATATATAAATATATATATATATATATATATATATATATATATATATATATATATATATATATATATATATATATACTATATATAATATATATATATATATATATATATATATATATATATTATATATACTACATATATACATATATATATATATATATATATATATATATATATATATATATATATATATATATATATATATATATATACATTATATATATTGACTATCAGCTAACAATCATATCTATATAGATACAAGCAGTCCCCAGTTATCAGCAGTCTCGGTTAATGGCAATCCGGTTTTATGCGCTTGTCTAGCACCATAAAATTGGCGATTTATGGTGCCATAAGGCCCGATTTTCGGTAATCAGTGCCATAAGGTGCTGAATAGAGTTATGATGCCATAAAATACCTAACAGAGGTGCCATTAACAGGTTATTAATTGAAAATTGGCACCACATATTGAAGAGTTTCGGTTAATATCAGTTTTCACTTATCAGCACCCCGACAAGAACAGAACCCCTGCCGATAACCGAGGACTGCCTGTGGTGGCTTAAAAATAAGTTTTTCAGCAACTCTGGAGAACACAGGGAGAATAAGGATTTAATGCAAGTCTGCAGATATACCCCTCTTAAGAACAGGCACTGTATTACTAAGTCTGCGTTAATCTGCAAAGATACTACTCTGATATATAAATCTATAGAATCTAATAATCTTGGGAGACAACACACTAGAAACTTTTTTTTTATTCACAAAACAAAGGGAAGAGACCATCAGGATCTTCTAAACCCTAGCCATCAAGATTATCCAGAATTTTCTCAGCATCCCTGTACTGAAATGGAAATATTGTAAGATTAGATTCAGGACGACAAGTATCAGGTAGAGGGACATCCTCAGCAGATTGCTTAGCTTCAGAAGCTCAAGCAAGCAGTTCGGCTTAACCTCTTCCGTAGGGACAGTAACCAATCTACCATATCAGTAGTGGTGGAATGGACGAAGAGTCTGACGTAAAGATTCACAATGACAATTTGTTTTACCATAGACGAGGCTGAGTAATCTCTTCAAGTTTCCTCTTCAAGGAATTAGTGTAATTTCTCTTGACTGTCTGGTAAGTTTTATTTGTAGCATGATGAGGCTCAACAAAAATTGTGTAATTTCCATTTGAATAATTTCATCTCCATGCATTGAATTTGGTCTTGGTCATGGTAAGCTCATCTACATGTATCATCAAAGTTAAGAATATCTTATTTTAACCAGACCAATAAGCTGATTAATAGCTCTCCTAGGGCTGGCCCAAAGGATTAGATTCTTATTTATGTGGCTAGTTACCAATTGGCTACTTAAGCAACAGGCCTTACAGCTTATTGAAGGATCCAAACCACATTAAATTGAGAAATGAATTTCTGATCACTAGAAATAAATTCCTCTGATTCCACATTGGAGGCAGGCAGGAGAGAACTCGGCCTACCGGATTGGCAGGCGAGCACGCAAACCACTTGTCCAGTGTGGAACTAACATGTATCATCAAACCATGGCTGGTCATTTGGCCTAAATTTTATGACTTTTCTAAGGATAGGTATTCTCCTACTTACAATGGGGTTAGGTTCCAACAAACCCATCGTTTGTTGGAAAAATCGTACCTCAAATATATACTTTATACCTATAGTACGGTATAGTAATTATTAATTTCAGCTAATTCTGTAGGATAAATGCATATTGGCTTATGATAATTCAGTACAAAGAGAAATTGAATAACATATTATTGTAATAGAAAAAACTAACAGGGCAGTCAATGTATTGGTTTGGAAATCAGCTGATGGCGAATACGAATTTATTTCGCCATCGAATATTTAGATACTTTGCTTATATGAGACAAGGGAATTTTTCATTATGCGGTGTGTTTTTAAGTCAAAGTGTGACTTGAATATGTCTCGTTGTGAACTAAATTTTTTTTAACAGATTGTGTTGGGGGCATGTTAAATGTGTAAATAAATGATGTGCTTCCCTTCTCTATTTCCACTTGATTTTATCGTAATACAAGCTTTACATTATTTATCTTTTATCAGCGTAAAAACAACAGTAAAGTGTGTTCTTCCAAGCCCAGTAGCTTTGATTAAAATTTTATCTACAGTTGTGTTTGATGGCATAAGTTTACAAGAGTTTTTTCCTTGTTGCCGATGCAAGATAATAGTCATTAGCAGCTTGAACAGATTCCTCAGCTTCAGCTACAACTTGGTTTAAAATTAACAATATATTTCTATGTTGATCTTTGATCTATAGCAAATAAAGTTATTACATAATAATATATCAGTCCTATTCTACATAACATCATTTATAACATAACTGTGGTAATTGTTTACTATCGCACAATGGTTGAGATACAAGCCAAATGGATGTTGCTATCCAATTTGATTGTACTTAGCAAAATAGTTGTTTCTCGTTCAGTTATTCATGGCTGCACACTTTTCTGCAACGAGTATAACGTTGAAACAATACTTTCATCATACTCTTTTGCTGCTTTTGAACGTATTCAACTAAGATGGGACAAAATTAGCTATTGTAATTTAGTCACTCTCGCTCCCTGATTGTACGCTGCTGCCTGCACCCGTTGTGGGCGAAAATTAAAAATATTTTCAAAATATTATTGTATCAGTATTAATTACTAACCCTATTGTAAAATCGGATTATCATAACTTGAACGCTACCTGTATATCTTATTAAAATACCCATCAGCATTACATTGAACTTCTTGGGATCAGGATCTAATATAGCATCTGAAATATTAAGTGCCTGACATAGATTTCAGCCAGACTATTTTTCCAATGGTGGCATTCGGAACATATACTGATTGACAGATATGTCCATCTCAACTGTGCAATGAACATAAGTACCTATACATTGACAGACCTTGAACTTCACAATAGCTGGAACATCTGTGAATATGAAGTTTAATCTACCACCAGAAATATGTGTGGATTCTTCAATTAGTTGGACAAAATCAGAGGATACACAGAACTCAAGAGCAGACAGGCCATGTTGATCTGGGGAATTTGAATTTAGCCACTTGCTGTGCTTTGCAATAAAGTCTCCACAAATAATGAATGAAGATTTGAATCCTGTGACTGGGCCATACTAATCCTTTCCGAAAGTGTCATTTTAGACTAAGCACTTCTTGTATGTTTTAATCTTTCAGATGTTGTATAGATGGAGAATATCAACATAAGACAGGTATTTCACATTTCCAGGTGAGGGTTTCATATACAGTTAGTATGAGGCTTCTTCTTGCTTAAAAAGCGACTTTTTACCCTTCTCCCTCAACACAAAATTTCATGTCGGGTGTTTGTGTGTGTGTGTGTGTATGTGTTGACTTGCTCCCTTCCCCTCTCTGTTTCTTGTTCTTGGTCTCCTGAGCAGCAAAGGTTTTCTTGACATGAGGATAGATATAGAAGGGAGAAGGCACCATCTTGGAAGATAGTTTCTCCTCCTTCGATGGCCACTTCTCAGTCTCCTTCAGTTCTACCTATGCATTCTACCTCCATTTGCTTCTTTCTTGGAAGTTTTTACTCCTTCCCATTCTTCCATAGCTCACCTGTATTGTGAACAACTTTGGGAGTCATGGAAAAGGGGGTCAGGAGATATTTCCCTGTTCTATTTCAAGTTTGACGACTGCAGCGTTTCACCTCTCACAACTTTGGAACCTCAGGTTCGAAGGTTTAGAAGTTGCAGGAGTACGCTCTACCTTTGGATGCTCAAATGTTACCACTTCAG
>NC_087215.1:41725243-41747743 GCF_015104395.2 Macrobrachium nipponense
CTGGCTCGGCGGGAGCGCGGGCCTTCTCCTTAGAAGCCTTGCTTCTAGAGCTCTTTGAGTGAGAAGAGCTCGGCTTCGCTTTCACCGCGTCGGCGTAGGAAGTCGAAGACTTCCTAGCCGAAGAAGACGAAGACGACTTCCTAGAAGTTGTCTTAGCCAAAGTCTTTGGTTCTCTCTGTCCCTTCACCTTTGGGGGTACAGAGAGCGGGAGAGCGTGTAGGATCTCAGATCCCACAAAGCCTTGGAAAGAAGCACTCGAAGAGGGTACAGGAGAAGATCCAGGAGCACCCAAGGAAAGACCTTGGGCGCCCGACACACCTACCTCCAAACAACAAATCCTCCTCCACCCTACCGCCATGGTTCGATGTTAAGGTCCAGGGCAGCAACGTCCGGGACCGACTCCTGGGCAGCTACGACCCCAAAGGATTGCTGGAGGTCTTGCTGGATGGAGGCTATCAGAGGGGCCGCGGACAAGGGGTCAACATATCCAGTCGACTTGCCCGCAGGGAAGATCTGGACGGCCAGCTTCTTATCAAGAATATAAGGCTGCCTTTGGCGGCGTTCTTCCCGAAGCCGCCCACCCACGCTTTCAGGGTGGCGAGGGCGACTTCCCTCACACCAGTAGCCTGAAAGAAAAGCGAGATGAGCTTCTAGTGGTGGCACGGGGTTAACAAACTTATGATTAAGAGTTGTTAGTAAATGATAATGAAGCCTATAATGGACTTACCCCATCTCCCAGCTGACCGACCAGGTCGTAGCAGATGGCGCAGGCTTCTGGGTGCCAGACGATCATCCCGTTGAAAGACGTGGCACAGGGGGCGTGAGACCTACACTCATCGTGGCCGCAGGGGTCGAACAGCGTCGCGTTACACGCTGGGACCTGGCAGTTGGTAGCCTGTAAGTGGAAAGATACATGAGTACCAGGTACACACTTACAGTCTAACAGATGCTCCGCTGGTGCCGGAGCGATAAAGTTAGATTAAACCAGAACCCCGCCAAATACGTGTGGTAACCAGGTTGGTTTGCGTGCCCTAGGCTATAGCTCCGCTGATGGCGGAGACGCAAAGGGAAACCAACCAGGAGTGGTGGTAAAAGGAAACCACGACGTAAAAAAAAGGCGGGTATGGTAGAAATATAATAAAAAACATTGCACAATTCATTGTAAAATTAGGGTGGGATATCTTACAAAATAATTATAATAATAATAATACAAACCTCTCTCCACCCCCGTCTACTAGAAGAGTGCACGGGTAAGAAGCAAGCTCCCTTCCGGTAGCGGGGGAGAGATGTAAGGATATAGTAGGCGCAAGCAAACGACTCACTAGTAGTTTGCCCACCCCGCCCAGCTAGCGGAGCCAGTAATCTATAACCAAAGGTGCCCCGGCTGCGACGGAAGGCTCCTTTCGTTATAGCGAGGGAGGTGGCTGAGCAACTGGGGAGGGGGGGAGGAGAAGGTCTCGGCGTAACACGGCGGGAGAGAGAGAGGGGAGGATGGCCTACTCCTCCCCGCCTCACCGACTACCCGCTCGGAGACCCGGTACCTCATGAGTGGTCGCCCTATACCCCTGCTGGGAGGAACCCCTGGTCCACCTCAGAGAGGGAGAGAGAGAAGGCGACTGAGGTTGTCATGACAACCAAGGGGTCCCCCAGCCCCTCCCTATACCAGAGAGGGAGGGCAGGGGCAGGGTAAGGTGCGATGGAACACGTGACCGCAAGTGGCCTAGGCCGCGAGCAACACAACCGTAGAGGGCCACGTGAACAGACTGTACCAATACAAGGAACAAGCACCTAGGCTAGCATAACACCCTAAATATAATAAATAAATACATCGAAAGATGGAAAAGACACTTTTAGTAAAAGAAAAAGAAGCCCAGGAGGAGGCAGACTGTTCCAAGAAACAGAAGCCTACTCGGAGCCAGCGATAGCCGATGAAGAGCAAGAGCGGGATGCTGGGCCGGAATAATAATAATAGCCCTAAATACCAAACTAAAAGACATGGTAGGAGGGCTAAACTAGCTAAACTCGATGTAAAAAAAAAACAATGAACGCAATATAGTAAGCCCATAAGTATAAGAAGTCCCAGTATTGGAGGACCGGGAATTCTTAACGAGGCAGCATGGCGCCACCACGAGGCAACCGGGTAACCGTATATGACCTATTAAGAGGAAAATACTGGTACCCGGAAGACAAAATTGAGGTAAAACATTACTTATGAGTACTTAACTTAGCCGTAGCAATAGCAGAGCGTTCCATGATGGTAGAAAAGGATAATCCCGAAAATAACACAGCACAAGGAAAAATGCGTCTTGACGCTAGCGCTAAAATAAGGATGTCCGCTAGGGGCGCTGCTGTCCGTGGCGTCCTCTAGTAGTAGTAGTAGCGACTGCATCGCCCGTTGTATCAGCTCTCTCTTGGGGGGATTCTGATTGGAAGTTCTAATTGGTTATTGTCTCGTGGTAGTGTTCCACACTCGGCCCCTATTACCATACCGACACTTCTTTTTAAGAGTGAGCGAGTCAGTTTTACTGACTTTTCTTAATTTTGTTTTTCTCTGGTAATTTTAGATTAATTTTACCTAGAAAGAATGATATTAAGGATCCTTTCATAGGCCGACACGAGCTGAGCCCAGAAATATATATATATTACGTATATATAATATATATATATATATAATATATATATATATATATAGATAGATAGATAGATAGATAGATAGAATAGATAGATATATATATATATATACAGGCAGTCCCCGGGTTACGACGGGGGTTCCGTTCTTGATTGACGCGTCGTAAGCCCGCCAAAATCGTCGTAAGCCGGAACGACGCTTGCAAATATGTCTTAAACTAATAAAAGTTATAAAAACCTTACCTCTTGTAATCCTTTGTTCACTACATGGTTGTTTCCTGTAGTTTTATGTACAACCTGGAGTTATTTTTCATAAAAGAATGCTGGTTCTTGAAGGTAAAAACTATTGTAATCCTCTGGTGACACTACATTCTTGAAGTTTTATGTACAACCTGGAGTGATTTTGCAAAAATCTTGAGGGCTACAAGAACAGCTGATTACTATTTACGTATCATATAGACTAATTAAAGTAAATGTATCTTTAAATAGGCTTATATATTAGTATCAACAAAACATTTCCTGCCATGAGTCAGAGGCCGTTTAAATGAAACGAACACTTCTCTGTCCTATCTGTTCAGAAAATAAACGTTACGTCAATCCCCGAGACCATTGTTGCCAAAGCGTCTCTCTCTCTCTCTCTCTCTCTCTCTCTCTCTCTCTCTCTCTCTCTCTCTCTCTCTCTCTCTCTGATCAAATTACATTGGAAACTTGACATACGATTGCCCTAATATACGAATGTTTTGAGATATAACAGAAAATTTGCGAAAATACAAGCTTTGATATACAACGAAATATTGAGATACGATTTTGCGATGAGTGTTAGTTGTATAGGCGACCGATCAAATGGCGTTCAGTCTGTTTGTTTGTTGGTGCTGCATGTTAACACGTCGTTGTTTAGTTCGTTGTATTTGCGCCTATTTTTCGTGTTATTTTGTCTATTTTTATTATTAACCATGGGTCTCAAAGCTAAAGACAAAGCAGCGGTGATAAGAAAAAACCCAAGAAAATTATTTCGATGGAAGCAAAACATGAAATTATAGCAAAGCATGAACGTGGCGTTCGTATCGTTGATTTGGCAAACGAGTATGGTCGAAATCCTTCTACAATATCCACGATCATCAAGCAGAAGGAAGCTATAAAAAAAACCCCCGAGACCATTGTTGCCAAAGCGTCTCTCTCTCTCTCTCTCTCTCTCTCTCATCTCTCTCTCTCTCTCTCTCTCTCTCTCTCTCTCTCTCTGATCAAATTACGTACTGGATAATGTCTCTCTTTGGATACTTCGATTTTGCCAAATATTGAGGGCTACAAGAACAGTTTGATTACTATTTACGTATCATATAGAGTCAGACTAATTAAAGTAAACGTATCTTTAAATAGCTTATATTATTAGTATCAACAAAACATTTACTGGCATGATCAGAGGCCGTTTAACGAAACGAACACTTCTCTGTCCTTAACTCGAGACGTCGGAAGACGCCTCTCTCTCTCCTCTCTCTCTCTCTCCTCTCTCTCTCTCTCTCTCTCTCTCTCTGATCAAATTACTGGATAATGTCTCTCTTTGGATACTTGGAATTTGCGTTGTAATCTAACCAGAAACTTCGGTTTTGTTTTTGTATTATTACTGGAAACAACGCAATGATTTTTTCATTATTTGCGCTTTTTGACTGTTATATGTAAACTAGTATGTATTCATTCGCCTCGGAAACTAGTTCCGCATATGAGGCGTCACTAAAAAACATAAGAAAAATACAACATAAAAAGTGTCGAAAATCATCATAATCTCAAAATTTTTTGTTGTAATCAATCTAACCAGAAACTTATTTTTATTAATATACTGTCTAAACTATAAAGGATTTTTTATCATAGTATGCGTTTTTTAAAAAGCGTCGTTACTCGGAGCGTCGGAAGCGTCAGCGTCGTAACCTCGGAACAAGCGTCGTAACCCAGGACGGATTTTTCCATTGAATATTTAAGAAAAAGCGTCGTAACCTCGGAACGTCGTAAGCCGGAACCGTCGTAACCCGGGGACCGCCTGTATATATATAATATATATATATATATATATATAGATATATCTCCTTTCAATGAAGAAAAAACAATCAATTAATAAAATATTCATCATTTCACTGAATCCATTACTGTGCATAGAATTGAATGTAAAAACCAGTTTTCCCTCTCTCTCTTCTCTCTCTCTCCGCTCTCTCTCTCTCCCTATCTCTCTCTCTCTCTCTCTCATATTTTAATGAAAAAATACAGTAATTCTTATATTTTAACAAAAAGATACAGTAATTAGTGAATTCACAGTGTTGCTCTACGAAAAAAAGCGAATTATGTAATGATAATTTTAGAGAAACTGCCCAAAGAAAACAAAGTGGGGTGCGGAAATGTGAAACGCGTAAAACTTGGGGGACACTGTACAGTAAATGACAGACCTCATGCAAAGCCATAAACAAGGGATTAACCTTGAAGGTAAGGTTTAACAGCATTAATAGATATGGCATCACTGTATCCTTTTCTTGGCCACACCCTACTGATCTTAGAATGAAAACTTATAGACAGTGATACAAGTGCCTGTCACAGTACTATTTTAATAAGTTTTGATATGTAACATGTAAAAAGGGTTTTGAATGTTTTTGTAGATTATTCGAGTGTGATTTTAATTTTCCTAATATAATTCTAATGTTCAATAAAAAAAAAAAAAAAAAGACATATTTTGAACCAGCAGTTTCTTCAGTAAAATCCATCTAATGCATGAGAGGATTCACTCATGTTCTCATCACATTTACTTTTCTTGATATAACAACACAGAGGGTTTGTTTTCTGCAAATTACCAAGTTTTCAAGAGATCTTATTGTATTGCATTAAAAATGAAGTTTGTACAGACACTTCATATAATTTTTTTTCTTTTTTCTTCACATTTTGTTCCAGGTGCAATAGAGAAGGATGGCAGTAATAAGCAAGTACTAGATAAATTGCAAGTAGAGAGAGAAAGAGGCATTACTGTTAAAGCTCAGACAGCATCCATTGCATATAAATACAAAGGCCAGGTGAGTAAGGTTGCCAGTTTTTATTTGTTTTGGCACTAAACCCCTTCTAGACACTCAAAAGCAATGGTACAACCTACAGTATTGGCTGTTTCCACATATGGGCTTCCAAGTACTTTTTTGACAGATTTTACATTTCCTTTATTGATTTTCACTCTTTCACTGTTTCAAACTATATTTTCTGGGCTCAGCTCGTGTCGCTTGCGCGAAATATCCTTTAATCTATTATTTCTAGGGTAAATGTACTAACACCATACCAGAGAATAAATAAAATAAAGAAAAAAGGTCAGTATGACTGACTCGCTCACCCTCTAGGAGGGAGGGTGTCGGTATGAACACTAGGCGAGTGAGACCACTACCACGAGCCAAATGCCAATAGAAATCTCCCACTACAAAAACCCTCCAAGAGGGGAGCCGTCCCACAGAGAGCAGCTCGTACTACTACTACACCATCCCATGCTTGCGACTGCTGCGCCTCTAGTGGCCATCCTTTAAAAGTTAGCGCCAGGAGCCACACGTGCTAATTTTTCTCTCTGTGTTTTTGTGCCCTTTCGTGGATTTTTGCTATAATGGAGCGTGCAGCTATCGCAGCAGCTAAGTTAAGTACTCAGTATTTACGGTTAGCGAGTTTTTTCCGTCCCCGAGACGGTATTTGCCGTTTTTTAGGTATAGATACGTTCTCGGGGGCTGGAAGCATGGCAGCATGGTCCTGCCGCATGTTGGGTTCGTTCTTGGTCTTCCATACCTAGAACATCCCTTATTATTTTACGCTCTATTTTGATTATCCGCGTTATTACGTCTACTCAAGTTGTTATACATGTATGTATTTCACCTTATGTAGGCTTTTTCCATCCACCCCACCCTAGTCCAGGTTCTTTGTATCGGCCCCTGACTAGCTTTGAGTGGTAGACTTGCCTTCGAGCTAGTCGCACACTCCTGGATTTTTTCTCCTGCTATTTTACCTTCTTTCTTTCATTTTTATTATATATTATATTTTTATGTTTTGTTGTTGTTAGGTTAGTTGGCGTCTGGCTTAGCCTAGGTCCTGGCTCGTAGAGCCTAGTCTACCGTTGATCAGTTCGGTCGCTTCCTCATAGCTTCTCTCTGATCAGTTGGTTTTCGCCCTATGGGCCTATATGCTACCGCTTTTCAGTTCAGGTTGCTTCCCGATAGCTTCTCTCTGATCAGTTGGTTGGCCTAGGCTTGGTTACCGTATCTTAGTTTACCGCCTCGTGGTCACTACGTGATCACGAGTCAGCCAGGCGCCTGCCAGTCTCCCTTCCCCCTCTCCCGCTCTCCCATAGAGTCGGGCGGGGGTGGGTCGGTCTGTCCTTGCTCGCCCAGCATGCCCGAGCCTGCTCCCCCTTCCCCTCCACCGAGGGGCCTGGGAGTCCGACAGTCCCTGACTGTTCCGACCTCTCCGCTTCTCGGCTCGGCCGGGTGGTACGTTGTGGGGGGCTCTGGCCTTCCCCCCCTCCGTTACTTCCTTGTCGCTCCCCGGGTTAGCGCGAGTCTGTATGTCATCTCGCCCTTCCCTCCTTACTAGAGCTCCTCCCTATCGGAGTCCTGGTATCCAGCGGAAGGGTATAGTCCACCATAGTTGGACCGGAGCATACAATAGGTCTTTCTAACCGTACCGTATTGCTGAGTTACTAAACTCCGCTTCACTGGACCTAGTCCGGTTACTTGCATGTAGGTTTAAGTTATCTTTAAGTTTATCTTAAGTTTCTTAAACCATCCCCACCCCTCCCTTAGTATTTACCGGATCTCTCCGGGATTATAGCCTATTCAGGCAATGCAGGGAGGGGTTATGCCCAAATTTTTTCCGAGCTCCGCCACGTAACGGAGTTCTTTTGTCCTTAGTCTGTAAGTGTTACCCCTTTAAGATACTCATGTGTCTTCCCACTTACAGGCCACCAACTGTGAGCATCCGGGATGTTCCGCTACACTTCAGGACCCCTGTGGACACGAAGTTTGCCGGTCCCATGCTCCATGCGCGACTCCGCACGGGGACATCCAGGGTCTGGTACCATGAGACGTTGTACCATATGTTACGATCTGGTGAGCCAGCTTTTTGGAAGGCGTAAGTATTCCATCTCCGCATGCCGCTCCGCTTCTTTTACTTCTTAAGTTTCATCATTACTTTAACTTAAGGCATCTAGTTTAAGTTATATCCTAAGTTTTAGTTTTAAGTGGTTCTTAAATCTAAAATATATCCTCTCTTACAGGCTCCGGCAGTAAGAGATACGGCATTGGCTACCCTGCGGGCCTGGGTCGGAGGTTTTGGCAAGAACGCCGCCAAGGGTCAGCCCTACATACTGGAGAAGCGTTTAGCTTTGTTAATCTTCCCCGGAGGCAAGGCGACTGGGTACGTCGACCCGGTAGAGGCGGACACCTCTATTGCCTTTATCCAACAACAGCTGGCGGCCTCCTTGACTGAACAGACCAGGATATCTCCACGGATGTCGCAACCCTGGATATAAATGTTGAACCTATGGTAGGTATAGACGACCTGTTGGTCGAGGTAAGTAATGCAGGTATCCAAGGGTCCCCCCTTGGGAGTGACTGTTTCTTCTACCCTGCAACTTCACCATCCTTCCCAGGCTTTACCGGTGATGAGTTATATACTCCTCCAGAGGCTTCGGTTAGGCTAAGATCAAGTCTAAGCATATGACCTTGACTAAGACGTCATCGTCCTCGAAGAAGACGTCCTCGTCTCTTCTTCGCGTAAGTCTCCGCTCGTAATCCCGGCCCAGACAGGTCTAAAGGGTCTAGCTCCGGCTCAAAGTCCTCAAAGAGTAAGCCTAAGGAGAAATCCCGCACCCCGGCAGTATCACCAGTTCCACTACCTTTGGTGCCTATTCAGAGTCTCCCCTCCACCTCCGCAGCAGCTCCGGCTCTGGACACCAATGCTGGCCTGTTGCAACAGGTGGGCGACTTGGTAGGCTCCCTTTAAGACGAGTATGGAACATATGATATCTCGCCTGTCGGATAGGATAACTTCTCAGGATACTATTATAGCCGGCCTAAGAGAAGCCCCTCTTGCCTCTCCCTCAACCTCTAACACTAGTGGA
Source organism: Macrobrachium nipponense (assembly GCF_015104395.2). Taxonomy (NCBI): domain Eukaryota; kingdom Metazoa; phylum Arthropoda; class Malacostraca; order Decapoda; family Palaemonidae; genus Macrobrachium; species Macrobrachium nipponense. Next base: position 41,733,990 of record NC_087215.1, read on the forward strand.
TCTCAGCTTCCCCCGTATGACTCGCTGCCCGCTTTCTCCATGAACAATCCTTGGAGAGTAGCGTCATATGCTCCCTTCCAAGATGGTCTCATCTCCATACCGGAGTTTGGAACTCGAAGAATAGAGGACTTCGAGTTCTACCCGGAAGGCCTACAGCCTCCCTTCATAGGCTACGCTAGGTCACGCCTTCGGCTATGGTTAGAGATGACAGGGTACCAAAGGAGACAGTCCCTCTATTCTCGGACCAGGCCGCAACGAGAATGGCTTAGATGTCTAGACGACATGGACTGTTCGAATACCAAGATCCAACCATTCAAAAGGTCCCTTTACCATTTTCACGATGGACGAAGGTACCCCCGCTCCCTTTCCTTACCAAGATAGCGAGGTCGACCATCTCAGCAGCTCAGAAAGGGGAACCCAATGCCTCAGCTGAAAGAAGCAGACCCCACTTCTCCGTTGCTCCCGTCAATTGGAGAATTATGGGAGGACTTGCCTAACACTTTCACAGCTGGCAAACTCAAAACCTGACTGTGCTATGGAGCAGTTTGGTGAAAAGCTGCCCAGGCTCCCGGATAGTCTTATTCAAGCGGAGTTTGACTCGAAAACACGACTAGCCAGGTCAATCAACCTGATGGCTATCTGAGGTAGCAACCATGGCTTATGGTTCAGAACCAATTTTTAAGCTTATGACCAAAGACCCTGCTCAAACGGTGCAGTCAGACATGTTCGAGTTTGCCACTGCTAGAACAAATTGCAGAAAGCATGTATTGCTAGAGGCAACCATTCGGCATGAACCGAATAGGTTACTTTCTTCTAACATCTGGGGCGCAGATCTCTTCCAGAGGCTATGGTAAAGGAAGTACAAGCAGAGGCTACGAGGTTGAACCAAAGCCTTAAGGACCGTTGGGGTCTTACGGCTAGGAGAAGGCAAGACTTGACACCAAAAGGTAAGGGACAAAGGAAGCCTAGACGTTTCCAACCTTACCAAAGAAGCAGCCGCGCTTCCCTCAACAAGTTTCCTACAGTGCCGTTAGTGCAGACAGCTCAGCCTCCACGTCAAAGGTCAATCACAGCCTATTTATGTGATATCCCCTCAGCCTCAACCCTCCACCTCATACGCCATCTCTCCAGCTTACAATCCAGCCTTCGAGAGTCAAGCTTCTCAGAAGTATGACCGCTCGAACAAGGGAGGCAGAGGTAAGCGGTCCTTTCGTGGGAGAGGATCGGGAGGCCCTTCAATAGGGGAAAGCACTTCAGAGGAGGTCGAGGGGGTTACCAGAACCAATGAGGAACTTCAGGTAGGAGGATGCCTGTTTCACTTTCGCCACCGGTGGGGACTTCAGCCAGTGGGCTCAGAGCATAGTGGTCAAAAGGGCTGGGTTGGAGCTGGGGTTGACCGAACTCAACCTCCAGCCAGACCTTTCCGTCAACTTCTTCCAACGAAATTGACAGAGTACGCAGAGGACCTCCTTCAGAAAGGAGCTATAGTCAAAGTCAAGAGATTAAAATTTCAAGGTCGCTTGTTCAGCGTCCCAAGAAAGGCTCAAACAAAAGAAGGGTAATCCTTTTAGACTTGTCCCCGCTTAAACTTAGCCAAATCCGCTGCGACAAGTTCAAGATGCTCACGATCTCACAGGTGCGGACCTTACTTCCCCGTGGGGCCGTCACCACCTCTATCGATCTTACAGACGCCTACTATCATATCCCTATTGCAAGACACTTCCGTCCGTATCTGGGATTCAAGATAGGAGACCAGACGTTCTCCTTCAAGGTAGTCCCGTTCGGGCTCAACGTGGCACCCAGGGTGTTCACGAAGCTAGCGGAAGTAGTAGTGCAACAGCTCAGAGCTCAAGGGATTATGGTAGTAGCGTATCTCGACGATTGGTTGATCTGGGCCCCATCAGTCGAAGAATGCAACAAGGCCACACTGAAAGTGATCCAATTCCTATAGAATATCTAGGATTCAAGATAAACAGATCCAAGTCCAGACTCACCCCAGAGTCAAACTTTCAGTGGCTAGGCATTCAATGAATCTATCCTCACACACTGTCGATTCCATCCACCAAAAGGAAAGAAATAGCGAAGTCAGTCAAGCAATTTCTAAGTCACAAACTAGCATCGAGGAGAGCTCAGGAAAGAATCCTCGGCTCTCTCCAGTTTGCTTCAGTAACGAACATCTTAATGAAAGCCAAACTGAAAGTCTAACCAGGATCTGGCGATCTCGAGCAAATGTCAGGTCCAGGGACAAGCTATCCTCAGTACCTCTGATTCTAAAGAAACCGGCTTCGGCCGTGGGCAAAAGTCAAGAATCTGTCAGTGTCAGTCCCTCTTCAGTTCCCTCCACCAGGGATTACCATCCACACAGACGCGTCCTTAAGCGGCTGGGAGGGTACTCCCAGGTCAAAAAGGTGCAAGGAATTTGGTCACCCCAGTTCCGTCAGTTCCATATAAACGTACTGGAGGCAATGGCAGTCTTCTTGACTCTGAAAGATTACGCCCACCAAGGTACTCCCACATAAAGCTAGTCTTGGGACAGCGCAGTGGTAGTACATTGCATAAAAAACAGAGGAGGCTCCAAGTCACGTCATCTAAATCACGTCATGATAGCCATCTTCTCCCTGGCAGACAAATTCAGTTGGCATCTTTCTTTCCACCACATAAGATGGAGTAAGAAAACGTCATAGCAGGACGCCCTATCCCGATCAGTACCCCTAGAGTCGGAATGGTCTCTAGACGAGAGTTCGTTCCAATGGACCTTCAAAGAGTCCCAGGGCTACAGGTGGATCTCTTCGCATCACAAGCGAACCACAAACTACCGTGTTATGTAGCCCCCCAACCTGGACCCTCTGGCTTACGCCACGGACGCCCTGGCTCTGATTGGAACAACTGGGAGAAGATTTACGTATTCCCTCCAGTGAATCTCCTTATGAAGGTCTTAGACAAACTCATGGACATTCAGGGGTCAAGTGGCTCTAGTAGCCCCAGACTGGCCGAAGAGCAATTGGTACCCCCTGATCCTGGAACTGGGTCTTCGTCCCCTTCGGATCCCCAGTCCCAAGCTCTCCCAGTCAGTACAAACGAAGACTGTGTTCGCTTCCTCAGGGATTCTCAAAACCCTAACTTTATGGATTTCATGAAGTTTGCGGCAAAAAGAGATGCGAATATTGACCCTCAGAATATTCTTTTCCTGAATCCGATAAAAGGGATTCAACTTTGAGGCAGTATGATGCTGCCGTCAAAAGTTAGCAATCTTCCTGAGAGAGTCAGATATCAGAATCATGACAGTTAATTCTGCTATATCCTTTTTCAGATCTTTATTTGAAAAGGGTTTAGCAGCTAGCACGATTACGACAAACAAGTCAGCATTGAAAAAGATATTTCAATTTGGATTTAACATAGACTTGACAGATACCTATTCTCGTCTATTCCTAAAGCATGTGCTAGACTTAGGCCCTCTGTCAGGCCTACGTCAGTTTCATGTTCTTAAACGATGTTCTAAAACTGGCTTCCGAAACCGATAATGACACATGCTCGTTTATGATGCTCCTGAGAAAAAAACTCTGTTTTTATTAAGCCTAGCTTCAGGAGCAAGAATTTCAGAACTGTCGGCTTTATCCAGAGATCCGGATCATATTCAATTCCTTCCCACGGGGGAAGTGCTACTTCTCCGGAACGTAGCTTTTTAGCAAAGAATGAAGATCCTTTGATGAGGTGGGAACCTTGGAAGGTACTACCCCTTCCACAAGATGTTTCCCTTTGTCCGGTTTCAACCTTACGAGCCTTTCTATCCAGGACCTCCTCTTCCTCATCGGGCCCCTCTTTAGGAGGGAAAAAGGTGTACTTTATCCACTAAAGGCATCAGGCAACAAATCCTGTACTTTATCCAAACAAGCCAATCCTGACTCCTTTCCAAAAGCACATGATGTCAGGGCAGTAGCCACCTCAAATTAATTACTTCCAACATATGAATTTTGCTGATTTAAAGAAGTATACCGGATGGAAATCGCCGACAGTGTTCAAAACGTCACTACCTTAAGTCCTTGGAAGCTCTGAAATTCCCAGCAGTAGCAGCGGGTAACATAGTTTCCCTGATCTATAGCTAGATTATAGTAGAAGATTCAGTCCTCCTTTCTACCTGCCTCACCCAACAGGTTTCGTCTATTCCTGCCTTGTTCATTAACATTTACCTTGTCTTAGCTGCTTTATGATTGTATAGTGCCCCTTTTGTCTGGTTAGGGACACTCACATCTGATTACCATACTGATCTCATAGATGTTATCCTTATTTTTATGCTAGGGGATACATCATAATGCAATGGTTACGGGTTTTGTATATTAAGTCATATACATTCCTAAGATATTTTATTTTATCATTGATCAAATATTTATGAAATTTATACTAATTGCTATTTCTCATTTTGATACATGTTGTTACACAGATTTATTGTGATAGTAATCATTGTACCTATTGTATATATGTAAATTTACCTTATATTATTAACATAATTAGATTTAAGGGTATTTAGCATAATTCTGATTTGTTTTTACTGTGTACTTGTATCTTTTTAGCAATTATATTCATTCTTTTATTTTGTATCTTTTATTTGAGACCTATTTTGTTTTATTATATTTTATTTACTTTGTTTACAATCTTGTGCTGTTTCTCTGGATACGATTTTCGCGCAAGCGACACGAGCTGAGCCCAGAAAAGGATTTTGACGTAAGGAAAAATCTATTTCTGGGCGATTGGCTCGTGTCGCCAGCGAAATACCCCCCCTACCCATCCCTTCGCTCAAGATTGTCTGCTAACTTCAGGATGGGCCACGAGAGGCGCAGCAGTCGCAAGCATGGGATGGTGTAGTAGTAGTACGAGCTGCTCCCTCTGTGGGACGGCTCCCCTCGTGAGGGTTTTGTAGTGGGAGATTTCTATTGGCATTTTGGCTCGTGGTAGTGGTCTCACTCGCCTAGTGTTCATACCGACACCCTCCTAGAGGGTGAGCGAGTCAGTGTCAATACGACTGGACCTTTTTTCTTTATTTTATTTATTCTCTGGTTATGTGTTAGTACATTTACCCTAGAAATAATAGATTAAAAGTGATATTTCGCTGGGGCGACACGAGCCCAATCACCCAGAAAATAGAAGTTTTTCCTTACGTCAAAATCCTTTTATTCTTCAATACCTTATCATTGAGATAGTGTTACCTTTTTATAAATTGGGTCTCTTAGGTATTAAATGAGTATATTAAGTGCCACTTACTTAAACTTCCAAATTAGCTTCGTACTGTTACTACTGCTGATCTTTTTATTTTCCATAGCCTTTTTATTTGCATGTTATTCACTGGTTAGGAATTAGAACTTCTTATAACAGGTTTGGGTTGTCTTTAATTTAAAATAATCATGGAAAGCTATATAGGAGTCAAGCCTTCCTAAAAAGACTAAGACCTTTGTTAAATACTACCTACTTGTTCCTTACACCTGAGTGAACAGCAAACAAGAGCTAATTGCTCCCTAATTGTTTTCTTGTGTCTTGGACTCGTATGGTCATGCAGTGCCTATTGCACCCCAAACACAAGATAATTTAGGGGTTACGACTGAATGGATAGTAAACAAGAATTAAATGAATTCTGAATCTTTCTTTTGTATGACATGGACTGTCATTGGAGTGCAGTTTTTTCAGTTTTTTGTGGATTGTATATATTGCACATATCTTGGGTGCTAGTTGCCTGAAGATAGCGTTGAGTTGTGGATAAAGTAAATATATATATATATATATATATATATATATATATATATATATATATATACAGTGGTGGGCTCGCTTAGTCGCGGATCAGCAATCACGGATTCAGTTAATCACAGGTTTTTCCTTGGACCACTTCTCAATCTATATCACTCTGGTATTGAATCGGCGAGCATCTATGGCTTGTCCGTTGAGGCTAGGCTAAGCCTCGTCCGGTTCCGATAACCAGCAAATGCATGAACAGATTCACATTATGATATTAACTGACAATAAAGGTAATAAAACCATTCACCATTATATATATGGCATATCCTCATAATATATAGCCTATTCATGGAATAATTCCACATCATTGACATCAACTTGTAGTTGAGCGGCCAGCAGAAATGTAAACATCGAGTTACACTTAACAGCACCTTTGCCATTCTTAACCTTTTAGAAATGTTAATAGTAGTAGTGTAATTACAGCAGTAATAACATTTAGGAAAACATTAATTTTCAATTCGAACTTCATTATTGTTTTGGTATAACTAATCAACTTCTCTGAACACTGCAGTCATACAAACGATAATTGTCATAGATTATCGTATTGTTGTTTGTGATCGGCGACGAAGCGTAAACGTAATAAAACCATTTTTACCTTATATATTATTGTCATATATTCATAATAAAACGCATATCTTATATATTATTGTCATATCTTCAGTATAAAAAGCCTCTTCAAGGAATAATTCCTTGGGGAATGCATTTTTCAAAAGACAAAAATACACTTTACATGTTTACAGCATGCAATGATTACTTTATTTTGATGTGATTACATTAATATTCCAGTATGGTACTCTAAGCAGTACAGTAACTTTTTTTTTATCATAAATGTATATTCATTCACGAAAAAAAATACTTATGACCACCGTGACGTCACCAAACCTATTCTCGTTGGTACGAGCAAGATTCACTAATTACTGTGTTTTCTTCTTCTTTTCATGACTAAATGCATTTTTAGGATACACTCATTTACAAATTTTCAAATACTATGAATGTAAATAGCAAAATAATCTCTCTCTCTCTCTCTCTCTCTCTCTCTCTCTCTCTCTCTCTCTCTCTCTCTCTCTCTCATCACTTACAGAAAAAACTATAATAGTACTAGTTTATTATTCTGTGATTTACGAAACTGTGCTTCAATACAACTTTTATAGTTGACTCAATGATTATCACATTATAACAGTATACAAAAGAATATCTTATCACTATCCATGTTTCATTTCTTATTACCATAAAATATTTAAAATACAAATTTCATTATGTTATTCTAAGCTAGTAACAGTATTCTCGTCCCAAGCTGCTCTCTAAAGCTATTCAACAGTTACTCTCATCCCAAGCTGCTTTCTAAAGCTATTCAACAGTTACTCTCATCCCAAGCTGCTCTCTCTCTCTCTCTCTCTCTCTCTCTCTCTCTCTCTCTCTCTCTCTCTCTCTCTCAATGAAATATGAATTACTGTATCATATTATAAACTATTATGTACAAAGTTAAAAATAATAATTCCCTTATTAAATTCGTTTCTTTTAGCAACTAAATTGTTTTCCAAAATAATTCTTTCGGTAATAAACGTCCATCAGCTGATTCTAAACGTAAACAAAAGACAAAAATAATTTTTTTGGCCGTATTTTGCTGTTTATACATTAATATTATAGTTGGGTGCTGTAATCTTTACAGTAAATCATGTTTTTTTTATCATAAATATGTTCATTCACAAAATAGATATACTATGTACTTTTAGTTTGGTGCAGCAGCCAAATCATGAAAATAGAAAGGAATTGTTAGGTAACACTTTTGTTTGCTGATCTGATGAAGGGGAAATTGAATATAGGAAAGAATAATGTTGAAAACTGACTTGAATTTAGTTTAAAGTGATAGTTGAAGATATATTTGGTGCTTGAACTGAAGTAGGCAGTTTATAAACACTGAAATAGTGGTCTTGGGTTGGGTGGGGTAATTATTAAAGTAGGCAGTTTAAAGCAATTTTTTAGGGGTGGTACCAGGATAACACGGGTATTTCTACTTATCACGGGAGGGTTCTGGGCTCTATCCCCCCGCGATTATCGAGGCCCTACTGTGTATATATATATATATATATATCTATATATATATATATATATATATATATATATATATATATATATATTATATATATATATATATTATTATATATATATATATATAATATATATATATATATTATATATTTTATAGATATATATATAAAGTGGTACCTTGATCTATGAGTGAATTAAACATACGAGTTTTTCCATGGTATGAGTTGTCACTTGGGCAATTTTTTGCTTTGTTACACAAGAAAAAATTTAGGTACGAGCTCGAGATGCCGCTGCTACGTAAGATGGGCGTAGGTGACGAAAAATTAGGAATAAGGGAAAGAAAAAAGAAAAAGTAAATATGCATATTTTCAATGAGAATCTTCTAAAAAATTTATACATTACTCCATTGTATCCAATTAATGTAGTATGTATTTACATATTATTGTATTATAAAGTACTAACATAGCGGTCAATGTTTTGGTTTGGAAATCAGCTGATGGCAAATACGAGTTTATTTTGCCATATTTAACTCAATTCTCAGGGAATTTTCTGCTTTTAGTTAGCGTAAATGTATATCTAGATACCTGACTTATAAGAGACAAGGTCATTTTTCGTTATACGACGTGTTTATAAGACAAAATATGACTTGAATACATTTTGTTGTGATTGTGAACTAAATTATTATTTTTTTTTTAACAGATTGCCTTGGGGGCATGTTTATTGAATAAACAAATATCACGATTCCTTTAGCTATTTTCACTTTATTTCATCGTAATACGAGCTTTACAATATTTATCTTTAATCAGTGAAAACAACAGTAAAATGTGTTCTTTCAAGCCAAGTAGTTTTAATTATAAAATAATTTTTTCGTAATTTTATCTATGGTTGTGTTTGATGGCATGAGTTTACGGGAGTTTTATCCTTGTTGCCGATGCATGACAATAGTCATAGCAGCTTGAACAGTTTTCTCAACTTCAGCTACAACTTGGTTTAAATTTAACAGTATATTTCCTCGTTGATCTTTGATCTATAGCGAATAAAGTTATTACATAAAAATACTCATTCCTATTCTACATAACGTCACTTATAACATAACTATCGCACGATGGTTGAAATACAAGCCAGACGGATGATGTTATCCAGTTTGATTGTACTTAGCATAAAAAGTAGTTTCTCGTTGGATGAGTGGTTTTTGTGCTCGGCTAAGTGGTTTTTGCGCTCAGCTGAGTGGTTTTTGCGCTCGCCTGCCAATCTGGTGGTCCGAAGTTCGATTCTCGGCTCGGCCAACGTGGCTAAGTGACCAATTGGTTCTTAGCCAGGTAAAAATATCTAATCCTTCAGGCCAGCCCTAGGAGAACTATTAACCCTTAAACGCCGAAGCGGTAAAAATAAAAACTCCCCCAGAATTCCGGAGGCCGGTTTTGAGTGATCGCGGAAGCGGAAAAAATAATTTTTTCAAAAAATCACAGCGCGCTTAGTTTTGAAGATTAAGAGTTCATTTTTGGCTCCTTTTTTTGTCATTGCCTGAAGTTTAGTATGCAATCATCAGAAATGAAAAATAATATCATTATCATATGTAAATAATGCGATATATGGTAGCGAAAAAAAAAAAAATTCATACATAATGTATCAAAATCATGCTGTGCAAAAAAAACGGTAAAAGCTAACGAGTTTCTTTTTTTTTTTTTCGTTGTATTGTACACTAAATTGCAATCATTTTTGATATATAATACATTGTAAAACAATAAAAGCAACACCGGAAAAATATTATCACAAAATGATGTACGAATTCGTAACGTGCGGACGTAAAAGAATATTTTTTTCAAAAATTCACCATAAATCTCAATATTTTTCTAGAGACTTCCAATTTGTTTCAAAATGAACACAAATGATTGAATATGACGATACTGTAAGAGTTTTAGCTCACAATTGCGTTTTTCGACCATTTCGGTAGAGTCAAAGTTGACCGAACGTGGTTTTTTTCTATTTATCGGGATTTATATGCAAATATTTCGAAAATGAGAAAAGCTACAACCTTCAAATATTTTTCCTTTATTTTACATGAAATTGCGCACATTTTCATATATAAAACTCTATGAAATGCCTAATATGAAACAGAGCAAATTTTTCCGAGAATTCGATGTACGCAATTCGGAGATTTATGGCGGAGAATCCGCGCGCGGAGGGAAGGAAAGTTTTTTCATAAATTTACCATAAATCAAAATATTGTGCTAGAGACTTCCAATTTGTGCAAAATGAAGGTAAATGATTGAATATTACTAAATATAAGAGTTTTAGCTTACAATTGCGTTTTTTTTCGACCAGTTTCGGTGAGAGTCAAAATTTGACCGAACGTGGTTTTTTTTCTATTTATCGGGTGGGATTTATATGCAAATATTTCGAAAATGAGAAAGCTACAAACTTCAATTATTTTTCGTTGTATTCTACATGAAATTGCGCACATTTTCATATATAAAAAACTTTTATGTAACGACTATTTAAAATGGTGTAAACATTACCACAATCGCACGTATGATTTTTTCGGAAGAGTTACCGCGCGGACGTAAGGAGGGAAAATTTTATTTTTTTCATAAATTCACCATAAATCGAAATATTGTGCTAGAGACTTCCAATTTGTTACAAAATGAAGGTAAATGATTGAATATTACTAAAATATAAGAGTTTTAGCTTACAATTGTGTTTTCGACCATTTCGGTAGAGTCAAAATTGACCGAAGGTTGAAAATTTGTCACTTATCATTTTTTTTATATGAAAATATTTCAAAACTGATAAAAGCTACAACAATGGGTTTGTTTTTAGTTGTATTGTGCATGCCAAATTGCGTTTCCATATATAAACTTTATGTAACGGCTAATTTTTAAATGGTGCAAACATTACCACAATCGCATGTATGATTTTTTTTCAGAAGAGTTAACCCGCGCGGACGTAAGGAAAAAGTTTTTTTCATAAATTCATCATAAATCGAAATATTGTGCTAGAGACTTCCAATTTGTTGCAAAATTAAGGTAAATAGTTGAATATTACTACAATATAAGTGTTTTAGCTTACAATTGCGTTTTTCGATCATTTCGGTAGAGTCAAAGTTGACCGAAGGTTGAAATTTTGGCACTTATCGTTATTTATATGGAAATACTTCAAAATTGATAAAAGTTACAATCATGACTATTTATTTGTTGTATTCTAAATGAAATTGCGCACATTTTCATATATAATACTTCATGTAAAGGATAATTTAAAACGGTGCAAAAATTATGTCAAGTGACGAAATAATTTTTGAGATGTGTCACTTATACTTTTTAGTGCGATAAGAAAGAAATTCGGTAATAAACGTCCATCAGCTGATTCTAAACGTAAACAAAAGACAAAAATAATTTTTTGGGCCGTATTTTGCTGTTTATACATTAATATTATAGATGGGTGCTGTAATCTTTACAGTAAATCATGTTTTTTTTATCATAAATATGTTCATTCACAAAATAGATATACTATGTACTTTTAGTTTGGTGCAGCAGCCAAATCATGAAAATAGAAAGGAATTGTTAGGTAACACTTTTGTTTGCTGATCTGATGAAGGGGAAATTGAATATAGGAAAGAATAATGTTGAAACTGACTTGAATTTAGTTTAAGGTGATAGTTGAAGATATATTTGGTGCTTGAACTGAAGTAGGCAGTTATAAACACTGAAATAGTGGTCTTGGGTGGGTTAATATTAAAGTAGGCACGTTTAAAGCAATTTTAGGGGTGGTACCAGGATAACACGGGTATTTACTTATCACGGGAGGTTCGGCTCTATCCCCGCGATTATCGAGGCCCTACTGTGTATATATATATATATATATATATATATATATATATATATATATATATATATATATATTTATAGATATATATATAAAGTGGTACCTTGATCTATGAGTGAATTAACATACGAGTTTTCCATGGTATGAGTTGTCACTTGGGCAATTTTTTGCTTTGTTACACAAGAAAAAATTTAGGTACGAGCTCGAGATGCCGCTGCTACGTAGATGGGCGTAGTGACGAAAATTAGGATAAGGAAAGAAGAAAAAGTAAATATGCATCTTTTCAATGAGAATCTTCTAAAAATTTATACATTACTCCATTGTATCCAATTAATGTAGTATGTATTTACATATTATTGTATTATAAAGTACTAACATAGCGGTCAATGTTTTGGTTTGGAAATCAGCTGATGGCAAATACGAGTTTATTTTGCCATATTTAACTCAATTCTCAGGGAATTTTCTGCTTTTAGTTAGCGTAAATGTATATCTAGATACCTGACTTATAAGAGACAAGGTCATTTTTCGTTATACGACGTGTTTATAAGACAAAATATGACTTGAATACATTTTGTTGTGATTGTGAACTAAATTATTATTTTTTTTTTAACAGATTGCCTTGGGGGCATGTTTATTGAATAAACAAATATCACGATTCCTTTAGCTATTTTCACTTTATTTCATCGTAATACGAGCTTTACAATATTTATCTTTAATCAGTGAAAACAACAGTAAAATGTGTTCTTTCAAGCCAAGTAGTTTTAATTATAAAATAATTTTTTCGTAATTTTATCTATGGTTGTGTTTGATGGCATGAGTTTACGGGAGTTTTATCCTTGTTGCCGATGCATGACAATAGTCATAGCAGCTTGAACAGTTTTCTCAACTTCAGCTACAACTTGGTTTAAATTTAACAGTATATTTCCTCGTTGATCTTTGATCTATAGCGAATAAAGTTATTACATAAAAATACTCATTCCTATTCTACATAACGTCACTTATAACATAACTATCGCACGATGGTTGAAATACAAGCCAGACGGATGATGTTATCCAGTTTGATTGTACTTAGCTAAAAAGTAGTTTCTCGTGGGATGAGTGGTTTTTGTGCTCGGCTAAGTGGTTTTTGCGCTCAGCTGAGTGGTTTTTTGCGCTCGCCTGCCAATATGGTGGTCCGAAGTTCGATTCTCGGCTCGGCCAACGTGGCTAAGTGACCAATTGGTTCTTAGCCAGGTAAAAATATCTAATCCTTCAGGCCAGCCCTAGGAGAACTATTAACCCTTAAACGCCGAAGCGGTAAAAATAAAAAACTCCCCCGAATTCCGGAGCCGGTTTTGAGTGATCGCGGAAGCGGAAAAAATAATTTTTTCAAAAAATCACAGCGCGCTTAGTTTTGAAGATTAAGAGTTCATTTTTGGCTCCTTTTTTTGTCATTGCCTGAAGTTTAGTATGCAATCATCAGAAATGAAAAAATAATATCATTATCATGCTGTGCAAAAAACGGTAAAAGCTAACGAGTTTCTTTTTTTTTCGTTGTATTGTACACTAAATTGCAATCATTTTGATATATAATACATTGTAAAACAATAAAAGCAACACCGGAAAAATATTATCACAAAATGATGTACGAATTCGTAACGTGCGGACGTAAAAGAATATTTTTTTCAAAAATTCACCATAAATCTCAATATTTTTCTAGAGACTTCCAATTTGTTTCAAAATGAACACAAATGATTGAATATGACGATACTGTAAGAGTTTTAGCTCACAATTGCGTTTTTCGACCATTTCGGTAGAGTCAAATTTGACCGAACGTGGTTTTTTTTCTATTTATCGGGATTTATATGCAAATATTTCGAAAATGAGAAAAGCTACAACCTTCAAATATTTTTCCTTTTATTTTACATGAAATTGCGCACATTTTCATATATAAAACTCTATGAAATGCCTAATATGAAACGGAGCAAATTTTCCGAGAATTCGATGTATGCAATTCGGAGATTTATGGCGGAGAATCCGCGCGCGGAGGGAAGGAAAGTTTTTTCATAAATTTACCATAAATCAAAATATTGTGCTAGAGACTTCCAATTTGTTGCAAA
>NC_087215.1:41752743-41787743 GCF_015104395.2 Macrobrachium nipponense
ATTCCGCATTTGCACAACATTCTGAGTGGACACAATGATTTTTAGGAGTTCTTTCCTCCTTTACCCATTATACAGAGCATAATGGTGTTTTTTATAATGGAAATAAGATGCATTTCCATTTTTGTATGTAATTCTATCACACATTTACTTTAATCATGCCGCTAACAATATTCTCCCTAGCCACACTTTCCTCTCTATGTTACTATTTAAGTACAGGACAGTTGGTTCAGTGAGGAAAACATAATACTCTCACAATCTATGTACTCGCCATATACCAAGAAATTCAGGGCGAGACACTGTGCTGTCCACTGGATACAGTCGTTGAGACACAAACAACCACTGAATATCAATACACCAAAAAACCAAACTAGCACCAAAACCATACAACAACTCAAAACAACACGACAAATCACTACACAAACAAACACCTACAACACCAAGACTTCACACAGCTCAACAAACACTGCAATTCAAACACAAACAAGCACAAATCAACATTGAGACTACACAAAACTCAAAACACAACAAATCAATAACACAAACTGACGCCAATCAACATCAAGAGTTCACAACAATTCACAAATCAAACACAACAGAAACTCACAAGCTCAACAACCTTCAGACGGACACAAGCACAACAACTCAATTACACAATATCAAAACAGTTCAGAAAACATACAACAGCAACTCACTACCTCTGACCAACTGACTGTCCTAAAAACTGCCTAACTTGACTGACTGCCAAAAACAGACTGCTAACTTCTGACTCCCTCAAGGCTCCATGACCAAGTCCACGACGAACCCAACCGCACCAATAAGCAGTTCACTCATTAACTACCCATACACCATTCTCTCTCTCTCTCTCTCAAGTCATCTCCTCCTCTCCTTGCTCTCTTCCTCTCTTCTCGTCCTCGTCTCTTCTCTCTCTCTCTCTCTAAAATCAAAACCAAAATGGAAAACCAACACTGGACCCTTCCCATACTATCTGAAAACAACAAACAAACAAACATAAAAAATGATATAGCAAATACACTAAACATCCAAACCCTTCCTATTGCCTCCAGCGAACACAAACAACCTAACGAGAACAACCAAAACAACCAGCCATTCTCTCTGCCCTCTCTCTCTCTCTCTCTCTCTCTCTCTCTCTCTCTCTCTCTCTTTTACAAGTGATCCTTGAGAATGTTGTCAAATAGAACCCCTACATCACTCCTCCATACCCTTCTGCATCGTCTTCCTCTTTTGTCATTGGGGAAGAAGAAAGGGGGTTGGGGGGGTGACCAGGACAACACTTCTCCAGGGGTCTCCTCTTGCTCCTAAGGGTCTCCTTTGAGGGCTAGGGGGTACCCCTCTCATTAACCTGACTCTTTCTTCTGTAGGTGAGGTGTCATGTTTGGATCAGGCGTGGACTTCATTGGGCCTTATGGGGACCCCTTCTGTGAGTGCTTTGCTGGCACACCTGAACAGTGCCAGTGCCAGCACTGCTGTGAGTCACTCTGTGGTTACCACCACCACCTGTACATTAACCCAACATAAATTTGCTTTGGTTCCCACAATGGTCTTTGTCCATTACACCACTCATTAATGTGACTCCCTCGATGGTGCTGGGCATGCATCCTTATCTGCCAGCATCTGTGACATCAGTGCTGCCCCTTCCTGGATTCAGGGTGGCACCTCTACCTGTTCCTACTGTACCTCTCTCACCCCTGGTGGTGTCTGAGGTTACTCCACCTGTTGCTCCTGCTGTCATTCAGACCTTTTCATGTGCCTGCTGAGTCATCTGGTGCCCCTTTTGGGGGACCTGACAGCTTTACTCTCTCTTCAAAGGCTTCATGTCTTAAGAAGAGGAAGGTAGCTTCTCTGCCTCCCCTAAGGTTCTGCATCCTCTCCCTGAGGAAGCAGTTAGTTCTCTCGTTGGCTTGTCTGTTCCTTCGGGAGTGGAAACCATGGCACTGTTCCCAGGGTCTAGTATCATGGGAGCCCTAGGTGTTTGGTCTCTGGTTTGTTCTCCTGTCTCTAGTTCTAAGGGCTCTGCCCCTGGAACTGGAGCTGTGTCAGGTACTCATTCGCAAGGTTCCCCAAATATGTGACCCTCTAAGGGGGGGACACGCATCCAATGTCAGAGCTGGAGAGACCACTCATTGTTCCAACATTGGCACAGGATGAGAAAAGGGGTCAAGTTGCGGAGGTGACTCTCCCCTACCTGTGAAAGCCAAGTCTGACTCTTCAACAGGTACCAGGAAAGATGTCTCTTGGGACAAGGCATCTGGAGTAGCTAAGAGGAGTTCCCCTGTTCAGTCCTTTTTGCATGAGGTTTCGACCTTGAAGAGAACTGGCATGCATTGTAAGGACGGCGCATGTTCTCATCAACCTGTTGACCGAGAGTCCTCGACTGACTCTCACTTGCTTTCGTGCGAGCAGATGAGTACAGCGAGGACGAGCGCATTAATGGCAAGATGAAAACCTCTGCACTCTCCTTGGGAAAGCGTTTCGCCAAGGCGACAACGCCCTCCTAGACACGCATTGCCTTCATCACTGTGGGTTGATGATCGCCCGCGTCTCGTTCCGCCTGTTAGCACGGCTGACAGGATGAGCGGGAGCATCCAATCCTCCTCTCCTATTCCCTCTACTTCCTCAGGATACACCAGGAGGGGCAAGGTGGATTGGAGGAATCCTGCAGAGTGCTTTCCGCCAGATTTGGCGATGGAAATCTATGTTCCTGGAGGGGTGTTAAGGCCCCACCGAACTTACTTTCACATCATTCAGGACTGATCAAGGGGATCTGGCAAGGTTCTCCCTCTTGTAGGGAGATTAGATAGGGAGGACTAATCTCTCGAAGGGCTTGAGGGCCCTTTGCCTAGAGACTCAGACACCCCCGAGATACAGAGGTCCTTCGGTGAGATCGTAGCCCTGATCCGCCAGCACAACGATCTCAGAAAAGCAACCATAGCCTCTTCTTCAGGAGGCAACCCCTCTTGTCTCAAATCTTTTTGGGCTCGTAAGAAGGAACCCAAAGTGTTGACGGGGCTGCCATGGTCTGCTCTTGCTGACAGTTTATTGGGCAAAGTGAATAATCTTGTCCCAGGACTAGAGAATTCCCTTTGGTCCAATCAATCAGACAAGATGCTTCGTCCTCCTCTACCCTGTCAGAGGTGTTTCTACACGCCCTCGGAAAGGTCTCTGCCAACTAAGCTGGTTGACCCAAACCTAGTCCAACTAGGTCCCAGTCTGTCATTGCAATATCTTTCTGCAAAGAGTGTATGTCTCTAGCAGCAAGAAGCAGTGACCCTGGAGGCTACTGCCCATGGCAGCCTTCCAGGCAGTCTCCTTGCTAGATATGTAGTCCTTCACAGTATCTCTAAGGTTGCTGCCTCTTTGTTTCAGGAGAAGATTCAGTCTTCGGGAGATTGTGCCAGTCTGGAGGTAGGGCTATTTCCTACCTGGCCCACCAGATGGCAAACCTGTGGGCAAACGTAGTGCTTAAGAAGAGGGATACTGTCCTCTCTCACGTCACCAGGTCTCTGGGTCCCAAGTTGGTTTTGACCCTTCACAACAGACCTTTGCTGAGTTCTACCTCTCTCTTCAATAGAGTACAGGTAAATGCTGCAGTGGACAAGCATCGGGATAAAGAAAAAGACCGCCTTATTCACCAGGTGCAGTGACAAAGACCTCTGGGCCTTTGCGTTCCACTGTGGCTAGACCTTTGAGTTTAGCTAGCTCCTCCACAACCCCTAAGAAGTCTAGTTCGTTCTTATAAGGGCACTCATGGAAACACCCAGCGTTCTTCTCTCCCTTCGAAGGGGATGCAGTCTTGCCCCTTTCAGCCCTCCTTGCTGTCTGGAAAGGGGGTAAGGGAAAGAAGAAGGGGAAACACTAGGGGCCGATGTTCCCTTCTTGCTGCTGCCACTGGTGGGGGTGGTTGCCTATTGAGCCATTGGGCAACATGGCAGTGATATGGAGCAGAGACCTGGGTAGCAGATGTTCTTCGGGAAGGATATCTACTACCCTTCCAGTCTCCCCCACCTCTCACCAACCACCTGGTCCGTTGGTACCTGTACCTCGAAGGTTCTCAGAAGTACCTAGCACTGTTGCAAGAAGTGCAGAAGATGCTGAGCAAGGGCACTGTGGAAGTCATGTCTGGCCGGTCTCCAGGGTTTTACAGCCAAGTGTCTCGTAGAGAAGATTTTGGTGGCCTGGATATTATAGACCTCTCTCCCCAAAACGGATTTGTTTGCAAGACTCGGTTCAAGATGGAGACGGCACATACTGTGCTCGCCCCTATCAGGGAGAATTACTTCATGCTTTTGGTAGACTTGATAGATTCATATTTGCAGATACCCATCCAGTTGTCCTGCAAGTACCTTCGCTTTGTCCTCGGGGAAGACAGTGTAGGGTGAGTTGGGGGAATACCGATGTATTAGTAGAAAAAAATTGCATAAAAATTTCATTATGTACCTGAGAGAGTGCACACTGTGCCCAAAACAAACTACACAACATGGCCCACCTACGGTATACTCATAAATCCTCAACTCCGAGAATAAGTGTCACATTTTGCATTTTAACAATTTTTTCAACCTCTGTCAGTGTTCTCCTGACGTGGGGAAACACCAACCAGGGTTTGGGGGAACCCCCAAAAACCAAATTTCCTGTTTTTAGCATAATGAGACTGATGATCAGGCTTGCAAGAAGGCAGTAGGGTAGATCAGGAAGTCTTAATGACATTAGACATATGAATAGGTAAAGTTGAACTCACCCAATAAAAATGTCCTGTTTTTAGCATAATGACAGATATTGCATCATAATTCACTAAATATCACCTTCAACTTTACTCAAAAAAAAAAACAGTTCCACTTTTTGTTACAAATTTAAAAAATGTTCCCAGACATGTTGGTGGTTGGTACTTTTTCTTTCACAACAATGCCATGGCAGCCACTTCGAAAGGA
The DNA here is from genome assembly GCF_015104395.2 of Macrobrachium nipponense. Lineage (NCBI taxonomy): Eukaryota > Metazoa > Arthropoda > Malacostraca > Decapoda > Palaemonidae > Macrobrachium > Macrobrachium nipponense. Next base: position 41,757,687 of record NC_087215.1, read on the forward strand.
CACACTTCATTTCACTTGATAAGTTAATATGGCTAAATATCATAATGAAACTTAGCTAATATGAGAAGCGTGAAAAATTACAAGAGACATCCAAAAAATAAATTTTCTTACCTGATAAACACAAATGTTGTGAAGGCGTAAATTTGTTGCTTTGTTCACCGAGATGGTTGCTGTGTTGGTGGTGAGTTTTCATACCAGAGCATTTGGCCGTGTTCCCCTCGGTCAGTATTCACCCACATCGCCTTACCAGTTCAGGGCACTCCGTTTCGGGCTCTTGACTACTCCCCAGGTATTCATCAGTGTTCACCCTGGTGTCAGCTTGGGCAAATTTGCACAGGATACATCTATTGATGTATCCTGACTATTGGCTAGTCCTGGAGAGCTTTTGCTCGCAGTTGTTACAGGACAGATATTGACTCCCCAAGTTTTGTCATGATCTAGGGATTGTGATAAATCTCAAGAAGTCCGATCTTGAGCCCAAGCAGAGGACGAAGTATCTGGGCATGCTGATAGATACAGTAGCAGCAAGAGTCTTCCCCTCATACTCTTGTATCAGTAAGTTCAGAGAAGCAGTGTGACAGTTCCTGTCTTGACAGGAACAGTCAGCTCGGCAGTGGCAAGTCGTGATAGGTCACCTGTTGTCTCTGGAGAAGCTGGTCCCTCATGGTACTGGACCTATGGGCCACTGCAGAGGATGCGCTCCAACACCTGTAGTACAGTGGACCCCCCGTATTCGCGTTCTCCGGATTCGCGGACTCACACATTCGCGGATTTCTCTCAGGAACGTTTCCCTGCATTATTCGCGGAAAATTCGCGCATTCGCGGTATTTTTCTATGAGAAATATCCACAAATTCCTGGTTTTTTTATCAATTTCATCATAAAATGCACTTTTTGTGATAAAACTATTAAAAAGACCAAGTATGAAAATTTTTAGTGATAAGTTTTAACTAACAAAATAGGCTGTTTTTAGCGTTTTTATAGGGGTTCCAAACATTCACAGATTCTAACTATTAGCGGGGGGTCTGGTACGCATCCCCCGCGAATACGGGGGGACCACTGTACAACCTTAAGGTATACGCATTTCCCTGGTTTTGCATGATTTGCTTGATCAACAGTGTTGACCACGTCAAATCTCCGGATGATTCTGGTGGCTCCCAAATGGCCTCAGGCTGTTTGATATCCTGATCTTCTGGCTCTACTTTCCAAGGCACCGAGAGAGATTCCTCCCTGGCATGAACCTCTGTGTCAATTGCATGTAGAACAGTACCATCAGGCAGTCCTTCCTTGTGTATTCACAGCTGGAGGTTATCAACATCTCTTGCGAGTGAGAGGCTTTTCTCGCCAAGCAGCAACAGTGATGGGAGGATACCTTAGACAGTCCTCTGCAGCGGTATAGCAGTAAACCAGGGTAAATGGGCAGTCTTCTGTGGTTGGTGTCATAGACAGAGTATCTCTCTGGTCAGAACCACTCTTCAGCAGGTCACAGACTTCCTCATCTTCCTTCACTGAGAGAAGTTCATCTCTGTATCAGCTGTAAAAGGCTATAGGACCATATTAGGCTTAGTCTTAAAGCTGAAGTGTATTGATATTTCTTCCTCCTTTGAGATATCTTCACTCATGAGGTGCTTTGAAAGGTCTTGCCCACCCAGGGACTCGTGCACTGTATGAACTCCTTAGAGAGTTGTCAGACAGGGATCTGACCCTCAAGACCATTTTCTTGCTCACCTTGGCATTGGCAAAGAGAGTTGGTGAACTTCATGGTCTTTCCTTCTTTGTAAAACACTCAAGGGGATGGGGATTGGTTATGCTCGATTTCGTCCCGGACTTTGTAGCGAAGACTCGGAACCCATCGGTCCCTGATGCTAGGTTCGAGTCTTTCACCATCCCTTCCCTGAGTGACTTTGTTGGTGATGATCCAGACAAGGTGGTGCTTTGTCCTATTAAAGCGCTAAAGCTCTATCTGAGGAAGACCTGAAATCTCTGGCCTGAATGTCGATGACTCTTCGTTAGTGCTGTAGGTTCCAAGAAAGGAATGTCCAAGAACACTATTTCTTTCTGGCTTCATGAAACAATCAGGAAGGCTTACTCTGCTGCTGGCGTAGACAATGCCGGTGCCTTTCATCCGAGAGCTCACGAGGTTGGGGCATTGCTCTGTCCCTCCCATTCCATAAGAACCTGCAGTTCAACAGGTACTGAAGGCAGGGTTCTGGGCATGCCAGACTACCTTCACCTCTCATTACCTTCGAGATATTGTCCACAGGTCCTTGGACACTTTTTCCTTGGGACCAGTGTTGGTTGCTCAAGAAGTTGTGTAGCTTACCCAGCTCTAATAGGACAAGTTAAATTTTGCCTCATTGTATGATATGAATGAGTATGTCTGTGGAGTGACTGCTCTCCTTCATCCTACGCTTTCCCTTCAGGCAGAGAGTGTATAGACCGTAATATGCTAGATCAGGCGGCTGATGCAGGTAAGACACTCCTTAGAATGATTTATCTATTTTCTTTTATTAGATAATATCTGACATTATGGTTTTTTGCTTTCTCATAAGAATGACCCATACTCCTTTTTTTATGAGTAACCCAGAAGGCTGACTCTGATTTTGCAGTTCCTAACTCTGATCAGATACCAGTGGCTGAATTTCTTTCCTCGCTCTTATGACCAGGAAGAAAATCTCAGTTGTGCTGAACTCCAGTCGGTTCATAGATGCTCACATAGATCCCTCCCATCAATTAGTGAGTCTTCCTATTGTAAAGAACAGAAGGTTTCACGTATATTATGTAGGAACAAATAAATTTTTGAAAGTAAATTGTATTTTTCCTAATTGCCCACCACATGTCTATTACTTTTTAATAAGTAATCTGCTAACTGGGCCTAAAGCAATTTGTGATGTTTACGTTCGGTAGATAAAGGACTCCCAACTAGCTGACCGGTAGTTAACTACCAAACCACTTTGTTTGAAAGATTTCAGCAGCCCGTGGCCAAGCTTTGCCTAAGGTAATTCCTATTGTAAAAGACCTCTGGTTTGTATTAGTTAAGAAAATACAATTTACTTTCAAAACCTGTAATTTTGCAGATACTTTGGTTATAGACTGCTATTTCATTATTCTCATCATCACCAATCATTTAGGCTAATGTTGAGAAGTGTAGTCTTCAGAGCTATTTTGCTGCTATATATATTGACTGTAATGATCTGTCTTTCCATTTCTGGAAGATTTATTTACTTTTTATTGCATAGGCTTTTGACCACACCCTTTACAAAAAAAAAAAAAAAAAAAAAAAAAAAAAAAAAAGAGCTACTAGAGTCTTGGTTACTGACTCCTTTCAGTCTTAAATACTCTTCTGGATCTTTAGGTATGTATGCAAACCCTGTAAGTTATTGATCACCTTTGGAGTTTTACTGGATATGCAAACCCTCTAGGTTATTGACCACCTTGATGAAACAGACTTTTTTTTTTTAAAGTAACATAATTTTTCACGTAAACCCCTAAATAATGTAAGAGTATGTACCCACTTCCTGACCCCTCAGTTTCCATGAAAAATGAGGTTCTTGGTTAACACGTGACCCTTCCATCATTCTCTTACTTGCTGACAACCCAGTGCTGCCCAGGAAAACTGAATGACAACAGATTCTCTCTCTCTCTCTCTCTCTCTCTCTCTCTCTCTCTCTCTCTCTCTCTCTCTCTCTCTCTCTCCTGTTAAGCTAGTTGCTTCAGTTAAATAGCCCAACATTTTTTACATTTTATATTTCACCCCTTCTCATCCCCCATCCCTATCGGGGCTGAACTTGGACTTGAAGGGTATCAGGATTGTCACTATTCATTTCAGCGACCTTTAAAACTATGGATTAGACACTAATATTTATTGTTTTGGGTTATTTTGTACATGTCACCCCCTTCCTACCCCACCCCATTTGTTCCCAGTAGAATAATTCAAATATTGTTATTTCAGGAATTTTTACTTAATTTGATTGATACTCCTGGGCACGTTGATTTCACTTATGAAGTGTCACGTTCACTGGCTGCATGTGAAGGGGTGATTCTCTTAGTAGATGCCAATGAAGGTGTTCAAGCCCAGACAGTGGCAAATTTCTATCTAGCCTTTGCAAGTGGGCTGACTGTCATTCCAGTGCTTAACAAAATAGATCTAAAGAGTGCTGATCCAGAAGCTGTCAAAGATCAACTGTTTAATTTGTTCGAAATTGATCCAGAGGATGTACTGCAGGTAAATTATAACAGTTTTGATTACCTATGTAGATTATGTATTTGGATGCAGATTAAATAATATAGTATTTTAGTTACACATTGTATTGTTTCAAATTTCTCCCAAGAATTTCTTTGGCTATTATGCTCTGTTTTGCAGATATCAGCCAAACATGGAACAGGTGTGATAGATGTTATTGAAAGAGTTATAGATGCTATACCTCCTCCTACCAGTAAATGCAGTACAGAAAAGCCGTTTCGAGGGTTGCTGTTTGATTCTTGGTTTGACAAATATAAGGTGAGCTTGCTATTCTACTTGTACAAGATCTTGCACTTCCATGAAACATGTCCTTACATTATTTTACTAATTACCTTTTGTGATGTTTACCCTCAACATGGTATTAACAATTAAGATTCCCCATGCAATCTGGAAGCAGTTCAAAAGTGTATAATGTAAGTTGAGAATATTGTCAACTGTTAATAGTATGAATGATAAATAGGTCTTGTTGATGCAGTGTAGAGAGCGAAGAAACACTAGTGAGACTATATTCAGGAGAGGAAAATTTGCTGGGAACTGGATACCAGACAGCCTTGGCTGAGGAGAAAGTATGATAGTGGCAAAATGGATAGTGCCCATGCACAGTTTTTGAATGGAGCAGCAGCAGATTGTAAATTATACGTACTCCAAAATTTATAGTGATACAAAGCAGCAGGATACTATTCTTATGATATTCTTATATTGTACTATTGCCTAATCAGACGAACCTTGAAGAGAAATTTGGTGTACCATATCTCATCTGCATTGGAACTAACATTAGATGGTGTCTGCCTATAATGAGATTTAATGGTAGATTCCACATATTCACCCCACTCCATGGGTGTTGATTATATTGTGAACAGCTAGTAATATAGGCGCTGGAAAATTTACCAGGAGTTGGTAGTCTTGAAGCCCACTTGATAATGAGTATGATAAAGGCAACTGGCAATTGAATTGAAGGAATTTTCTTCTACCATTTTGATTTCATTTATTCATCCTTGTCTAATTTTATTTTTGTATGATTAATATTGATTTTTTCACTACCAATAAACGAAGCCTTAAAATACATAGGTTTATAGAACATTTTCTGCTTAGAATGACCTTTTCTTTCATTTCACGAAATATTTTCATAAACTTGTGTTACACCCTGTATATACAGGTGGTTCCCGGGTTACGACATGGGTTCCGGAACATCGTCAAAAATCCTAAGAAAACCTTACTTTTAATGCTATGGGTGCATTGAAAACTATGTAAACTGCTTTCTTATGGCATTTTTTCATAAAAAAAAAACCTTCAAATATTGATTATTTTGCATTTTTGGTGTCATATTTCATCTCCCAGATGAGTGTTGTAGGCGTCGTAACCCTGGAAATAACGTCTATTGACAAGCGTCGTAACCTCGGAACGTCGTAAGCCGACACCTTCGTAACCCAGGGGACTGCCTGTACTATATCATTTATTGGCATTTATGAAATTGTAAATGCCATTTATCACCTTAATTAGCGGCAATTTTGGTTATTGGCAATTTTCAGTTAGTGGTGCTCAGATTGTACAATAGTACCTCAGACTTCGGACTTAATCCGGTCCAGAAAGGAAGTAAAAAATGCCATTTGTTCAAAATATGAAACAAATATCCCCATAAGAAATAAAGGGAATCGGGATAGTTCATTCCAGCCTAACCAAAAAGCCCTCCTTTTAAAATTTTCTATTATTAATGTGTTCAAAAGGGTGTAAAGTAATAAAAGAGTAAATTATAGAAAGTAAAATGTTTGAAAAATTTGTTTCTGTGTATGATTTATGAACTGTTTGGTGAAAATGGTGAGGGGGTGGCTGGGATGGAAGGAGGAGAGATGGGAACCATTTGAGGAAACCATGGAAACCAAAATAAGGCAGTAGGCAAAGGTTAATAACAAAATTAATTTTATTCACATTTTACAAGGATACTCAAAGGAATCAATAGTTTTTGCGTCCAATTATGTGTGTGTGTGTGTGTGTGTGAGGAGAGAGAGAGAGCGAGAGGAGAGAAGACGGAGAAAGAGAGGAGAACGAGAGAGAGAGAGAGAGAGAGAGTGTAATTTGCATATATGATTGCTGAAGTGTTTACACTTGGAACTTAAGTGCAAGAATTAGATTAATTATGCCACATGAGGTTTTTGTAAACAAATAAGTAATAAGTACAGAATGCAAGTAAGAAAAGGAAAGAGAGATTAAATAACTTTTCTTGAAGAAGTTGTTTAAACAAACAATCATAGGCATGCAGAGGCTAAATGCGGGGCCAATGTGTTTGTTATGGGGCGGAATACTTTTACAGTGCTAAAAAATCTTTAAAAGCAAGTGTCACTCAATAAGTATTTTATTGTAACAAAAAGAAGTGGTGTGGGCAAATTGAGTGTAAGTGAAAGAAATGGGCAAAGAATCATTCTAGCAAAGCTGGTAAGTTAGTGGGAAGCAGACCCCTGTCTCCCATCCAATAACTTACCACCATCCCTCCCCTCTCCTCTCTTGTCGGTAATAAGATTAGTGTGAAAATAGTAGTATAAAGCATCTACTGAGTTAGTTTATCAAGTGAAATACTATAAATCAGATCAAGATGGCAGTAAGTTCCAACTGTGGAAAAAAGGGCGAAATTTAGCGTGTTTAGCAGATTCGCAATACGATGAGGTAGCAGGAAGGGAGCTGGCATTTCTCATCTAACCAAAAAGATACAAAAGCATTCATAGATACATTAGAAGGATATGATCCTTCAAACTGGAACAAATCAACAGAAAACATTTTGAAAATAATTGAAGAAGTTCCAAATAAAATCCAAGTGGTCAATAGACTCATAAAGAAAATATACATAAATCAACATATTCCGACAAAGAAAATGAATAAGGTGAACATTGGGAATATCCTAATTGATGCAATTGGAAAAAGAATGCCAAAAGCATGCAAACTGTGTAAGGTGTGGTATAGCATAGTTAATCCACAAAACCTGATCAGAAAATGTTCTGCATGCAACATTCCGACGCATCCTCAATGTGCTGAAGTTATGCAAGATATGAGAAAGGATACCAGAATATTTTGCTCAACATGTCTATCATGGATAGACAATGTTATTAAATCAAGACTGAATGTACAAGTAGTTGAGGATGAAGAAGAAGAGGGAGAGGAAGAAGAAGAAGAAGAGGAAAACGGAAGAGAAGTAAACAAAACTGAAATGACAGAAAAAAATAAGGAAAACAAAGAACAAGATAAAAGTATGGATGCAGAGACACTCATTGATACTACATATGAGGCAATCAAGCAGCATACATACGAAGAAATAAATTACGACATGACAACACAAAAGAAAATCCCGAAGAGGCTCTACCCAGATCTGCACAATGATGGGAAAGAGGAAAAAATAGACAAGAAAGACAAAGTCTGCAACCTTTTGAAAAGAGGGAATTGCAGATTCGGAGAAAGATGTTACTACTAAGATCCAAAGGTATGTCACAACTATGAAATCTATGGTAAATGTGCATACCTAGACAGCTATGAGGATGATTGCAGAGATCTACATCCAAAAATATGCAAAAACCTAAAAGAAGGAAAAGGATGTAAGTTCAACAAAAAATGTAAATATATGCACCCTGTAGCCATGAACCAGAATCAAATAAATAATCAATCAAATAATAAAATCCAAAGTAAGAAAGAAACAAATAAAGAGAGAAACAAAGAATATCAAGTGAAGGAAAAAAGCAAGCCATCACTGCGATATGGAGTGTCAGCAAAAAATTTCCAAGCATCAGCTCCACTATACAGCTCAAGAGATAAGAACTGTATTTATGATGCAAGAGGATACGGAGAAAATTGCAGATTTAGACACAAAATGAATAATTTTGATGAAGGAAGATCAAATATTATGGAAAAGTTGGATTTTTTAATGTCAGAATTTCTGGAAATGAAGAAAAGAATAACATACCAGAACAGGAAAGAGACATGGGAAAATCCTTATTATTACCCATATTAAATGAAGGAGAAAACACGCAAACCATCATAGTGATGAATGCGCAGGGTTTAGTTACGAGTAACTTAGAAGAACTAACCCAAATTGAAAAGAAAATAGATATAATGAATATAAGTGAAACCTGGTATTCCCAAGAGACTGGGAATGATGATCAAATAAAAGGGTTCCAAACTTATAGATCAGATAGAAAAAATAGGAATCAAGGTGAACCGCAATATATGGGAAAGACAAAAAACAAGGAAAAATATATTAGAAATATAGTAACTCAGAATGTGAACTAATAGCGGTAGAATTTGAATCTGAAAAATTAATTAACATGTAATATATAGACCCCCTAATACTAAAGAGTTCGACATAATAATAGGAAAATTGGATGATAATGTAGAAATCACAAGGACTGGACTATTCTCCTATCCGGAGACTAACTTCCTTTTGTAGACTGGAAAGAATAAATAGGAGATTGTGGTTGTATTTATACATATAAAAAAGAGTAATAGTAGTGCAGAAGATAAGAGGCAATTCGAAAAACTATTAGATATGCTACTAGAATACAACATTCAACAAATAAATCACCTGCCAACAAGAAAGGAAAATACTTTAGACCTAGTATTTGTGAACGAGGTGAATTATGTTAAAGAAATGATAGTTTATAATGCGAGTATTTCAGACCATAATGTCATAGAATTAACAGTCCATTCCAAAGCAAGTGAAAACAGAGATAAGCAAGAAATGAAAAAGTGGGAAGGATATGGAAAATGCAACTTCTACAGTAAAAATATAAAATGGTCAGAAATAAATGAAGAATTAAACAAAGATTGGGATAACATTTTCGTAAGTGATGATATAAGGGTAAATACGGAGATATTATATAAAATATTAGAGAAAATAGTGGATAAATATATACCGAAGAAGAAAAGTAAACATCAGTCATGTATACCAAGAGACAGAAGGATCTTGTTCCAGAAAATCAGAAAGTGGAAAAAGGTCTTGCAAAAGAAAAAAATGCATGGAAAGTTGTAGAACTAAAAGTAAGAATGAAAATGCAGAACAAAAAAGATTATACAATCAAAAGAGAAAAATGAAAAATTGGACTTGGAAGAAAAAACCCTAGTAAATATCACGCAAAACCCCAAACTATTATACTCGTATGCGAAAAAGATGAATAAAAGAAGAATAGAAATAGGCCCTCTAAGAATTGAAGGGAGATTAACGAATGAAAAAAAGTAAATATGCAACATATTGGCAGAAAGACATAAGAGAGAATTCACCCCTAGAATTAATAATGAAGATAATGATATAGAAGTAAGGGACTAAAATAGTGAATATTTAGCAGACATAGATATTAATGAAGCTGATATTGTGCAGGCATAGATATTAATGAAGCTGATATTGAAATTAACAATGGAGCTGCTGCAGGGCCTGATGGTGTCCTTGCTATTTTGTTAAAGAAAGTAGTTCATTTTATTGCAATATTATTAACACAAAGTGTAGATACAGGCAAGATTTATGATGAGCACAAATTAGCATATATTACCCCTACTTTCAAAAGTGGATCAAGACTAGAGGCAAGTAATTATAGGCCTGTGAGTGTAACATCACATATGAAAGTGTATGAAAGGGTAATGAAGAAAAATATTATGAAACATTTAATAGAAAATAATTTATTTAATATAGGACAACATGGTATCGTACCCGGAAAAAGTACACAAACCCAACTGTTAGTCCACCGTAAGAACATATACAAAAATATGAAAAGCGGAAATAAAACAGATGTGGTTTATCTAGACTTTGCAAAAGCTTTTGACAAGGTAGACCCATAATAATATTTAGCGAAAAAAAAAATTAGAAAACATAATATAGTGGATAAAGTAGGAAGATGGTTAAAAGAATTTTTACACAACAGAAAACAGATAGTTATTGCAAATGATGAGAAATCGGATGAAGCTAAGGTAATATCCGGTGTGCCACAAGGTACCGGTGGTTTTAGCTGCATTACTGTTTGTTATTTATGATTGCAGACATAGACAGTAATGTTAAGGACTCGGTAGTGAGTAGTTTCGCCGATGACACAAGAATAAGTAGAGAAATTACTTGTGATGAAGATAGGAACACGCTACAAAGAGACCTTAACAAAGTACGTATATGATTGGGCAGAGGTAAATAGGATGGTATTTAACTCTGATAAATTTGAATCAATAAATTATGGAGACAGAAAAGGAAAGCTATATGCATATAGGGGACCTAATAATGAGACAATCACAAATAAGGAAGCAGTTGAAGACCTTGGTGTGATGATGAATAGGAACATGTTATGCAATAATCAAATAGCAATTCTATTGGCAAAATGTAAAGCAAAAATGGAATGTTGTTACGGCACTTCAAAACAAGAAAAGCTGAACACATGATTATGCTTTATAAAGCATATGTTTGTAGTCCACTTGAATATTGCAATATGATATGGTACCCACACTATCAAAAGGATATTGCACAAATAGAGAGTGTACAAGATTCCTTTACAGCTAGAATATCTGTAAAGGAATAGAAGAAGTTAAGGACCTTGACTACTGGGAAAGACTACCAATCCTTAAAATTATATAGACTAGAAAGGAGAAGAGAACCCTACATGATAATTCAGGCATGGAAACAGATAGAAGGAATAGCCGAAAAACATCATGGAGCTAAAAATATCAGAAAGAGCAAGCAGAGGTAGATTAATAGTGTCCAAAACTATACCAGGAAAAATAAGGAAAGCACACAGGACATTAATCCACTACGCACCAGCATCGATAATGCAGCGTCTATTCAATGCATTGCCAGCTCATCTGAGGAATATATCAGGAGTGAGCGTAGATGTGTTTAAGAATAAGCTCGACAAATATCTAAGCTGCATCCCAGACCATCCAAGATTGGAAGATGCAAAATATACTGGAAGATGTACTAGCAACTCTCTGGTAGACATTAGAGGTGCCTCACACTGAGGGACCTGGGGCAACCCTAACAAGATGTAAGGTCTGTAAGGTAAGATCATCTCTCTCAGTGCACTGAACACTGGCTCAAGTAAGCCTCTTTTTTGTTTCTATTACTGTATTACATTTGATTATTTTCATGTTTTATCATTGTTAAATTTATTGTGCAACTCCATTTAATTTTTCTTCATATGAATTGGCACTGCTTTCACGTACATACAGTAATGTTTTTTACTCTCTTTTCTCCTTTTCTCCTCAACAATGTCATGATGCCGAATAACTTAGAATTGTTCATTCAGTATTCCTCAAAAATATAAACGCGCCCTCCCTCAGTCTCAAGTTAGCTGTGTGTCATCATAAAGACGTATAATTTGTTCATCGTTTATGCAAAATTTTATTGTGAAAAACTTTATTCTTTTATTTTATGCATGACACTTACCTGGCAGGTATATATATAGCTTATCCTCTTGACGCACTGGCAGAATTTCAAAACTCGCGGCAACCGCTAGTACACTGGTAGTTCAGGTGATGGCCACCCCGTTCCCGTGGCGCTGGTACTTGGAACTATTCCCGTTTTCCTCAGATTTTCTCTGCCAGCCGAACCGGCAACATCGTTGTTGGTTCTCTGTTAGAATTTCCTGCTCGTTGACTGACTTTTTGGATATTGGTATCGTATTCACGAAGTTAGAGTGGCAATCGCATTTTGTTTGGATTTGGGTTTAGTATGTCTGATTCAGGAAGTATGTTTAGAGTTTGTGTGAAAGAAGGGTGTAAGGTGAGACTGCCGAAATCATCGGTAGATCCACATACTATTTGTAAGAAGTGTCGGGAGTTTGTATGTACGTGGGACAATAGGTGCAATGAATGTCAGTGTCTGAATGAGAAAGAGTGGAAGGCTCTTATGAAGTATGTTGAGAGATTAGAAAAAGATCGGGTTAGAAGATCTGTATCTAGGAGTGAGAGATCGGGATCTTCGAGTAAGCCTTTGAATGAATCTTTGCATGTGTCTTCTCCAGCTCATTCACATGTAGACGTAGCACCTTCCCCTCAGGTTTCTCCTGCGCCCGTTGCTGTATCTGAGGATACTACTGATCCACAAATCGTGAAAGTGTTCGCTACCCTTGCGTCCATGGGAGATCAAATTAAACGATTAACAGACAAAGTGGAAGTGTTTGGTGACAGTGTTGTGGAGGGGGCGCCTGATCGTCCCTCTCGTGCTCCTAGACCGAGACCTCTGTCAAGCTCCCAGACCCAAGGGAGAAGGCATGTCGACAGTCGAAGGGAGGCGAGAGGGGTTTACTCGCGATCAGTCGTCCCTTCAGGCAGTCCTGTTGCTTCCCAGGCTGCAGCAGTACGCCATGGAAAAGGCGATACTGGGAAGTGCCGTTATTCTTCGGATAGTTCGGCCTCAGGAAGGAGTAGGCGTTTCGCGGAAGTATCGCGTCCTCTCCAGAGGTCATACTTTCCGTCCTCATCACAGGATGAAAGGGCTGTTGACCAAGAAGGGTGGAGTAGCCCTGAGATTTTTTCATCGGAGGATGAAGAAATTATCCCTATCAAAAGGAAGAGGATTTCTCGTCAGTTGGAAGTTTCTAGCGGTGCGGTGAGAGGTGTTTCTCCGCTTAGAGGAACTCCTCTGCGTAGACCGCAGGTTCGCTCGCCTCTCCGTGTTAGCCCGGTGCGTCCTCGATCTCCTCATCATCAGGAGTCTCGTAAGGAAGCGGAGACGAAGGAAGTTCTGCGGGACATGCAGGAGAGATTAGCAGTGATTGTACAATCATGGGAGAAGCCCGAACAACCTTCGGTTAGACGTAAGGACTCGTCTCTCCCAGTTAAGTCCTCCAAGAGGACGCAGGACGTGCAACGCAAGCCAGGACGCAGTGCATCCCTTAAGAAGGACGAAGCAGTGCAGGACGCAGGACGCAAGAGGAAGAGTGATGGACGCATGGTGGACGCATACGTTCAGGAGGACGCAGGACGCAGGCGGCAGCAAGTCGAAACTTTTTCTCGACAAGGAAGAGAGGAGTTTTACAAGGAGACAACGCCGCATTCGCTCTCTAAGCAGGCTCTGCATAAGGAGTCCGCTTTGGAGAGTCATCAGGATCTTGGTTTTCAAGATATTTCTTCGCAGGAGGAAGAATTTGTGGAGAGTGCGGAAGAGGACAAGAATGTGGAAGCTCCTTCTTCGGACTACAAGAGACTAACAGAGTGCCTTCTTTCTTTGTTTGAAGGAGATTTTCAACCTTCAGGCCCGCCATCGCCTTTGTCTCAATTTTCGAAGACGAAGACAGCCAAGAAATCGTCTTTTTTGAAAATGACTTTGTCTATTTCGGCCAAGAAAGCCCTTCAACGCGTAAATGAGTGGTTGAAGGAGAAGAGAGAGTCGGGGAAGACTTCTTTTGCCTTTCCTCCGGCCAAGTTGGCTTCGAAGTCTGGTGTTTGGTATGCTACGGGGGAAAGTCTTGGCCTGGGAGTTCCTGCCTCCTCCCAGGGAGACTTTTCCAACATAGTGGACAGCTCCCGTAGACATGCTTTACATTCAGCCAAAGTGTGGTGGACTTCGTCAGAGTTCGACCATTTACTCAAAGGTATCTATCGGACTTTTGAGGTGTTTAATTTTCTTGACTGGTCGTTGGGGGCCCTGGCTCGGACTTCGGAGATGGAAGATTCGTCAGAATCCGAGTTGTCGAGAAGTATCATGTCCTGTATGGATAAAGCCTTGAGAGATGGAGCTAATGAATTGGCTTCACTTTTTACAGCAGGCGTTTTGAAGAAAAGACATCTCTTGTGCTCGTTCGCTGCTAAAGGAGTGTCGAACGCGCAAAAGTCGGAGTTGATGTTCTCTCCGCTTTCAGGACAGCTCTTCCTTCCCTCAAGATATCATTAAGGACATCTCGCTCTCCCTCACTCAGAAGGCTACTCAGGATCTTCTTACGTCTTCTGTAAGGAAGTATTTACCTTCTAATGTAATGAAGAAGACCCCGAAGGATACAAAGACATCACAGCAGCCCTTTCGGGGTAGGACTTTTTCCCGACCAGCATTTAGAGGGAAAAGAGTTCCAGCCAAAAGAGGTTCCAAAACCTCAACCAAGCAATGAGTCAGAAGTCCTCCAGACTTGTGTGGGGGCCAGACTTTTAGACTTCTGGGAAGTCTGGCAAAGCAAAGGAGCGGATCCTTGGTCTGTAAAGGTAGCGAAGGAAGGATACAAGATCCCCTTTCTCAAGAAACCACCTCTCGCTACAGCTCCGAGAGCCCTAGGGGCTCATTACATCGATTTAGAGAAGAGAGAGGCTCTTTGGCATCAGGTTGTCAGCATGTTAGAAAAGGGGGCCATAGAACCGGTTCTGGATCACGAATCCCCAGGTTTTTACAACCGTCTGTTTCTAGTACCGAAGTCATCAGGAGGTTGGAGGCCAGTACTGGACGTAAGCCAGCTAAACTTGTTCGTAGAAAAGACCAAGTTTACGATGGAGATGAACGATTCAGTACTGGCAGCGGTACGACCAGGGGACTGGATGGTAACGCTGGACCTTCAGGATGCGTACTTCCATATTCCGATTCACCCAAGGTCCAGGAAATATTTGAGATTCGTGATCCAGGACAGGATTTATCAATTCAAAGCCCTTTGTTTCGGTCTGTGCACGGCTCCTCAAATTTTTACAAGAATGATGTCGAATGTGGCGAAGTGGCTTCATTTGTCAGGAGTCAGAGTCTCTCTCTACCTCGACGATTGGCTCATAAGAGCACAATCAAAAACAGCAATGTCTGGAGGACACGAACATCACATTGGAGTTAACTCAGCAACTGGGTCTGATGGTAAACCTGAAAAAGTCACGGTTGATCCCCTCTCAGGAGCTAGTTTATTTGGGGATTCTGATATCCTCAGTGACTTTTCGGGCTTTTCCGTCACCCGAAAGGCAGACCATGTGCCTGCGGAAAGTGCAAGAATTCCTATTGAAAGACCAATGCTCGGCGAGAGAGTGGATGAGCCTGCTGGGGACACTCTCTTCGTTAGAGCAGTTCATTTCACTAGGGAGACTTCACATGAGGCCCTTACAGTTCTTTCTGAACGAAGTCTGGCCAAGAAGATCGCAACCAGATTCCTTCCGGTTTCCAATTCCTTCAAAGATAAAGGAGGAATTAAAGTGGTGGCTAGTTCCGGGGAGGTTGTCAGAGGGTACGTCACTCCAGCAGAGGAACCCAGACCGGATATTATTTCCGACGCGTCAGACGCAGGCTGGGGAGCGACGCTGGGCCCTCGGGAGGAGTCAGGCCTTTGGAACGAAGAAGCAAAAGGCATGGCACATAAAACAGGAAGGAACTGATGGCGATCTTCTTGGCTCTGAAAGCGTTCAGACCGTGGATCAGAGGCAAAGTGGTGCAGATCAACGCGGACAATACCACAGCTCTGGCATATATACGAAAACAAGGAGGAACCCACTCGTTGTCCCTTTGCAACTTGGCGAAGGAGATTCTTCTGTGGTCGCAGAGAGAAAACATCACCCTGCTCACCAGGTTCATTCAAGGAGAGAAGAACGTCAGAGCGGATCTGTTGAGCAGGGACGGACAAGTGCTTTCCACGGAGTGGATGTTGCATCTTCAAGTATGCCAGAGACTGTGGAAGCTCTGGGGCACTCCAGTAGTGGATCTTTTCGCTACCGCAGCGACGAAGAGGTTACCGAACTATTGTTCTCCAATCCCGGGACCCTCTTGCAGTCGCAGTCGATGCCTTCCTACTAGATTGGACGGGTCTAGATGAGTCACGCTTTTCCCCGTTCAAGATTTTAGGAAAGGTAATGAAAAAATTCAGGGAAAGTCGAGGAACAAGGCTGACTCTGATAGCCCCATACTGGCCGGCCGGCCCAAACGTGGTTCACAGAGGTACTGGAATGGACAGTGGATTCTCCGAGAAGTCTACCCACGAGAGTAGATCTTCTCAAACAACCCCACTTCGACAGGTTCCACAAGAACACCCTCGCTCTGGGTCTGACTGCGTTCAGACTATCGAAAGACTTGTCAGAGCGAGGGGGTTTCTAGAGAAGCAGCGAAGGCAGTTGCAAGAGCACGAAGGCCATCAACTATCAAAGTGTACCAGTCGAAGTGGGAGAACTTCCGTAAATGGTGTAAGAATCGGAAGATTTCTTCATCCAGTACCTCTGTGACACAAATTGCAGATTTCCTTCTATACCTGAAGAAGGAACTGGGTTTGGCTAATCAGACAATTAAAGGTTATAAGTGTATGTTGTCTGCAGTGTTTAGACACAGAGGTTTAGATCTGTCCAACGACGCAGATCTTAGAGATCTTCTCAGATCTTTTAATACAAAGAAGGATCGACTTTGCAGAACTCCTTCTTGGAATTTGGATGTCGTTCTCAAATTCTTGGAGACGGATAGGTTTGAACCTATGGGCAGTTCGTCTTTGCGAGAGCTAACGAAGAAGACTATTTTCTTAGTAGCCTTAGCTACAGCTAAAAGGATTAGCGAGCTGCAAGCTATTGACAAGCAAGTAGGTTGGAAGCACAACAAAGCAGTTTGTTCTTTTCAACAGGAGTTCTTAGCAAAGAATGAGAATCCTTCGCATCCGTGGCCAAGATCATTTGAGATTGAAGGACTGGCTGATCTAGTAGGTCAAGAACAAGAAAGGGTTCTTTGCCCAGTAAGAGCCTTACGTTTTTACGTAGAAAGAACAAGAAGCATTAGGGGAACTTCATGTTCTCTGTGGTGCTCTGTTAAAGATCCTACTAGACCTATGTCTAAAAACGCGATGGCTTTCTTTGTAAGAGAAGTCATTAAAGAAGCTCATTTACTTTGTCAGGAAGAATGCTTCGGCTTGATTAAGGTTAAAGCTCATGAGGTGAGAGCAGTAGCTACGTCCTTAGCATTCAGGAAAAATTTAGCCCTCAAGGACATTATAGATTCGACATTTTGGAGGACAAACTCTGTGTTTGCCTCTCATTACCTTAGAGACGTGAAGACAACTTTTGATAATTGTCAAACGTTAGGCCCGTATGTATCCTCAGGTACAGTACTGGGCAAAGGAGTTTCCACCCCATAACCTAATAACATGCTAGGTTTTTATTTTAATTAGGTTATAGTGTTTTTTATGGTTGTCTGAGAAGGTTAATACCAGCTCAGTTTTTTGGTTAGTGTTTATTATTGTATGTGTGTGTGGTTCAGGTGACTAACTTTCCTAGCATGAATGCCCGTGGTAAATGAGGGCTAGGGTTCTCTGTCAGCAGATTGGTCATGTCCAGTTGTCAGACCCTTGTTGTTAGCTTTCTCAACAAACAGGTCACATCCTAGTTGAGAGCTACTAAGGTTTAGCAGGCTAAGAGGCAGGACCTACGAAGTCAGCTACCTTAGCAGGTAAGGAACTTAATAAATAATTTTAAAAATTTAGTTAATTTTTTAATTATGACGATGTTGCTGTCTATGACCCACCTCCAAATGTGTCAATCAGCTATATATATACCTGCCAGGTAAGTGTCATGCATAAAAATGATATTGTTATGATACAATAAAGTTTTATGCATACTTACCTGGCAGGTATATAATTAAATTCCCACCCTCCTCCCCTCAGGAGACAGGGTTCAGAGAAAATCTGAGGAAAACGGGAATAGTTCCAAGTACCAGCGCCACGGGAACGGGGTGGCCATCACCTGAACTACCAGTGTACTAGCGGTTGCCGCGAGTTTTGAAATTCTGCCAGTGCATCAAGAGGATAAGCTATATATATACCTGCCAGGTAAGTATGCATAAAACTTTATTGTATCATAACAATATCATTGTCTCACTCAGTATACTGAACACTGGCTCATTAAGAAGACTTTTTTTGTTTTTGTTTCTATTGTTACTGTATTGGAATTTGGTTGTTTTTATATTTTGTACATGAACTTCCCTGCCAGATATATACATAGCTTACGACTCTGACTTCACGACAGAAAATTTAAAACTCGCGGCACACGCTACAGGTAAGTCTACCTTACCCGCCGCTGGGTGGCGGGTGTAAGAACCTCCAATCCCCTTTTCCAGCCAGATTTTCTCTGTCGTCCGGCTTGACAGCACCTGTTGTTAAGTCCTCTCGATAGTGGATTTATTCTCGTTGCCAATGATTCTTGGATTGACTATTTTGGTGAAGTACCCTTTGTCCGTTGGCTTGGCATACGCTATTTTGGATCGTTTTTTGGATTGTTCTTTGCTTTGTTCCTATAATGGCTGATTCTGAACTTAAGAAATCTTCTATGTTTAGAGTATGTTCGAAGAGTGAATGTAAGGTGAGGCTTCCTAAAGCTTCTGTAGACCCTCACAGTGTGTGATGAGTTGTAGAGGGAATGAATGTTCATTCTCTAACCCTTGTAAAGAGTGCGAAAGGTTGGATGAGGATGGTTGGAAGTCTCTTTCTTCCTACTTAAGGAAGTTAGAGAAGGATAGGGTGCGTAAGCTTCTTCTAGGAGCTCAAGTAGGTCGCATGTTAGCGAACTTGATGTTGAGAACCCGATCGTAGACGTAGTTCCTTCTCCTGTTTCAGCCCCTGCTCCCAGCTTTGAACCCGAAGATTTGTGTTCGGAGATGGCTTCTTTGGGAGACGCAGTAAGGAGAGCAAAGTATGCTCTTATAAAGGTAAGAGTGACAGTGCAAGTGAACAGTGCAGTGCCCCTAGTGCAGTGGAGGGTGCGTCTGACTGGCTCACTAACGCTTCCAGGCCTAGACCGCTTCCAGACTCCCAGACCCAGTGGAGGAGGAAAGTTGAAAGCCACAGGAAGGTTAGGGAGAACCCCCACCGGTCAGGCGTCCCCTCGGCAGATCCTGTTGCTCGTTCCCAGGCTGCCTTGGATAGAGCCAAGAAGGAAGTGTTGCGACAGTGTTTCTCGTCGTCTTCGTCGCCTTCTCCTAAGCGTAAATGGAGCGCTTCGGAGTCCTCTCGCCCTCTCAAGAGAACTTGGAAGGAACCTTGCGCCCCTTTCCCTTCCAGCCCCGAATCCTTCTCGGAAGAGCCAGAGATCGAGCGTAAGAGAACCAGGAGATCTCAAGAAACCTCTTCTCCTTTCCGCGCTCGGGTCTCTCCTCCAGTCGAAGAGTTTGAAAGATCGCCAGCGCGCATCTTGGCCGGCCTGCAGGCACAGATTTTGGCTTTAGCCAACTCTTTAGTAGGGAGTTCTCGCCGTCGGAAGGACATCTCACTCCCGGTGAAGAAGTCGAAGAAGGACACTGCGGATTTCTCGCCTCCTTGAGGAAGAGTTCAAGAGTCTCGCAGCGAGAGCCTCTTACATTAAAGAGAACCTAAGAGATCGCTCTCCGAGCAGGCGCTCCTCTCCTACCAGCAGACGTAAGGACCTTGACAGGCGTTCTTCTCCGGAATACCGCTCTCCTAGTTGTAGGGAGGATAGATTCGCTTCCAGTAGGCGCCGCTCACCGAAGAATTGCTCCATCCTCTAGCAAGCGTCAAGAGCTTGACAGGCGCCAGGAATCTCGTACTTAACCAGGATTGTAGTAGGCGTTCTTCGCTGGAAGCCGCTCTCCTTTGGACAGGCGCTCGGAGACTAGTAGGTGTTTTTCCCCAGATTTTGTTTCTTCGCCAGAGATTCGTTCGCCTTCTCGTAGACACAGAGAAGAACATAGGCGCGAAGAGCCTAGCAGGAAACAGACAAGACAATCTCCTCCTTGTGAGCGCTCTCGGTCGGACAGGCGCTCAGAACCTCGCAAACGCTTTGCGTCTGATAGGCGCTCTTCTTTGGAAGACTTTTTTCCTCGTGACAGGCGCCAAGAGCCTGACAAGCGCTTTGAAAAACGGACAGGCGCCAAGAGCCTGACAAGCGCTTAGAACCTGACAGACACCAAGAGCCTAGCAGGCGCAAGGAGCCTGATAGGCGCTCTCCTCCTACTAGGCGCTCTTCGGTTGGACTCAGACAAGGATTTGGACAGGCGCGCCTCCTCTAGCAGGCGCTCCCTTAGTAGGCGCTCGCCCAGTAGGCGCTCTCCCAGTAGGCGCTCTCCCAGTAGGCGCTCTTCCAGTAGGCGCTCTCCCAGTAGGCGCTCTCCTAGTAGGCGCTCTCCTAGGAAAAGCTCCCCTCCAGACAGCCGATCTTCCAAACGTCATTCTTCGGAAGAAGGACATGGTGCTTCCGAGGAAGATTTGCCTTAGGATTCTTCGGGTTCCTGTTATAAGAGATTGACTGAACTCTTCTTGCAAGAATTTGGGGAGTCTCTTTCGGCGGTTGCCCCTCCGTCTCCACCTTCCTTATTTTCAACGGCCAAGACTACGAAGACGTCGTCGGTGGTGAAGATGAAACCTACGGTGTCAATGAAGAAGGCGCTTAAGAGCTTTGACGATTGGCTGGTCTCTAAGGAGGAGAAGGGAAAGACCGTTTTTTCCTTCCCACCTTCCAAGCTTACGGGAAAGATGGGATTCTGGTATGAGTCGGGGGAGCCTTTGGGCTTGACTCTTCCAGCTTCTGCAGACTCGGACTTCTCTTCGTTGGTGGATTCCGCGCGTCGCTCGGCGCTTAATTCTGCTAAGACGACGTGGGGAATGAGCGAAAAACTCCGACCACCTTCTGAAGGGAATGTTCCGGGGTCCTCCAGAAGTGTTTAACTTCCTCGACTGGACCCTCAGAGTCTTGGCTAAGAAGACGAGGGATCAAGAGTCTCTGTCACCGGAGGATTTACATTCAGTCCTGTCTTGCATGGACAAGGCAGTGAGAAATGGTT
Organism: Macrobrachium nipponense; assembly: GCF_015104395.2. NCBI lineage: Eukaryota > Metazoa > Arthropoda > Malacostraca > Decapoda > Palaemonidae > Macrobrachium > Macrobrachium nipponense. The sequence continues at coordinate 41,778,591 of NC_087215.1, forward strand.
CTGGAGAGATAGCTTCGCTTTTCGGGGCCGGAGTTGTTAAGAAAAGGGCAGTTTTCTGGCTCACTTTTAACCAAGGCGGTGTCTCATGCACAGAGATCATCGTTGTTATACGCTTCATCTTTCCCCGCAACTCTTCCCCAAGAAGATCATTAGTGATATTTCCAGCGCTCTTTCAGCAAAGGTGACGCAGGATATGTTGGCTCGTTCAACTAGAATTCCTAAGGCTTCCTTTCAGCCTAAGTTGAAGAAGGAAACGTCAATCAAGCAAGAGCCCTTTCGAGGAGGCCCTTCTTCCCGCGCTTCTTCCTCCAGAGGAACAAGACCTCCTAGAAGAGGAAAGACCTTCTCCCGATCGATCAGAGCCAAGAAATAGTACGAGTGTCCTCCAGACGGCAGTAGGTGCCAGACTGCTAAGTTTTGCAGACGTCTGGGCACAGAAGAGGGAGGACAACTGGTCTCTCTCTATAGTAAAGAAACGGATCCTCATTCCCTTCGTTTCGAGACCACCTTTGACCACTACACCAAGGGAATTGGTGGCCAGGTACAAAGACCCTCACATGAATCAACCCTTGCTCTAGCAGTAGAGCTTATGCTGGAGAAGGAGGCGATAGAGATGGTGAAAGACCCTCTTTCCTCGGGTTTCTACAACCGTCTGTTTCTTGTGCCCAAGAACTCAGGAGGATGGAGACTGGTTCTGACGTGAGCGCCCTGAATGTCTATGTGAAGAAGAGAAAGCTCACGATGAAGACGACATCCTCAGTATTAGCGGCCCTTCGTCCCGGGGACTGGATGGTGTCACTAGACCTTCAGGACGCATACTTTCATGTGCCGATCCATCCTTCTTCGCGCAAGTTCCTGAGATTCATGTGGAAAGGGAAAGTGTTCCAGTTCAGGGCTTTGTGCTTCGGCCTCTCCACACAGCCCCTCAAGTCTTCACAGGGCTGATGAAGAACGTAGCCCAAATGGGCTTCATTCTCGAACGGAGTGAGGGTGTCCCTTTACTTGGACGATTGGCTGATCAGGGCCAAATCGAAGGAAAAATGTCTGGAGGACCTTCACATTACATTGACGTTAGCAAGTTCTCTGGATCTGCTGATAAACTTCGAGAAATCACAGTTAATCCCCAGCCAAGATCGTATCTATCTGGGGATTCGGATGGTTTCTCAGGTTTTTCGTGCGTTTCCATCCCAGAAAGGATAGCCCGTTGTGCAGAGAAGGTCGCAACCTTTCTAGAGAAAGATGTATGGTATGCATAGCGAGGGAGTGGATGAGTCTGTTGGGGACACTCTCCTCGCTGGAGCAATTCGTTTCTCTAGGGAGGTTGCACCTCAGACCCCTCCAGTTCTTTCTAAATCGGACCGAACCGAGGGGCTCTGGATCTAGATTTCGTCTTCAAGATCTCGAACGAGATAAAAGAGGATCTCCGTTGGTGGGCAGACCCTCTTCTCTTCAAGGAAGGCCTTTCCTTACGCTTGAAGAACCCCGACCTAGTGTTATTTGCAGACGCATCGGACAAAGGTTGGTGAGCGACTCTAGGCTCCAGAGAAGTGTCAGGCACCTGGGTGGGGGGAAACAGGTGTCCTGGCATATCAACAAAAAAGAACTGATGGTGATTTGGTTAGCCCTCAAGGAGTTCAAGCCCCTCGTACAGAAGACTTCAGTTCAGATCAACTCGGACAACACCACAGCCCTGGCTTACATTCGGAAACAGGGGGGGACTCACTCATTCTCCCTGTACGAAACAGCAAGAATGCTCCTCTTGTGGTCGGAGGAAAGGGAGATAAGTCTCCTCACCAGGTTCGTACAGGGAGAAAGAAATGTCAGAGCAGATCTGCTCAGCAGAAGAAATCAAGTCCTTCCCTCAGAATGGACTCTACACTCGGACGTATGCCAGGAGCTGTGGAAGATCTGGGGCAGACCTCATATGGACCTATTCGCAACTTCCAGAAAGCCGAGGATTAGACCTGTTCTGCCTCACTGATTTCAGACCCGAAGGCAGTATCGGTAGACGCATTTCTGATGGACTGGACAAACTTAGACCTTTATGCGTTTCCCCCTTTCAAGATTCTAGGGGAAACTCTAAGGAAATTCTCAGCATCAGAAGGAGCAAGGATGACCTTGATAGCTCCATTCTGGCCCGCCCAGGACTGGTTCACAGAGGTACTGGAATGGTTAGTAGACGTTCCAAGATCCCTGCCACTAAGAGTCGATCTGCTCAAACAGCCCCACTTCGACAGGTTTCACAAGAACCTCCTCGCTCTCAGTCTGACTGGATTCAGACTATCAAGAGTCTGGTCAGAGCTAAGGGTTTTTCGGCAAAGTCTGCAAGAGCAATTGCCAATGCACGTAGACCTTCCACCACCAGGGTCTACCAGTCGAAGTGGGATGATTTTTCAACGATGGTGCAGGAATCAGAACGTTTCCTCCTCCAGTACCTCTGTGACTCAGATAGCGGACTTTCTTATTTTCCTGAAGGAAAAATGCGGTCTGGTAGTCTCGACGATTAAGGGCTACAGGAGTATGCTATCTTCTGTGTTCAGACACAGGGATTAAACATCTCTGAAGACAAGGATCTACACGATTTAATCAAGTCGTTTGAGACCGCTAAAAGGAACTCTTGCTTAACCCCAAGCTGGAACCTGGATGTAGTGTTATCGTATTTGAGGTCCTCGAGATTCGAGCCTCCCCAATCAGCCTCTTTCAGAGACCTTTCTATGAAGACCTTGTTTCTCTGCGCTTTAGCTTCTGCTAAGAGAGTCAGCGAACTGCAAGCTCTAGAAGGAGATGTTGGGTTCCAAGGAAACTCAGCTGTTTGTTCGTTTCTCCAGTCTTTCTTGGCCAAGAATGAAAAACCCCTCGTTCCCCTTATTGGCCCAGGAGCTTAGAGATAAAAACGCTTATCCTCTTTAGTTGGGAGTAGCAAGAGGAGAGGACTCTTTGCCCTGTAAGGAGCCTAAAGTTTTATCTCCAGAGGAAAGAAAAGATTGTTCGGGCTAACTTAAACAGCCTATGGTGTCTGTAAGACCCCCCAGTAGGCCTTTATCAAAGAATGCCCTGTCATTCTTTATTAGAAATCTTGTTAAAGAGGCCCACGCATCTTGTAACCAGGATCAGTTTAGACTTCTTAAAGTCAAGGGCGCAGAGGTAAGGGCCATCTCGACGCTTTGGCTTTCAAGAAGAATATGTCCTTACAAAACCTCATGAAGGCAACTTTTTGGAGGTGTGAGTCAGTCTTCACAACCACTACCTGAAAGACGTAAGAATTACGTATGAGAATGCTTTGGGTTAGGCCCGTACGTATCGGCGGATTCAGTGCTGCGGCAGGGAGCTGAAGCATATCCTTTTTAAATATTTTTTCCCTTATTGTATTTGTATTGTGTTTTTTGGTTGTGGGAAGGAGGATGCAGGAGGCACCTCCTTCTTTCGTAGTTCTAACATTTGTGTTTTGGTTAGGTGATCGGTTTGTGCTTGAAGCTCCTTGCATTGGTAGACAGGCTCTGTCATTTAAGTGGGTTGATCCCTTTTGACAAGACCCTAACTGGATTCACCAAGTAAGCGGAGTCAGTTCCCATTGGTAGACCCAAAGAGTTTTTCAGCTGTAGGTCACGCCCTCGCTGTAACCTCTTCAGGCAACGCAGACTTGTTGACAGTAACTAATGAAGTCTTCTGCCTAAAATCAGGTAAGAACCAAGGGTATTTTTTATTCCTTTAACATATATTATCTCCCCTTTCTCTGGACTTAAATGTCTCTTTCCCCTCCACCAAGGGTGTCAATCAGCTATGTATATATCTGGCAGGGAAGTTTATGTACAAAAATGTTATTGTTAGTATACAATCAAGTTTTGTACATACTTACCTGGCAGATATATACGATTGATGGCCCTCCCAGCCTCCCCTCAGGAGACAGGTGGAAGAGAAAATCTGGCTGGAAAGGGGGATTGGTTCTTACACCCGCCACCCAGCGGGGCGGGTAAGGTAGATCACCTGACCTACTGTAGCGTGTGCCGCGAGTTTTAAATTTTCTGTCGTGACGTCAGAGTTGTAAGCTATGTATATATCTGCCAGGTAAGTATGTACAAAACTTTATTGTATACTAACAATATCATTTTTATCTTTGTTAAATTTATTGTGAAAGTAATATTTTAACTGCCTTCTCCATCTCTCCTAAAAAATATCAACTCTCACATGTTCGATCTCAAGTCAGCTGCGTGTGATGGCACTGCGGTGATATATGATTCTGTACATCTTTTACACTAAATTTTATGTTGAAATGCTTTATTCTTTTATTTATTTTATTGAATGAATATGTTATTATTAAATATATATTGTGAAGGAAAAAATATGTTAATACAGTTTTCTTGTAGGATACAGTAGGTCAGCAAATACATGTATAAACAAGATAATCAGCAGACCCCAGTTATTGACGGGTTCCATTGCGATGGGGTGGTGATGAGCAAAAATCGCACTTATGATGCTATAACCCTCTTACGCCAATTGGACGTATTAAACATCGAGTCAAAAATGTCTCCCGTGTGCCGATTGGACGTATTATACGGTCGACTCAAAAAAGTTTTTCTTTTTTTTAAATTCGCGAAAAAAATTACTTATAGGCCTACCAGCCAAAAACTTTTGAATCACGCGCCTTGGGGGATGCTGGGAGTTCACGGATCAAGTGTTGTTTTGTTTACAATCGTTGCTCAGGCGCGCAAGCGCGAATTTTTTTTCTTATCGCACTAAAAAGTATCAGTGACACATCTCAAAAATTATTTCGTCAATTTGACATAATTTTTTCACCATTTTAAATTTTGGCCGTTACACGAAGTATTATACAGTGGTACCTCGAGATACAAAACTAATCCATTCCGAGGCGGCCTTCGTATATTGAGTTTTTCGTATCTTGGAACACATTTTACATGTAAAATGGCTAATCCGTTCCAAGCCCTCCAAAAACACCCCAGTAAATTATATTTCCAGGCCTAAAAACACATGTTAGGGTTACGACGCTGATCCCGACGGAAAGAAATATGGACTCCAAAAAAAGGCCAATATTCAAAACTGCATGTAATGTTCACCCCATTTTTACTGCATATATTAGGACTTAGCATATGTCCTTAGCAATAAGCCTAGCCTATATTAGCGGTTGCTACTGTAGCCTAGTCTATGATTCTGACATCTAAACCTAAGAGCTAAAAGCTTAGAATATGCCAATAAAAGTATAAATAATCAGTATGTACTCATTTCAAATAATTATTAATTAATCATTAACTATAATACACAAACAAACAAAAAACAAACCTTCCAATCGATTGTTACATTCAGCTCTTACCCGTCTTACGAGTATCGAACGAACGCCGCCAAGCAATCATTTTTCTTAGCACACAGTAAGCCATAAATTGTCATTAGTATCTCTCTTCAAACTAATGAAACTACCAAACAGTATAATAACCATTCATTTCTATTCTTTATTCTATCTTTACTAATGGAGATACCGAGTTACTGACAGCTATAATGAAACACGTATACGTAACGTAATAATAAAAAACAGAAGAAGAATTCTAAAAAATACTATTTGTGGCAGTCTGATTTTATAGTTTATATTTTATGATATCTAATCATTCAATTTTTTTATTAAATGTAGTTGCATGTACTCATTTCAAATAATTATTAAGTAACCATTAACTATAATAAACAAACAAAAAAAAAAGCTTCCAAACGTCTGTGTACATCCAGCACTTACGAGTATCGAGCGATCGCCAAGCAATCAATTTACACAGTAAGCCATAAATTTTCATTCTCTCTCTTCAACTACTGAAACTACCAAAAAAGTATAATAACCATTCATTTCATATTCTTTCATTCTATCTTTACCTAAAGTTTTTTTGTATTCAATGTATTGCATGAATAAGTTTTTCAATTTACAGCATCCTCTTTTACCAATAGAATACTTAAAGTATAAGGGGTAGATGCTGACCAAATAGGAGAGCAGGATCTTATGGGGTGACTAGCATCAGGAACCAATGGGAGAGCGGGAGGATGGTGGCGAGTTTTACTCAGCTGGCAGTGCAGGAGTTTTAAAATTGTTCTGGTGGTCGGGCGAATCTCGGGACTTTACAGCAACAACCTTTCGTATCTGAAAACTTTTCGTATGTAGAGCGTAAAATTTTCGCATTGGCTTTCGTATCTCGAGTTTTTCGTAAGTAGAGCCTTTCGTATCTCGAGGTACTACTGTATATGAAATTGTGCGCAATTTCATGTAGAATACAACAAAAAATACTCATGATTGTAGCTTTTATCAGTTTTGAAATATTTTCATATAAATAACGATAAGTGCCAAAATTTCAACCTTTGGTCAACTTTGACTGTACCGAAATGGTAAAAAAACGCAATTGTAAGCTAAAAATCTCATATTCTAGTAATATTCAATCATTTGCCTTCATTTTGCAACAAATTGGACGTCTCTAGCGCAATATTTCGATTTATGGTGAATTTATGAAAAAACTTTTTCTTTTTTCCTTACGTCCGCGCGGTAACTCTTCCGATAATTTTTTTCGTGCGATTGTCCTAATGTTTGCACCATTTTAAATTTGCCGTTACATAAAGTTTTATATATGGAAATGTGCGCAATTTCATGCACAATACAACTAAAAAACAAACCCATGGTTGTAGCTTTTATCAGTTTTGAAATATTTTCATATAAATAACGATAATTGCCACAATTTCAACCTTCGGTCAACTTTGACTCTACGAAATGGTCGAAAAACGCAATTGTAAGCTAAAAATCATTATCTTTTAGTAATATTCAATCATTACTTTCATTTTGCAAGGAATTGGAAGTCTCTAGCACTATATTTCGATTTATGGTGAATTTATGAAAAAAAAAAAAACTTCTTCAGTCCGCGGTAACTCTTCCGAAATAATCAGAATTTTTCGTGCGATTGTCGAAATGTTTGCACCATTTAAAATTAGCCGTTACATAAAGTTTTATATATGGAAATGTGTGCAATTTCATGTAGAATACAACGAAAAAGGATTGAAGGTTGTAGCATTTCTCTTTTTTGAAATATTTGCATATAAAATTACGATTAAATAGAAAAAAAAACCACGTTCGGTCAAATTTGAACTCTACCGAAATGGTCTCGAAAAAAACGCAATTGTAAGCTAAAATTTTTACAATCTAGTAATATACAGTCATTTATCTTAATTTTGAAACAAATTCGAAGTGTCTAGCACAATATTTAGATTTATGGTGAATTTTAAAAAAAACTTTCTTTCCCTCCTCGCCAATTCGCGGCGAAAATCTCCGAAATGCGTACGTAGCATTATCCTAATATTGCTCCTTTTCATATTAAGCATTTTATAGAGTTTCTTATATGAAAATGTGCACAAATTCATGAGGAATACAACAAAAAATAATTGAAGGTTGTAGCTTTTCCTATTTCCGAAATATTTGCATATAAAAAATATATATATAAAAATTTCGACATTTGGTCAACTTTAACTCGTCCGAAATGGTCGAAATCTGCAATTCTAATCTAAAAACTCTTACAGTACATAATATTCAATCATTTTTCTTCATTTTGAAACAAATTGGAAGTCTCTAGAACAATGTTTCGATTTACGGGATGAATTTTGAAAAAAAAAAAATTTTTTACGTCTGCGCGTTACAAATTCGTGCATCATTTTGTGATGAATATTTTTCCGGTGTTGCTTTTATCGTTTTACAACGTATTATATATCAAAATGATTGCAATTAGTGTAAAATAGAACGGAAAAAAAAACAAAAAAAAAAAAGTAACAAAATCATTAGCTTTAACGTTTTTCGCACAGCGCGATTTGAATACAATTATGTATGAATTTTTATTTTTTCGCTACCATATATCGCATTATTTACATATGATAATGATATTTGTTTTTATTTCTGATGGTTGCATACTAAACTTCAGGCAATGACAAAAAAGGAGCCAAAAATGAACTCTTAATCTTCAAAACTAAGCGCGCTGTGATTTTTTGAAAAAAAATATTTTTTCCGCTTCCGCGCTCACTCCAAACCTGCCCCGGCATACAGGAGAGGTTTTGATTTTTAGGGCTTTGGCGTAAGAGGGATAATCATATTTTGGTGCGATAACCAGAACTCGGCGCAGCATGGCACCAAAAATTGCAGATTTTTTGGTGCCAGGACACACGCCATAAACCAGATTGCCATTAACCGAGTACCCCCGAATAACCAAGGGCTGCCGTACGACTATTTGTTTAACAAATGACACAAAATTTTCTTGAAATTTTGTTTGATAAACAGAATGTTTGACTAAAGAAATGTTTCAATAAATGAGTTATCCTTTTTAGATGTTTTCAGTCACACGAGAATCAGATTGTTTTAACACAGTATTTGGAGGAACCTACATTCACAGGGTTTAGGATCCAACTTCTATAGTAGCTGTTTTTTTTAAACTTTAAATTAAGTGCCTTGTCTACTCTTTTTATATAGAGCCTTTCATTTATCCTTGAATTGGCATGCCTTTATTAAGGAAATTCAATTTTTACACGAGTTTTTTACCTACAACTTTTTTCCATCTAACCTGTTTTTTCAGTATGTGTGGAAAATTTTAAACAACTATTTCATGCCAAAGTACAATATTCCAACTGTTCCCGAACATCAAATCTATGCCAGTGTTCCATTTCTACACAATAAAAGTTTTAACCAAAAGGTTTTCTCGATTATTTCAAGATATTATGGATCAGTCAAAATTAAATCTTAATCTCAAAGAATCCTCTTAATGTTTGGATCTTTATCAATACTAAAGACCATTTAGGCGACCTTATGACATCTGGAGTGATATATAAGTACGATTGTCCTAGGTGTTCTTGAGGAAACTTATATGGGCTGCACCCAAAGCCAAAATTCTCAAGGCACGTGCCGACTCGTCACAGAGGCGGCGTTAGCTATCTAACGGGCAATAAATTGAGTAATCCTGAATTTTCTAACATAAGAGAACATGCCAAAAAATGTGGTAGCAACATTGAATACAATCAATTTAAAACAAAATCACAAGGGCCAATTGGGCTTCCGAGCTAGCACTATTTATTCTAGAATCTCTAACAGACAGTACCATTGTTAAATGCCCAAAACTCCTCCACCCCTCTACTGTCATAACC
>NC_087215.1:41789754-41792254 GCF_015104395.2 Macrobrachium nipponense
TAAACTCGGCAGTCATTCACGCTGGAATCAGCGGATGACGAATACGGTTTGCGTCGCCGTATCCATCTCATTCTCTCCTGATTGACTAAAATGACTAACGTAACAACACTCACTTATGCCAAGTTTGTACAAACGTCTTAAAGGAGACGTGGTCTTCAACTATGTTGACATTTATAATAGTCAATGAGGTATCTATCTTGGGGCATATAATCAGATGTCAGATATAAGGAATTTGTATGTATGACGTCTTCATACGTTTTAACAGACTATTGCCGTCAGTATTTACATTGAGCTTATGTCAATTACAGTTACAAATTATTACCAGTCGTATTATCAAATTACAATGACAACTGAAATTTAATATTAGGCCTAATAAAGTTCATTTAATTACCTTTAAATATTATTTTATTACTTTTCAATTAAATTATAATTACACTAGCTTGTCGTCAAACAGCACTATTGTAAGGTGGTGTGGTTTAGACAGACAAGGATGCCGGCTAGTCTATTTTTTTTTTTTTCTCCTTGGCTTCAGATTCAACCATATCACTTGGTCTCGGCTAATGTTTTTTGTCCTTAGTTAACATATTTAATGAATATCTGGATACTTAACTTATGTAACGAAGTCATACTGTTCGTCTTACGATGTAATTTAAGACCAAAATTTGACTGATACGTCTCATCGGAAGCTAGTTTTTCCTCGGGTTAGATGGCGTTAAATTTAGGATTCCGTTCGTTTTTCACTCGTTTTCATAGGTATTACGAACCTTACACTTTATATACGTTATTAATCCTTTTGTCTGTGTGAAAACAACAGTAATGAGCTCTTTCATGCTATTAGTTCTTTTACCACGGCTGCGTTGGAATTCATACATAAGCTCGGGACGTTCTGTCCAGGTTGCTGATGAACGTAATTTTGCCTTATTAGCTTCAGCTGCATTTATAACATGAATACAGTAATTACCGTCCCACGCGGATGAATACAATAACGGATGTTGCTATCGGATTCGATTACTGTCACACGCTGATCAATACAATAAAGTGATGTTGTTATAGAGTCGATCGCATTAGCAACAAGTTCTCGTTCGGTTTGTTCATAGCTGTACGGAGTTATACGAGTATTATCGTTAAGATAATACCCTTTTAACTTGCTGCAATTTGCGGAGGTGGAGATATTAGACGATCGTAATTTCTCTCTCTCTCTCTCTCTCTCTCTCTCTCTCTCTCTCTCTCTCTCTCTCTCTCTCTCTCTCTTTTCCCTGATTTTATCTCTCTCTCTCTTTTCCCTGATTTTATATTCTCTCTTTATCCTAGACGATTGTGTTTCTCTCTCTCTCTCTCTCTCTCTCTCTCTCTCTCTCTCTCTCCTCTCTCTCTCTTCTCTCTCTCTCTCACTTTTCTGATTTCATATTCTCTCCATATTCTCTCATCTTATTTTCCACGCTCTCCTAACACTAGACTCATTGTGCAACAGAGTTTTTCTTCCTTCACACCTTTTCAACTTTCTCATTTCCTTCAGCGCTGACTGACCTCATAGGTCCCAATACTCGGCCTTTGGCCTAAATTCTATTTTTTAAACCCAACAATCTTGCTGTCTGAGTTAGTATTAGAGTAGGGAGCGAATATTCGGAATATGTATAAGGTATTCATGATATGATATATCACAAGAGGATTTTAAGTATTAGGAAAGATAGGAAAGAACATGTCTGGGTCTAATCTGAGGGTATTTCTTCCAAGTGCCAACCAGGCAGAGTACAGACAGGCAGGTACAACACTACAAGAGGAGGGGGACATCACTACGATCGACGACACCGTTGTCTCCTCCGTACATGAGAGGCACTAAGGCCACACATGGGAGGTCTTCAGTTTCCCTCCATACATGAGAGGCCGAGAGCCACATGGGGAGGTCTTCAGATTCCCTCCATACATGAGAGGCCGAGAGCCACATGGGAGGTCTTTCAGATTCCCTCCATACATGAGAGGCAGAGAGCCACATGGGAGGTCTTCAGTTTTTCCTCTACTCAGGTGGAGGCACATAGCCAGCTGAGAGGAAAACAGGTTTGTATCCCTTCCGCACTCAATGAGTTTTGACCTTAGGGTAGAGGTGCAGGGAGTTTTTCCCTCCATATGGCAGCCTAGAAGGCCACCACATGGGAGATTAGCTTGGACGAGTGACAAACAAAATGAACTTGAGACTGACTCGCGTACTCAATTATATTGACTGACAACTAGTACAGTGGGAGGGCCAGGGGCAGATTTGATTCCCACCTCCAAATTAATGTGTTAATCGGGCTAGTTCAGGTGTTCAGGGGTGTATTGCAATATGAAGTTTTTATTGTAAAACTAATATTGTAATACCTACCTGAACACCTGAATGATTCCCACCCTCCTCCCCTCTCATACAGTTATTGAGTTATGATTGACGTGAGAGGGCAGGTGTGACCGGCCCGTGAGGCAGGGCTACTAGCGGTGGGCTGGTAACTAGGTAACGAGGGTTGTTTTG
>NC_087215.1:41797254-41821772 GCF_015104395.2 Macrobrachium nipponense
CGATTCTGGACGAGTCCCTCCTGCAGCGGTTTTCAGATTCAATGCCCAGGACACTCCAAAAAGTCCGTAAAACGTTGTGCATGCCTATCAAGTACTAGGCAGGAGTTGGTGATTATCCATAACAAATTTTATGATGGTTACTTTAATAATTGATTTTTTCCTGAATATTTTTTAGTTTGTTGTACTCTTTTTCTTCTTCATCTTCCCTACCACGCAAAGTATTATGACTGCTACTGTATATATATATATATATATATATATATATATATATATATATATATATATATATATATATATATATATATATATATATATATATATATATAATATATATATATAAATATATAATACATACACACACACACATATATACACAGGTACAGGTAAGTGTGGGCAGCCATACTGGTTGCAGTTATTTGGTTTGATCCTATATAGAATCAATGTGCTTTCTTAGTAGCACTTACTCCTCTTTCTAAGAAATGGAGAGAGGAGTGGTAACAAAATCCTGTGGCCTATGTGGTTTGTTGCTTGAACAGACATAGTCCGTTTTTGCCTTCCATGAATACAATGAATCTGGACATGTCTATTGTGTTAATATCTTCTCAGAAGGTTCGAGGTTTTTAGATACTCATTTATCTATTCTCTCACAGGCTCAGACACCCTTCTTTAGAACTTGGTCTTCTAGGAATGCTGGTTAGGTGGACTGAACCCCTAGCTGGTTCAGGGTACTTGTACCTCCCTCCAAGTATAAGTCTATCCTATTGTTAAGACCAAAGGTTTGTTCTGCATATGAAACAATGACAAATTTTTTAATCAATTTGTATTTTTCATAGCTTATAAAAACCTCAGGTCATAATGTTAACTGCCCACCCTAGCTGCCCCCTGCTCATATCCTGGGTTGGAAGAAAGGGGGGGGGGACCGGTGTGTCACGAGGTTCCAAGCCTGGTCAGTGACCAACATCCACCTTGTATACGCATGAGTTGCCAGATGCCACAGATTCCTTGCTTACAATCTCTGATTGTTTTTAACCGGTTTCCAGCCGGCACTAGAAGATTATCCTACTGTCAAGACCTCAGGTTTGTTCGCTATGAAAAATACACATTGAATAAAAAAATTTGTCATATTAATTACAGAGGAGAAACTATAGCAACCACAGAATTATTCAGGTATATGTTAAATATTTTTATAAAAAATTCTTTAACTTTGAGATATTATTTATTGGGTATGTGAATACGTTTGGCTACTGTTGATGATTGTAAACATATTTTCATAATACAGCTGATCTGAAAAGCCTTGGCTGGCATGGCCACCTTTGAGCAATATGTAATTCTTTGCAAGTACTGCAAATACTATATATAAAAAATCTTTTCCACTTATGTGAGATACATAGGTATATTAATTGAATGTCAGAATCTCAATAGTATTTAAATTTAATAATGAACAACCTCATGTTTGAGGAATAGAGATAAGAAAATCATACATTTGAGAAAAGAGGGTGTTGAATAATTTTTGACAGTTTTCCTGAATCCAACTTGTCTGCAGGTAATTTCAACTTGAACAAAACTGTAAGGAATGACTATTTTTTTCATATCTACACTATACTCCTAATTGCCCATTGTCCAGTTCAAAATAGTGTATGCCCTTTCAAAGCACAAAATCAATGAATGAACTCATATGCCAACTAGCTTAATGCAGATTTTTTGTGTTGATTGATTGGCTTAATAAAGTTTAGGGAGGTTAGGGAAAGGGGATGGGGAAAGTATTGACAGAAATTTAAGTAATGGGTGGGTGCAAATGGAGGAAAATGGGCTTGTTACTTCATTCTCAGTCTGCCTCAAGTGCTCTGTGCATCACTGTTTCAGTGTACTGCCCTTCTGCTCTCTGTCATGAAGTCCTGTTGTTTTCATAGCTATGCCCCATGCATTATTAGGGCGGATCTTCCTGTGCTGTGTGTTCCCCTTTTCTGTGTTGATGGCACCTTGGATTGCTGAGATGGCAAGGAAGACTCTTAACCTTCAGAATAAAGTAAAACATCTAGTTAACCTGGAGAAATTTGTGCTTGTATGCATGTAAATTTTGACCTCCTGAAGATGACACCTAGGGATATTGTTAAATCTTACAGACTGCATTTATGCTTGTATACCCAATAGATTGAAAAGCAGATCATTAAGTCATTTTTTTTAAAGATTAAATTACCACACACTAACATGGAACCTGGTGAATTCAGTTAGGCAGTTTTGAACTTGTTTACATAAGCTTCAAATGGCTGCTCATAATTGTCTCATCACCCCTTGTGATGAAGAGTACTACTAGTATGCGTGTGAATCAATTTAGTTTCAGTCTCCAAGGCTAAACAGATATCTTATAAAGAAGGTACTGAATCACTGGTAGCCAGGAAGTGCTTCTTCAGAGTAGTACCATTAGAAACAGTCACATTACTAGTATTATAAGAGGTAGACTAACCCAGCATCACATGGATAGAGGTGCAAGATGTGGCTGTGGTTAAATATAGGGGAGCAGCGCAACTGAGTTAGTGCAGGAGGATGGCTTAACACATGTGAGGCATGTAAGTGACTAGTGCAACTCTGTTAAGTCAAGCACAAAATCAGAATAAAGGCAGTTCCACCACTGGGAGCAAGTGGTGTAACACAAGTTACTAGAAACAAAAGCAGATCTGAAGTTGTGCAAGTTAGAATGGGAACCATTATTGACACATACAGGCAGTCCCCGGTTATCGGCAGGCTTTCATTCCAATGGCTTGATGATAAGCAAATATCGGCAATTTTCAGCGCTTATTCAGCACCGATAACCAGATTTTGGCACCAGTGACTGGTTAATGTCGGCGTCAGTACTCAATTATCGGCACTGATAACTGAAAATCAGCACAATTTGGCACCAAAAATCTCTCTGATTTTTGGTGCTATACAAGCCCCATAAAACTGGATCACCAATAACCAGGGACTGCCTGCATACTGTATGGCTACATGAGTGTCTTGAAATAGTCGAACACCTGTTGCTCTTCAAGTCACATGAGCAATTAGAGGCAGGAGTAAGTCATCAAAAAAGCAAAGTAACAAAGAGCTGTAGCATGATTTGAGTTTGTGCTCCTCATTACATGCCAGGTCTGTGCAAGATAAATGTCCGCTCCAGTCCCAGTGCTTTCATCAGGGAAAGTGAGTGGGTTTGAGGAATCACAGTGGCTACTGAAATTAGGATTTTCCTGAATCAAAACCGCCTGATTTTTATAGCATAGTTGCTGTTCGTCCTCAATGGAGCTTACAGAAGAAATGCGTAGAACTGTCCATTTTGATAGCTAAAACACAAAAAATCCTCTTAAAATGCTTATACCCGAGTATTTTAATAGTTTTATCATAAGAATTGCATTTAGTCATGAAAAAATGAAAATACAGTCATTATGTACAGTATTTCACAGTGAAAAATACCGTGAATGGTGAATTTGCCATGATTATTGGGTATAGTATACGGTCCATAGAAAAATCCACGAATCGTGAGTCTGCGAATAGCAGGGGTCGACTGTACAGTAATATCTCAGACTTCGAACTCATTCCAGAAGGCTGTTCGAGGTACTGATCTATGCTGAGCTCTGTTTTCAAACAGAGGTTTGGATGTTGGTTCTAACCAGGACCTTACAATCTAATTAGATCATTGGAGACTTCCAAATTGAAGAATACAAAAGCAGTTTCTTGGAATTTGGACGTGCTGCTGAAATTGCTCTCAGGTGACTTTCGAACCCCTCCACTCAGTATTACTCAAGAATCTTATGAAAAAAGACCCCTCTTCCTAGTAGCACTGGCTACAGGCAAAAGGGTCAGCGAACTACAGGTAATAGATAAAAGAATAGGGTTTTCCCAAGGAGACTCTGTTCCCTTTCTTTGGAATTTCTCTCCGAGAATGAGGACGTGAACAAACCTTGGTCAAGTTCATTTACTATTCAAAATCTGATGAACATCATCAGACCAGAGGAGGAAGAGAGACTTTTATGTCCAGTAAGAGCTCTACACTACTATTTGCAGAAAAACAGAAAAGATTAGAGGACCTGCAAATAACCTTTGGTGTTCTGTGAAATCTCCATCTCGCCAATGTCAAAGGAACGCCATATCCTTCTTTTTGAGGAGTCAATAGTCAAGGCACACACTCAGCTCTATGAAAATCCTTTACATTCCATTAATGCTAAGGCGCATGAAGTTAGAGCATTCACCACTTCTCTTGCCTTTAGACTTATGTCTATAGAATCTATTATGCAGTTGTACATTCTGGAAATGTAAGGCAGTGTTTGCAGTGCATTATTTAAAGGAAATTGAAACAGTTGTCAAAAATAGTTCCATGTTGAGTCCATTGTCAGTGGCTGGCATGGTGTTGGGAGAGGAAACATACAGGACAAACTTTCCCTCTACTATCCTCTATCCTTGATTAAGGTGTTGAGTTTTTGGGAAGCCTGTGGGTACTAGTTACCTGGAGTACCCTCCAGTTTGTTATGGTAGGGTAGTATTGGTTTGTGTATAGTGTGGGTGATGATGTTGGTTTTATCTAGTCTACACCCAGGGATAGGGCACCTAGTTTTTAACCTTCGTCAGTCATCCAGTGAACTTCCATAACTGCAAGAATTTTTCCATTAAGTAGGGGTGATCATTGGCCAAAACTGCCACACCTTCTACTTAAGGTTAAGGGTAGCGCCGACCAGAGGCAGTAATCATCTGCATGCGCTCGCTTACCAGGTAAGGTACAATGAGTATTTTGAAAATACTTCCAGAATATCTGTATTAAGTCATTACTTAACTTTTAATGTCTTTAATATAGCACTATGTCCATGATTCCCACCTCCATCAATGTGAAATCAGCTACATTTAATTACTTGGTAAGTTACATGTGTAAAAATGACATTTTTATCATAAAATTAGATTTTACACATACTTGCCAAGTAATTAAATAATCAAATCCCTTCCCTCTTCCCCACCAATGGACATGGCAGGCCAAATGAATTAGTTCTCTCTACAGTTTTGTACCCATCAGGACCCGAAAGTGGGTGGGTCCTATTCACCTACACTAGCAATGGTGGTGCCCCCACAAAATTTTGAATATTTTGACGATGTGGTAGGAAGCTTTCAGCTACATATAATTACTTGGTAGTATCTGTAATATCTAATTTTATTATACAATGTCATTTTTAAGTCAGTGGCCTGTGGGCTTGTTCCATATGAATAGGTTTCACCTTCTGGATATATATATATATATATATATATATATATATATATATATATATATATATATATATATATATATATATATATATATATATATATATATATATAGCTTAGTGCCAGGAGCCAATCCATATTAATAATCATCAATGAAGGGAAGAGGACACACACAGATGTACATCTCTCTTTATTGCCACGTTTCGTAATTATCAAATTAATTACATCATCAGGCTGTTAAAAATGAAAATAAAATTCCTAGTAAAATTGTAAAAACAAAACTTAAAAATTAAATTCAGAAATGCAAAACCTAAAAAATTATTCTTACTAAGTGTACAAAATATACACATTAAAATTAAGGAGATTAAATTATTTAAAAGGACATACATTATAATGAAAGATAAATGAACATAAAATAAACAAAAAGTGACAAAAATTGAAAGCAGCAGTGAACAGTTACAGAACAAGAAGTTAAGGACCGACCTAAAGGGAGTGGCAGCGTTAAACTAAATGTAAACATAAAACATAAATAAACAACACAAGTCAAGACAAATACAGAGGGGAGGAAGACGTATGGGTGTTCAACGACGGAACAAGTTGTTTGATAAAGAGAGATTCTAGAATAACAAGGTCCTGCGGGTTGGTGGTATGGCCTAAATACAGAAGTCTTTATTATCAATATATGTTTTACACATTTTGGAGTGATTTCTAATAGCGGAGTGTCCAGGTTTGCAATCCTGCTGCCAGTACGGAAGTTTTAGCCACGATGAGAATCGATACGAACCTTAAGGAGTCTGCTGGTGGATCCCACTTGGGTCTCTGTTTTGACATTCAGGGCAAGTATATTTGTAAATAACTCCTCTAGGTCGGTCCTTAACTTCTTGTTCAGTAACTGTTCACTGCTGCTTTCAATTTTTGTCAATTTTTGTTTATTTTATGTTTATTTATCTTTCATTTTAATGTATGTCCTTTTAAATAATTTTAATTTTCCTTAATTTAATGTGTATATTTTGTACACTTAGCAAGAATAATTTTTTAGCTTTTGCATTTCTGAATTTTTAATTTTTAGTTTTGTTTTACAATTCTACTAGGAATTTTATTTTCATTTTTAACAGCCTGATGATGTAATTAACCCTTAAACGCCGAAGCGATAAAAAAAAAATGTCTCCCGTGTGGCCGGAGACCTTTCAGAGTGAGCGCGAAAGCGGAAAAAAATATTTTTTTCAAAAAATCACAGCACGCTTAGTTTCAAGATTAAGAGTTCATTTTTGGCTCCTTTTTTTGTCATTGCCTGAAGTTTTAGTATGCAAACCATCAGAAATGAAAAAACTATCATTATCATATATAAATAATGCAATAATATGATAGCGCAAAAACGGAATTTCATATATAATTGTATTCAAATCGCGCTTTGCGCAAAACAGTTAAAGGTAACAAGTTACTTTTTTTTCATTGTAATGTACACTAAATTGCGATCATTTTGGTATATAACACATTGTAAAACAATAAAAGCAAACTGAGAAAATATTATCACAAAATAATGCATGAATTCGTAACGCGCGGACGTAAACAAATATTTTTTAAAAATTCAAAAAATTCACCATAAATCTACATATTGTCCTAGAGACTTCCAATTTCTTTCAAATGAAGACAAATGATTGAATATTAATATACTGTAAGAATATTAGCTTACAAATGCAGTTTTTTGACCATATCTGACGAGTTAAATTTGACCGAATGTCGAATTTTTTTTATATATTTTTTTTATATGCAATTATTTCGGAATAAGAAAAGCTACAACTTTCAAATATTTTTCATTTTATTCTACATAAAATGCGCACATTTTCATATATAAAAACTCTATGAATGCTTAATATGAACGGAGCAAATATTCCGAGAATGGGACTTACACATTTCGGAGATTTGTGGCGGAGAATCCTCGCGCGGAGGGAAGGAAAGTTTTTTTTTTGAATTCACCATAAATTTAAATATTGTGCTAGAGACTTCGAATTTGTTCATGATGAAGATAAATGACTGAATATTACTAGACTGTAAGAGTTTTTTCTTACAATTGCGTTTTTCGACCATTTCGGTAGAGTCAAATTTGACCGAACGTGGCTTTTTCTCTATTTATCGTGATTTATATGCAAATATTTCAAAATGAGAAAAAGCTACAACCTTCAACTATTTTTTGTTGTATTCTACATAAATTGCGCACATTTTCATATATAAAACTTTATGTAACGGCTAATTTAAAATGGTGCAAACATTACCACAATCGCACGTATGATTTTTACGGAAGAGTTACCGCGCGGACGTAAAGAAAATGTTATTTTTTCATAAATTCACCATAATCGAAATATTGTGCTAGAGACTTCCAAATTTGTTGCTAAATGAAGGTAAATGCTTGAATATTACTAGAATATAAGCGTTTTAGCTTACAATTGCGTTTTTTTGACCATTTCGGTAGAGTCAAAGTTGACCGAAGGTTGAAAATTTGTCACTTATCATTTTTTATATGAAAATATTTCAAAATTTATAAAAGCTACAACCATGGGTTGTTTTTAGTTGTATTGTGCATGTAATTTCGCACATTTTTCATATATAACACTTTATGTAACGCCTAATTTAAAATGGTGCAAACATTACCACAATCGCATGTATGATTTTTTTCGGAAGAGTTACTGCGCGGACGTAAGGAAAAGAAAGTTTTTTCATAAATTCACCATAAATCGAAATATTGTGCTAGAGACTTCCAATTAGTTGCAAAATTAAGGTAAATGATTGAATATTACTAAAATATAAGAGTTTTAGCTTACAATTCCGTTTTTCGACCATTTCGGTAGAGTCAAAGTTGACCAAAGGTTGAAATTTTGGCACTTATCGTTATTTATATGAAAATATCTCAAAACTGATAAAAGCTACAATCATGAGTATTTTTTAGTTTGTATTCTACATAAAAATGCACACATTTTCATATATAATACTTCATGTAACGGCTAATTTAAAATGGTAAAAAAAATTATGTCAAAGTGACGAAATAATTTCCGAGATGTGTCACAGATACTTTTTAGTGCGGCAAGAAAGAAATTCGCGCTTGCGCGCCTGCATAACGATTGTAAACAAAACAACACCTTAATCCGTGAACTCCCAGCATCCCCCAAGGCGCGTGATTCAAGAGTTTTCGGCTGGTAGGCCTAAAAGTATTTTTCCGCAAATTTTAAAAAAAACAAAAAATTTTGTATGTCGACGTAAAATACGTCCAGTCGGCACCCGAGAGACAAAAAATGTCGACGTAAAATACGTCCAGGCGGCGTTTAAGGGTTAATTTGATATTTGTTCATGAAACTTACCTGTCAGATATATATATAGCTGTATTCTCTGAAGTCCGACAGAATTTCTAAAAACTTACGACACACGTAGTGGGAGTAGGGTGGTTAGTACCCAATCCCGCCGCTTGGAGGCGGGTATCAGGAACCATTCCCATTTTCTATCAGATTTCTTCTGTCGCCGGTGTTGTAAACAACTGTTTACAGCACCTCCACCTCAGGATTTTGGAAAACTTTTCATTGGCTTGAGTATCCTCTTGACTTTTTGGTTTTTTTGTTATTGGATCGATAGCTTGGCATACGTGACTTTGGATTGTTTTTGATTTTGGCTTTGTTTTTTTCTTAAATATGTCTGGATCTAGTTCGGCTAGCGCCAGGGTGTGTATGAAAGATGAATGCAAGGTGAGGCTACCAAAGGCCTTGGTGATCCTCACACACTGTGTAAAGGTTGTAGGGGACAAGTTTGTAGTTTGATTTTCGCTGCAATGAGTGCGAAAGTTTGAGTGATGTGCAATGGAAGACGTATGAATCCTACGTTAATAAATTAGAGCGTGACAGGATCAGGAGGTCTTCCTCCAGGAGTAAATCGGGTAGCAGACAGGGTATTAATGTAACCCCTTCTAACCCTCCTTTAGATTTTGTGTCTCCTAACCCCGTAGTGTTGCCTTCGGGCCCTCAAGTGGTGTCTGCGGAGGGTAATGCCCTTTCGCTTATTCTGGATTCATTGAAAACGCTTGAATCTAAAGTTCTTGCCCTTGAAAACAGGCAAAGTGCTCAGTGCAGTGATAGTGCCCCTAGTGAAGTGGAGGGGGCGTCAGATTGGCCCTATAGCGCCTCTAGGCTGGGACCTCTGCCGGACTCCCAGGACTCAGGGAGAGGGCATGTCGAAGGCCGAGGAGGGTTACGGGGATCCCCCACCGATCTGACGTCCTTCAGCAGTTCCTGTGGACGCTTCCCAGGCTGCTAAGGAGCGTGCTCGAGCACGCATCCTGAGAGATTGTTTCTCGTCTTCCAACGCATCCTCCCCGCGCAAGGGGTGGGAATCTCGTCCGGATTCGCGACCTTTGAAGAGGACTCTTCAAGATCAAGACTCTTAACTCATGCTATGTCTGATTGGCATTCTCTCCGGAAAGCGTAGCCTTTCCGCCCCAGAAGAAGTCTAGGACGTCATCTGATGATGACGCCTTCGAGCGCCCCAGTCGCTCTAGAGCCAAGGCTGTTCCTGGGAGAAGGAAGAAGGCGTCCCCTCGCCCTCGCCTTCTCACAGGCACAGCTCGTCTCCTCGTAAGGAGACTTCTCAGACTGAGATAATCCTTGCTATGCAACGGCAACTAGACGCTTTACTTAAGCAGAAGGAAACGGTTCCTCGTCGCAAGAAAGACGACAGACTTCCGAACAAGAGAAGAAACAAAGACAGTCGTCTCCGCCTGCTCCTCTTTCGTCCCCGTCGCCTGGTATTTCGCCCTCTAGACTTCGTTCTTCTCCCCAGTGTTCATCTAGAGGTGGCGGTAGACGTCATGAAAGAGAGAGGTCTCATCACGCTCCCCTCTCTTCTTGACGAGAAGACGCCTCGGCATTCCGACCTCGACGTTTCTGCTGTCGCGATGTTGTTCCTGTCGGACGAACTTCAGTACTTTCTGCTCCTCTTCGACATGCTCGTGTCGATGCTCAACGGGACGCTCGTCAGGTGGCAGGCCCTGTTTCTTCGCGGGGACGTTCGTAGGGACGCTTCGTGGGAAGTTAGGAGAGACGCTTCGCTCGACGCTTCTTTTGACGCTTCGCTGGACGCTCGGTTGGGCGCTGATTTGGACGGTTCGTGGACGCTCCGATGGACGCTAGTAAACATAGTCGTAAGAGCACTTTGGACGCGAATGTGGAAGTTCGCTATCACTCGGACGCTGTTCCTAGGCTTTTTGCTGACGCTTCATGTCTTCCTACATCTTCACGTTCTCCTCAAGTTGTGATTTCTGACCCTGTGACTGTTAAGGATTCTGTTAAGGGTCCGCTACCCTCTTCTTCTTGACATCGTTCTGACATGAGACTTGGAGGTGAAAGGACTTTTGCCTCTTCCTTCGGGGTTTCACTCGGGTAAGGAAGAAGGGGAACTAAGCTGTTCTTCTGAGGATGTTGACGAAGAACAACCTTCGACGTCGGCTTCTTCAGACTACCAAGTATTGGCTCGGCTGCTTCGTGATTCGTTTGGGGATACCTTCCTTCCTTCTGCCCCTACTTCTCCTCCATCGCAGTTTTGTACATGAAACTTACCCAGCAGATATATACTTAGCTATAGACTCGGTCATCCCGACAGAATTTCAAAACTCGCGGCACACGCGACAGGTAGTCAGGTGATCCACCATTCCCGCCGCTGGTGGCGGGTCTGGAACTATTCCCGTTTTCTAAGCCATAATTTCTCTGTCGGTTGAACGGACAACACCTATTGTTCGTTCCTCCATCTTGGATTTCTACTCGTTTGCCGAGAATTTGGATTGGTTTTTTTGGTGACGTATTCTGTTTTTTTCTCTGGCTTGGCGGCATACGCTTATTGTGGACTGTTTTTCGACTTTGGTTTTGACTACTCTTTCACGATGTCTGACGCTAAGGCTTCACCTATGTTTAGAGTTTGCAGTAGGGAAGGTTGCAAGGTTAGGCTGCCTAAATCGGCAGTAGATCCTCATAGTATTTGCGCTAAATGCAGAGAGAATGAATGTTCTTTTAATAACACCACCTGTGTTGAATGCGAGAACCTTACGGAGCTTGAATGGAAGGAGTTATCGTCATATGTTAGGAAGCTTGAGAGAGATAGAGTAAGAAAACGCTT
This sequence comes from Macrobrachium nipponense, assembly GCF_015104395.2. Taxonomy (NCBI): domain Eukaryota; kingdom Metazoa; phylum Arthropoda; class Malacostraca; order Decapoda; family Palaemonidae; genus Macrobrachium; species Macrobrachium nipponense. The sequence continues at coordinate 41,808,619 of NC_087215.1, forward strand.
CAGCTAGGTCATCTAGTAGATTCTTGCTCTTTAGAACAAGAAGTTAACTCTCCTACTAACGATTTTCCCTTAGCCTCAGCTGCTTCTCCCTGTTCTGAATCCAAGATTCTTCTTCAGAGAGGGAAAATGTAAAAGTTCAATCAAGAAACTTCAAGCTCAGCTACGAGCTCTAAACGAAGGTAAGAGTGGTGATAGTGGACTTGTGCAAGTGTCCCCAGTGCAGTGAGGGGGAGGGGGGGCGTCTGACCGGTTCCTCATTGCTTCCTAGGCCTAGACCGCTTCCAAACTCCAGGACCAGGGGAGGAGGAATGTCGAAAGCCTCAGGGAGGATGCAGAACATCCCAACGGTCAGGCGTCCCTTCGGCAGATCCTGTTGTAAAGTCCCAGGCTGCCTCGGATTGCCGCAGAAAAGGCGTCCTAAGGGAGTGTTTTTCGGCCTCAGACTCTTCCTCTCCTAAACGAGGATGGAGTTCAGCCTCTCTTTCGCGCCCTTTGAAGAGAGCCTGGAAGGCGCCTAAAGGAGACGCGGCTGATTCCAGCCCAGAGCGTTTTTCCCGAGGATTGGGCCTTCGGGACCTAAGAAGACGAAACAAGAGGAGCCTTCTCTTCAGGATCCTACGAAGAAGTTTTTGATTAATCTGCAAGAGCAGTTAGCTTCTTTAGTAGGCTCCTTTGCTAAGGACTCGACAAGGAGGAAAGATGTTTCGCTCCCTGTTAAGAGTTCCGCTAAGCGCCCTCTTCGTATAGGAGAGAACCCTCACAATCTCCAGGGCGTTTATCGCCTTTGTCGAGAGACTCGTCTGATAGGAGTTGTTCTCCTGAGAGAAGAGTTCTTTCGCCCTATAGGCTGTCTTCTCCGAAGCGCCCTATGAGACGCCGCGAATCGAGCAGAAGTCTCGATCGGTTTAGGTTCAAGGAACCGGAAAACCTATTTAAGTATCAGGATCCTTTGGGTCTGCAGGACCAGGAGCCAGGCAGGCACAAAGAGGCAGCAAGACGCAGGAAAGGGCGTCAAGAGCCTATGAGACCACAGGATTCAGGACGTCAGGAGTCTGCTAGAAGGCAGGAAGAATCAGGACGCCATGAGTCAGGGCGCCATGAGTCAGGACGCCATGAGTCAGGGCGCCAGGAGTTAGGACGCCAGGAGTTAGGACGCCAGGAGTACGTTAGGCGTCAAGAGTTAGGGCGCCAAGAGCCTGTTAAGCGTCATGAATCAGGACGCGGGGATCTTTCAAGCGCCCTGAATCAGGGTGCCAGGAGCCTAGCAAGCGCCGCGAACCTGGCGAACCGCAAAGAAACCTAAACAACAAGAGTCTAGTAGGCGCAAGAGTGTTTCGGACAGGCAGGAGCCTCACTCTTCGTATAGAAGTGCTAATGTTCAGCGCTCCCCTTCTCGGGAAAGGAGTTCTTCTCCCGGGAAGAGCCAGATCACTCCCAAACGGTCCTCCTTCGGTGGATCAGTTGGACCAGGTATCGGAAGACGACGCAACCAGTAGATGTAGCAGTTTCTTTTGACTACAAGAGACTTTCACTTTGCTGCTAAAGGAGTTCGAGACTCCTTCATCCTGCTGACCCTCCTTCACCAGGATCTTTGATGTCTAGCACAAAAGCTCTCAAGTCGTCTTCCTTCGTCAAGATGCGCCCCGCTCCTTTGTATGAAAAAGGCCTTAAAGACCTTTTCAGAGTGGTTGACTTCCAGAAGGGAAGCGGGCAAAACAGTTTTTCCTGCCCCTCCTTCCAAGTTAACAGGCAAACCAGGAAGGTGGTACGAGACCAAAGAACCTATGGGGTTTAGGCCTCCCTCTTCCTTCCGCAGATGCGGATTTTGCTTCCTTAGTGGACTCTTCCAGGAGGAAGTCTTTGCTGTCTGCTAAGGCACATGGGGCATGATGTGTTAGAGCTAGACCACCTTCTAAAGGGCCTCTTTAAAACCCTGGAAGTCTTCAATTTTATGGACTGGGCTTTGGGAGCTTTAGCTAAGAGAGCTCAGGGGACACTGACTTTGTTTCCATGGAGGAACTTTCAAGCGTCCTGGCTTGCTTGGACAGAGCGGTCATGGACTGGTTCCGTAGAAGTTGCCTCTCTTTTTGGAACGGGAGTCTTAAAGAAGAGATCGGTCTTTAGCTCTTTTCTAGCAAGGAGCCGTATCACCTTTGCAAAGAACATCTCTTCTTTTTGCACCGTTATCCCCGCATCTGTTTCCCACAGGAGACTGTTAGAGAGGTTTCTAAATCTCTTACGTAGAAGGCAACTCAGGATCTCCTCACGCACTCAGCCAAGAAGTTTAGGCCGGCAGTGCCTATAGAGAAAAAAAGAGAGACCCTCTTTTGTACAGCCCTTTCGAGGTGCTCCTCTTCTAGAGCCCCTCTTAGAGGTCGCAGACCAGATAGAAGGAGTAGACCATCTAGAAGGTCCTTCGGGAAGTCTAGATGAGCAGGGAGTCCTCCAGAGAAAGTAGGCGCCAGACTACTCCATTTGCAAAAGTCTGGGCGCAGAAGGGAGCGGACTCTTGGTCCCTCTCTATCCTGAAAAAAGGATACTTGATCCCCTTCAGGGAAAATCCTCCCTTGACGACAACTCCAGGGAGTTGACTGCAAGATACTCGGATCCGGTCCGAAAGCTTGCTATTTTGCAAGCAGTGGAAACAGATGATTTCCAAGGAAAGCGGTAAGAACTGTTCAAGATCTCCAGTCTCCAGGATTTTACAATCGGGCTATTCCTGTACGAAAGCATCAGGGGGATGGAGACCGGTTCTAGACGTCAGTGCCCTGAATTTCTTTGTCTTGAAGAAGAAATTTTCAATGGGGAGATGTCTTCCTCCTGTTCTGTTCCTGCCTCTTCGTGCCCAGGGGACTGGGATGGTGTCCCTGGACCTTCAGGATGCGTATTTCCATGTGCCAATTCATCCGGCAGTGCAAGGGAAATATCTGAGATTCATGTTCCAAGGGAAGGTGTTCCAGTTGCCGAAAGCGATGTGCTTCGGACTTTCGACTGGCCCCTCAAGTCTTCACGGACATCATGAAGAATGTAGCTTATTGGCTACATCTGGAAAGGGATCAGGATCTCGTTATATCTGGACGATTGGCTAATAAGAGCCCAAACAATCGGAGAAAAAAAATGTCTAGGGGACCCTGTTAGTTTACTCTAAAAATTTGACAAAAGTCCCTAGGGGGGGGATCTTTAGTCAATCGCGAGAAATCATGCTGACTCCCCAGCAGAGTATTTGTCCTATCTGGGGATTCAGATGGGATTCTCGGGAATTTTCTAGCGTATCCTTCGCAGGAAAGGGAGGAGAACGAGGAAAACTGCTTGCTTAGAAAAGGTGGCAGTCTCTTTAAGGAAAGAACATTGGTTTCCGCGAGGGAAAATGGATGAGCTTTTACTGGGGGGGGGGGGTGGGGGGACCCTCTCCATCGATGGAAAAACAGTTAGTTTCCTTAGGAAGACTACACCTACGGGACCCCTTCAATTTTATCTGAAGGAGAGTGGGATTGGAAGTCCAACAATCTAGGAGATACATTTCCAATCTCGAAAGGGATCCCAAGGAGAATATCCGTTGGTGGTTAGATCCACAGAAACTAAGCAGGGAATCTCCCTTCGCTTACAGAAACCCTCGCCTAGCGTTATTTGCAGACGCCTCAGATTCAGGGTGGGGAGCGACCCTAGGTTCGGAAGAAGTGTCAGGCACTGGGAAGGAGAACAAGTGTCCTGGCCACATAAACAAGAAAGAAACTAACAGCCATTCATCTAGCTTTAGTTCATTTCGAGGAACAGGTCTCAGGTCTGGAGATTCAGATTCACTCGGACAACACAACAGCCCTCGCTTATATAAAGAAACAAGGGGGGACGCATTCCTTTTCCCTGTACGAATCAGCAAAGGATCTGCTGATTTGGGCTCAGGAAAGGAAGATCTCTCTTCTCACAAGGTTTGGTGAGGGAGAGAAAAATGTCCGGGCAGATCTGTTGAGCAGAAAAGAACAAGTCCTACCCACAGAATGGACTCTCAATCCTCAGATTTGCCACAACTTTGGCATCTGTGGGGAAGGCCCAATATAGACCTGTTCGCGACCAACAAGAATCACAGATTAGAGACCTATTGCTCCCCGATCTCGGATCCACAAGCAGTAGCAGTAGACAGCTTTCTGCTAGATTGGACGGGCTTGGACGCATACGCCTTCCCTCCTTTCAAGATAGTAGGGGAAGTATTGAGGAAGTTCGCTTGCTCGGAAGGAACAAGAATGACCCTCATCGCTCCCTTCTGGCCAGCTCTCGATTGGTTCACAGAGGTGCTGGAGTGGTTAGTAGATTTTCCAAGATCGCTTCCACTAAGGAACGATCTTCTCAAACAACCCCACTTCGACAGGTTTCACAAAACCTCCCCGCTCTAAGTCTGACCGCCTTCAGACTGTCGAAGGACTTGTCAGAGCAAGGGGCTTTTCATGAGAAGTGGCGAAGGCTATTGCAAGAGCCAGAAGAGTCTCCACCTCTAAAGTATATCAGTCGAAGTGGGAGTTGTTTAGAAGATGGTGTAAGGGAAAGAAAATATCCTCTTCCAGTACCTCTGTAACTGAAATCGCAGATTTCTCCTATATTTGAGAAAAGACTGTAACCTGGCAGTTTCAAACAGTGAAGGGTTACAAGAAGTATGCTGGCCTCAGTTTTTTCGACATAGAGGAATAGATCGACGAATAATAAAGATCTACATAACCTTATAAGGTCTTTCGAAACCCACGAAAGACCATGTAATCAAGAAGCCCTAGCTGGAACTTGGATGTGGTCCTCAAGTTCCTAATGTCGGAAAAATTTGTACCGTCTCACGCAGCTTCGTTTAGAGACTTAACAAGAAAGTCATTATTCCTCTTTGCGTTAGCAACAGCCAAGAGAATTAGCGAGTTGCAAGCTTTGAAGGCAAAGTGGGTTTTAAGAAGGATTCAGCGATTTGCTCCTTTAAACCATTTTTTTCTAGCAAAAAATGAAAATCCCTCAAAGCCTTGGCCAAGAAGCTTTGAGATAAGAGGACTATCTTCATTAACAGGGAGAGAACTAGAAAGGACTTTGTGTCCGTCAGGGCACTTAAGTTCTACCTGGAGAAGAAGAAGTTGCTGGAGAGGTACAGAAGAAAGTCTTTGGTGCTCTGTAAGAGATCCGCAAAAAAATCGATTTCTAAGAACGCCCTTACATACTTCATAAAAGATGTAATAAGGGAAGCTCACCTTAAGTGCGATGAAGAGCACCTCAAGGTTCTCAGAGTGAGAGCTCATGAAGTGAGAGCCATAGCTACGTCTATGGCATTCACAAAACATGGTCTCTTCAGGCTCTTATAGAGTCTACGTTTTGGAGATGTAATTCTGTGTTCGCCTCGAATTACCTAAGAGACGTTAAAATTTCGTACGAAAAGTGCTTTGCTCTGGGAGCGTATGTTTCGGCGAATTCAGTGCTGGGAGAAGGGGGGGGCTGAGGCTAATCCTTCCTAATTTAGTTTAGTGTTTAAATTACTTTTTATTGGTGGTTGTTTTTTTATTGGTTAATTGTCAGAGGAATAGGGAACCCTCTTGCAATTCATAGATTATAAACAATACTAAACATGGTCAGGTGATCGGGATTGGCTTCAGTGCTCTTTGTGATTTTTTAATAACCTTAACTCTGTCATGTAAGAGGGGCGAGTCTCCATTGATATGACAAAAGGTCAAGGCTCTACCATGTAAGTGGGTCAGCCCCCATTGGTACGATCCAGAATAGGCTCTGTCGCGTAAGCGGGCTAGCCCCCATTGACACGATCCAAAGAGTTATTCAACCATAGGTCATTCCTCGTTGAAACTCTTGAGGCAGGCAGACTCATCGACAGTAGTCATGAAGTCTTCAGCCAATCAGGTAGGAACTATGGATTATTTTATCCAAGAACATAGGTTGTTTTTTCCCTGTTTTTTAATGTATTTAGTTTAAGTATTATTTTGTTTTGTTTTTTAGCTGTCTCTTGCCCGCCACCAAGGGTGCCAATCAGCTAAGTATATATCTGCTGGGTAAGTTCATGTACAAAAATGATATTGTTAAGATACAATAAAGTTTGTACATACTTACCTGGCAGATATATACGATTAATGGCCCACCCATCCTCCCCTCAGGAGACAGGTGGAAGAGAAATTATGGCTTAGAAAACGGGAATAGTTCCAGACCCCGCCACCCAGCGGCGGGAATGGTGGATCACCTGACCTACCTGTCGCGTGTGCCGCGAGTTTTGAAATTCTGTCGGGAAGACGAGTCTATAGCTAAGTATATATCTGCCAGGTAAGTATGTACAAAACTTTATTGTATCTTAACAATATCATTTTCGTCGTCGAAAGCAAGCAAGACGCCAGGGTTTGTGAAAATGAAGACGTCGTTGTCTACCAAGAGAGCTTTCCGTAAGGTTAACACCTGGATGGAGTCTAGGAAAGCAAAGGGAACCACTTTCGCCCTGCCTCCGTCTAGACTTAGCAGTAAGGCAGGGATGTGGTATGAAACCGGCGAAGAGTCAGGATTGAAGGTTCCTACGTCAGCGCAAGGAGATTTCGCCAGCGTTGTGGATGCCTCAAGGAGATCTCTTTTAGCCTCAGCTAAAGTGTCGTGGACGACTTCAGAACTTGACCATCTGTTGAAAGGACTTTTTAGGTCCTTGGAAGTCTTTAACTTCTTAGACTGGTGTCTCGGAGTTTTAGACAACCAGTCTCGTAAGCCAGATTCGATCAGCTTGGGGGAGCTGTCCAGTGTATTGTCATGCATGGACAAGGCCGTCAGGGATGGCTTCAGACGAGTTAGCCTCTCATTTTTCAGCAGGCGTGTTGAAGAAAAGATCGCTCTATTGCAACTTTGCGGCTAAGATCTGTCTCTCCCCACAGAGGACAGAACTTTTTGTATGCGCCTTTTTCGATGTCATCTCTTCCCCCAAGCTATGGTGAAGGATCTGGCAGTAAGTCTTTCAGGAAAAGCCACTCAGACCTTTTGGCCCAGTCGTCGAGACGTCCTGCTGGCCCTTCCACGTCTTCAGGAGTCCAATCAAATAGAAAGCAGAAGCCCTTTCGTGGAGGGACTTCCGCTAGATCGTCACCCCGAGGAAGAAGTCTTCCTAGAGGTAGAGCCCCGGCTAAGTCTAGGGGCAAGAAGTGAGAGATCCTTCCTTCAGTCACCGGTAGGAGCCAGGCTGCAGTTGTTTGGAGAGGCCTGGAGAGAAAGAGAGGCGGACACCTGGTCTCTCAACGTCCATAGAGAAGGGGTACAAGATCCCTTTCGTAAAGCCGCCTCCGCTGACTTCCACTCCCAGGGACTTGTCCCGTCGTATCCTCGAGAAAAGCTGGAAGATATTCTTCAACCTGCTCGAGCAGATGCTCGAGAAGCGAGCAGTGGAACAGGTCTTAGACCTGGCAACGCCAGGATTTTACAACAGATTGTTTCTTGTACCGAAACAATCGGGAGGGTGGCGGCCGGTCTTGGACGTAAGTCGTCTAAACCTCTTTATAGAGAAGCAGAGGTTCAAGATGGAGACACCTCAGTCAGTTCTGGGGGCCTTAAGGCCTGGAGATTGGATGGTATCACTCGACCTTCAGGACGCCTACTTTCACGTCCCGATACATCCTCAATCTATGAAGTACCTTCGGTTCGTCCCTGAAAGGGAAGGTCTTTCAGTTCAGGGCTCTTTGTTTCGGACTGAGTACGGCCCCATTTGTCTTCACCATCTTAATGAAGAACGTGGCGAGGTGGCTCCATCTTTCCAACATCAGGATCTCGCTCTATCTGGATGACTGGCTCATACGAGCTCTTCGCAGACCCAGTGCCTGAAGGACTGCAAACGACTCTGTCTTTAGCTGCGTCCCTGGGACTTCTGGTGAACTTCGAAAAGTCACATCTGACCCCAACACAGTCCATCGTGTATCTGGGGATTCAGATGGATTCAGTGGCTTTTCGGGCTTTTCCGTCCCCAGGAGCGTCAGCAACAAGGCATAGAAAAAGTGTCAGCCTTTCTAGGGAAGGATTCATGCTCGGTGAGGGAATGGATGAGTCTGCTGGGGACCATTTCCTCGCTGGAGAAGTTTGTTTCCCTGGGAGGCCTACACCTCCGACCTCTTCAGTTCTTCCTGTCGGACAGCTGGACAGACAAGGACAACTTCGACATGAGGTTAACCCATCTCAGAAGAGGTAAAGAGCCATCTAAGATGGTGGCTCGATCCGTGGAAGCTGTCAGAGGGCATATCCCTCAAGCTTCGGAACCCCGACCTAGTGTTGTTTCTCCGACGCGTCATCCACGGGGTGGGGAGCAACACTAGGGGGGGAGGAACTGTCAGGCACCTGGAGAGGGGAACAGGTAGCCTGGCATATCAATTTCAAAGAGCTGGCAGCTGTTCAGTTAGCGCTCCAGTTCTTTCAGGACTAAGTCTCCCGTCGAGTAGTCCAAGTCAACTCGGACAACACCACAGCCCTGGCATACTTGAAGAAACAAGGAGGAACACACTCTCACTCCTGTTCGCTCTAGCGAAAGAGATTCTGCTTTTTGGGCGAAGGCGAGAGAGATCACGATCTTGACAAGGTTCATTGCCGGGAGTCGAGAACGTCCGTGCAGATCTCCTCAGTCGACAAGGACAGTTGCTACCGACAGAGTGGACCTTCAATCAGGACGTATGCCAGGAGCTGTGGGGTCTTTGGGGATGTCCTTTGGTGGACATTTTTGCAACATCAAGAACGGCGAGACTTCCTCTTTACTGCTCCCCGGTTCTCGATCCGGGGGCAGTAGCAGTAGACGCCCTTTTATGGGATTGGACGGGCCTAGATCTCTACGCATTTCCCCCCTTCAAGATTCTGGGGGAAGTGATGAGAAAGTTCGCAGCTTCGGAGGGGACGAGGTTGACGTTAATCGTCCCCTTTTGGCCCGCAGCGAAAACTGGTTCACAGAGGTGATGTCCTTCCTGGTGGATTTTCCGAGATCTCTTCCGTTAAGGAGAGATCTACTCAAACAGCCCTACTTCGAGAGGTACCACAAAAAAACCTCTCCGCTCTGAGTCTGACTGCATTCAGACTATCCAGAAGTTGGCCAGAGCGAGAGGTTTTTCGAAACCTGTGGCTAAAGCTATCGCCACCGCGAGGAGACCTTCATCAATCGCGGTTTACCAATCGAAGTGGGCAGCTTTTAGAACCTGGTGTAGAAAGAAAGGAGTTTCCTCTGCCACGACCTCTGTGAGCCAGATCGCCGACTTCCTACTTTATCTTAGACGAGATCTGAAGCTTGCAGTGTCAACCATTAAAGGCTACAGAAGTGTCTTATCTGTGGTGCGCCATAGAGGTCTTGACCTCGCTAATAATAACAAGGATCTCCATGATCTATTGAGATCTTTCGAGACCCACCAAGGTGCTGCTACTAAAGTTACCTTCGTGGAACCTGGATGTGGTCCTAACTGCTCTGGCGACGGCGAAGAGAGTTAGCGAGATACAGGCTATTAGTAAACACGTCGGCTTCAAAGGGCATAATGCGGTCTGCTCTTTGGTTGTCTTTTCTGGCTAAGAATGAAAACCCTTCCAATCCTTGGCCTAAAACGTTCGAGATCAAGGGTATGGCAGAGATCATTGGTCAAGAGCCAGAAAGAGTCCTGTGTCCTGTTAGGGCTCTTAGAGAATATCTTCGTAGAACAAAGGATTGTAGAGGTTCTGCGGAGAACTTATGGTGTTCGGTCAAGAGACCAAATATGCCCATGTCCAAGAATGCACTGGCATTCTTTTTAAGAAACACCATAAAGGAGGCGCACTCTTCTTGCAAAGACAGTGACTTTAGGCTGTTAAAAGTTAACGCGCACGAAGTAAGGGCTATTTCGACCTCGATAGCCTTTCAGAAAAATATGGCCCTCAAAGACATTTTAAGTGCCACTTTTTGGAGGAGTAACTCAGTGTTCGCCTCGCACTACCTACGGGAGGTGAGAACGACATATGATAACTGTTACTCTCTTGGACCATACGTCGCCGCAGACACTATTTTGGGGGCAGGAGGTAGCGCTCACCTCCTTTCCCATAGAAAAGGGTAGGTGAGTTTTTTAATAATTGTAATGTTTATGGTTGTAGGGTCGGCCGCCGAATGCGGTCGTCCCTTCTTTTAGCCTTTGGTATATGGGAGTATTTTGTTAGGCTAACTTAGGTGGTGGTTTTGCCTCGTTGCCCTCAGAAGTATGGTCATGGTCTAGTCACATTGTGGTCTCGTCCCCGTTGACAGATCATCTAGAGCGCACCAACTACACAGGTCACTACCTTGTTGGTAACTCTAGTGAAGCAGATGCAGGCTTGGGTGACAGTAATCACGAAGTCAGCTATGCTAACAGGTAAGGAACCAAGATGTCAATCATCTACATTTATATGTTTCCTAAAATCCTTTTCTGTCTCTCCCACCGCCAAAGGTGGGATTCAGCTATATATATACTGACAGGTAAGTTTCATGAACAAAAATGATATTGTTAAGATACAATAAAGTTTGTTCATACTTACCTGGCAGATATATATATTTTAAGTACACCCACTCCCCTCAGGAGACAGTGGAGATAGAAATCTGATAGAAAATGGGAATGGTTCCTGATACCCGCCTCCCAGCGCGCGGGAATGGGTACTAACCACCCTACTCCCACTACGTGTGTCGTAAGTTTTTAGAAATTTTGTCGGACTTCAGAGAATACAGCTATATATATATCTGCCAGGTAAGTATGAACAAACTTTATTGTATCTTAACAATATCATATTACAAAATGTCACAATAAAGACATCATGTACATCTGTGTGTGTCCTCTTCCCTTCATTGATGATTATGTATGTATGTATATATATATATATATATATATATATATATATATATATATATATATATATATATATATATATATATATATATACATAATACTAATAATAATAATGCTAGCATACTGGAACATCATCCATGTGTGTCAGAGCTTGTTCTAAAAGAAAGGTTGCATTACAGTACTTCAGACATCTGCTTTCGTACATTCAGAAATTTACAATATTTAAACTCTGGTACTTACCATAGAGGAATTGGAGACCATCTGAAAGCAATTTTTTTTAAATGCCTTAATCCTTCATTACACGATATAGCTTTTACCTTTGTGTCAGCGGGAGTTCGACATTGCAAAAGAAAACACAACACTTGCTTTTCAATAAATATCTATCCTCTATCTAACTATACTTCCACACTCCTCACCAGGGCACAGATAGGTACAAACATTTATAGCTGGTCAGTCTACTTTTGCTGCCAGTTTTCGATGGGAGATAGATGGTTAAATGTACATACTCTGTTTTCTGTTGGCAAAGTTGGTTTGTTTTTGGATTTTCTTTTATTTTGAATGTTGGAACCTGTTAGGTATGATTTGCTGTAATAGGCTTTATTCCAGCTTTATTGACCCTCAAGTGATACATGTAATACTGCTGAGGGAAGGATTATAATTGGAATAACTGATGTGAATTGTATTCTAACAAAATCATGCAAAAATTGATCATGAGTAAAGAGAGCTTGTTAGTTTGTAGAAACAAATAATGACAATTGGATAGATCATAAAACACTTGTGTTAATGGGATGCACATTTTGTTTGCTTTCCCCTATTAGTAGCTGTGTAGGTCCTTTGCTGCTTCTCTTTGATCTGTTACCCCAACTAAGCTTCCTATTAATTCAGGTCATTAGATATGATATGCTTGAGTAATTTTTTATGTTCACTTTGTGTAAGTTTTGCAGGATATTTTTTTTCTGTGCTTCCCTCCTGTGGATCTCGTTAAGTGTTCACTTGGAGTAAGTTTCACAGGTTTTTTTTGTTCTGTGCTACCCTCCCACAGGTCTTGTTAAGTTTGGGCATTTCAGAGAGAAGTGAGATCTGTGCCTGCTGTCCTCCTTCCTCTGTTGTCTGGCATCAGTGGCACCAGCTCCAGCATTAGTGGAGTCAGTTTTTCTCCAATAGGATATTTGCAACATTTTCTTATGTCAAGTATTTGACCTTTAAAAGTAGAAGATCTGATTGTGACATTTTCAGTGTGTACTAAAACATGTGAAGTTTTTGTGGTCAAGAACCTAAGATGATATCTCAAGGTTCGGGAAAACTGACTTTAGAATCTGCCTCACTAGAAGAGAGTAAATAATTGAAAGCGTTGTATTATCACTTCTCAAGGGTGTTGAAGTTGACTGCTCCATACATGCATTTTGGAATCACTTGTAAGGGGATGGTATTTTTACCCCAACTGGTGACGTATTCAGGAGAGAAACCCGCAGAAGAAATAACAGATTGAGGTAAGATTAGAATTGAAAGAATAAGATTAATGGTGTCTTAGTTCCACTTTCAAATTGAATTATTAAAGTTATTTCCACCCTATTACCTAATGTAATAAAAGCAGCATGGTTACATTTTAAGTTTAAGCCTAGAGATGTTTTTATTGTCAAGAATAATGTCTTATCCTAGGCTATTGTGGGATGAAGATACAAGGAAGCCTACTATGCGTGTTAGGTGTAGTGGAAGCAGAGCATGGTGTATGTTATAAAACCAAATGGTATATACTTTGTGGAGATAATATATATCCCCTTCACAGAATTGTGATGCATACATCTTGGAAAAAGAAATACAGATGTTTAGGTAACTGAATGTATTACATTTTCAGAGGCTAAACAGTATATTAAGCTGGTATGTTACACTAGGAATATCATTTCAAGTATTGCTGCTAACAGAAGAAGAAATGTAAATATCACTCATGCGCACAAGCAGAAACTTTAGTGCATTTTTGACACAAAAATCAGTCTTCAAAAAGATAAGAAATTTCAAAAAAATTATGCCATATGGTGGTGCGATTTGGGGTCTTGTGAAGAGGGGTTCCTTCAAGTCTAAAATATGCTATGGTGTAAATAAAAATGTGTACGGACATGACCCAGCCAAGGTTGTGAGGCATCATGACGAGATAGTCAGTGAGGCAGAGATGGAAATGAGGAAAAGAATATCACCAGAATGCTTCCTCTCCTAATGTAAAGGGAACATCATTAGCAACCTGTACTTCTGTGGTTCGGTGAAAACCACCTTATTGATTAATAAGCCATGTTAAACTAATAGTTTATGATACTACCGTCATGAAAACATCTTGCTTTCATTAAAAATCTTTCTAATTTG
>NC_087215.1:41822272-41857599 GCF_015104395.2 Macrobrachium nipponense
TTAAACTTCGAACTTAATCCGTTCCAAAAGGCTGTTCGAAGTACGATTTGTTCGAAATATGAAACAAATATCCCCATTAGAAATAAAGAGAATAGGATAATTCGTTCCAGCCAACCCAAAAAGTCCCCCTTTTCACATTTTTTCTATTATTAATGTGTTCAAAAGTTAAATTAAGAGTGTTAAAGTAATGAAACAGTATGTTATATGAAGTAAAATTTTCTCAATTTTATTTTTTCTATGTACGATTTACGAACTGTTTGGTAAAAATGGCGCCGGATGGCTGGGGTATGGAGGGAGGGGAGACAGAAACCCTTTAAGCAAACCAAACTTGGTTGCTGTATGCAGTGGTTGATAAAATCAATTTTATTCACATATTAGGTAAAAAGACAAGCAAGGAATCTATAGTGTGTGTGTGCAATTGTTCTGAATAGAGAGAGAGATAGAGAGAGAGAGAGAGAGAGAGAGAGAGAGAGAGAGAGAGTTAAGTCAGCATGGTTACACTTGGATCTTAAGTGCACGAAAGTGACTAATTATCTAATTATGCCACAATACTCAACCTTACTGTGGACAAACGAGACTCTTAAAACAACATGAGGATTTTGCAAACAAATAAGTAATAAATTAAGAATGCAAGTAAAGGAAAGAGAGATAAAATAACTTTTCACAAGGAAGCCGTTTCAACAAACAATTGAAGGCATGCAGATGCTGAAAGCGGCACTGCTTTTGTTTATCACAGAGCTGAGTTACATTTACAATAGTAGAATATCATAACAAGCATTTGTCACTAGATTGGTATTTTTTACCGTTACACAAAAATAAAAAGTGAATTGGGGAAAATCAGTGTAAGTGAAAGAAGATGGGCAAATAATCATTATGTTATAGGACTGTCACTTCACTCTGATAATTACATGGACCCCGGCTGCACCCTCTTATCTACAGCAAAGGGGGTCCAGTTAGTAACAAACAGCTCAGAAGGGAGCTGACTTAGTTTACAGTCTACAGTAACTGTCAAAAACTTCAACTCCCCGTTTTAGTTTGCTGCAACATCTAGTTGAAAAACACTGTTGCAGAGTAACTGCATTTTTCACCTTAACCAAATGTAGTTTGCATTTGAAGTGTGAAAACAATGAACTTAACAGACTACCACGAGCCTGTTTACTGTTAATACTTTTTAGTGTCTGTGGTTATCATGAACTTTTGATTTTGCATTTCTCAAACATTACCCATACCTGGAGCATATTTTTGAGGAAGTTAGTAATAACCATATTAGTAAATAACACCTTAATGTACTCATATTTATTGTAAATAAAATCTTAGTATGAGTTGTATGTATGTGAATATTGTAATATGTTTCTTAAGTTTTTATCTCATGGCTCCTTTAAAGTAGACATTTGTTTATTATCCCCTCTTACACCAACTGGACGTATTTTACGTTGACTTTTTTGTCTCCCGTGTGCCGACTGGAAGTATTTTACGTCGACTTCACAAAAGTTTTTTTTAAAATTTGCGGAAAAATACTTATAGGCCTACCAGCCTAAAACTTTTGAATCACGCGCCTTGGGGGATGCTGGGAGTTCACGATCAAGATGTTGTTTTTTTTACAATCGTTACGCAGGCGCACAAGCGCGAACTTTCTTTCTTGCCGCACTAAAAAGTATCTGTGACACATCTCGGAAATTATTTAGTCACTTTGACATAATTTTTGTACTATTGTAAATTAGCCGTTACATAAAGTACTATATAGGAAAATGTGAGCATTTTTATGTAGAATACAACAATAAAATACTCATGATTGTAGCTTTTATCAGTTTTGAGATATTTTTCATATAAATAACGATAATTGCCAAAATTTCAACCTTCGGTCAACTTTGACTCTACCGAAATGGTCGAAAAACGCAATTGTAAACTAAAACTCTTATATTTTGGTAATATTCAATCATTTACCTTAATTTTGCAACTAATTGGAAGTCTCTAGCACAATATTTTGATTTATGGTGAATTTATGAAAAAAACTTTTTCCTTACGTCAGCGCGGTAAACTCTTCTGAAAAAAAATCATACATGCGATTGTTGGTAATGTTTGCACCATTTTAAAATTAGCCGTTATATTAAGTTTTATATATGGAAATGTGGGCAATTTCATGCACAATACAACTAAAAACAACCATGGTTGTAGCTTTTATCAGTTTTGAGATATTTTCATATAAATAACGATAATTGCCAAAATTTCAACCTTCGGTCAACTTTGACTCTACCGAAATGGTAAAAAAAACGCAATTGTAAGCTAAAACGCTTATATTCTAGTAATATCCAAGCATTTACCTTCATTTTGCAACAAATTGGAAGTCTCTATTAAGCACAACATTTCGATTTATGGTGAATTTATGAAAAAAAATAAACATTTTCTTTACGTCAGCGCGGTAACTCTTCCGAAAAAATCATACGTGCGATTTGGTAATGTTTGCACCATTTTAAATTAGCTGTTTACATAAAGTTTTATACATGAAAATGTGCGCAATTTCATGTAAAATACAACAAAAAATAATTGAAGGTTGTAGCTTTTCTCATTTTTGAAATATTTGCATATAAATCATGATAAATAGAAAAAAAACCACGTTCGGTCAACTTTGACTCTACCGAAATGGTCGAAAAACGCAATTGTAAGCTAAAACTCTTACAGTCTAGTAATATTCAGTCATTTATCTTCATCTTGAAACAAATTCGAAGTCTCTAGCAAAAATATTAGATTTATGGTGAATTTAAAAAAAAATCTTTCCTTCCCCCTCCGTGCGCGGATTCTCCGCCACAAATCTCCGAAATGCGTACGTACCATTCTCGGAATATTTGCTCCGTTTCATATTAGGCATTTCATAGAGTTTTATATATTAAAATGTCGCAATTTCATTTAGAATAAAACGAAAAATATTTGAAGGTTGTAGCTTTTCTTATTTCTGAAATAATTGCATATAAAAAATATATATATAAAAAAAATTCGACATTCGGTCAACTTTAACTCGTCAGATATGGTCGAAAACTGCAATTTTAAGATAATACTCTTACAGTATAGTAATATTCAATCATTTGTCTTCATTTTTGAAAGAAATTGGAAGTCTCTAGGGACAATATTTAGATTTATGTGAATTTTTGAAAAAAATATTGTTTATGTCCGCGCGTTACGAATTCATGCATTATTTTGTGATAATATTTTCTCTGTGTTGCTTTTATCGTTTTACAATGTGTTATACACCAAAATGATCACAATTTAGTGTACATTACAACGAAAAAAAAAGTAACTTGTTACCTTTAAACCATTTGCGCACAGCGCGATTTGAATACAATTATATATGAAATGATGATAATAATTTTTTCATTTCTGATGATTGCATACTAAACTTCAGCCAATGACAAAAAAGGAGCCAAAAATGAACTCTTAATCTTGAAAACTAAGCACGCTGTGATTTTTTGAAAAAAATCTTTTTTCCGCTTCCCGCCTCCGCGCTCACTCTGAACACCTCCGGCACACGGGAGACAATTTTTTTTTTACCCCCGCTTTCGGCGTAAGAGGGTTTAATTACTGTTCAATGTTTCATTAGGTTCATTTGAGCCTCGAATTCTTGGTTAGGTTTGTGTTGTGCTTCCCCCACCAAAGGTTGTTATTTGTTAATTGGTACTCTGCCCATGAAAAGCTCTCTCTATTTCATGTACGAGTATTTCATTGGTTTGGTCGTCTACCTCCTGCCATTTTGGACTGTTTAAGAGGCGATTTACATATTTTCGTCTGGATGGAGAGGAGATTGCATTCAGATCCCCTGTAGAGAAGTTCTCACCCTTTCTCGTGGCTCATCGATCAGTGTGGCGATTACTTCCTTGCATTATTGCTCTGCTATATTTGGATGGACTTCTCACTTAGAGTGGGCTTATCTGCTGCTGATACATCAATGTCACTGGTTGAACACACCTGACCCCCATTGTGTCAGCGGGTGTGCTCTTGTGCTCTCAAGTGTATAGGACCATTGTCATCGCCCACATCTTGAGTCCTCTCAATTAGCTATGGTGACACCACCAGAATCTTCCTGCAAACAGCCGTTGACTCGAGATCTTCTGAGGGCCATTAGGAGGCCTTTTGGTCATGAAGATGAGTAAGCATCTGATTCTATGCTTCTTTGTATCCAAAAATAAATTTATTTCCTTACAGTTGAGCATTAGTGTCCTGGACGTCAAATAAGCCAGAGTGCTATCGAAACCATCACTCGTTTCTTAAAATGCTACAGTGCTGAGATTACTGTGTTGTTTTTTGTCCGATGTGTGGGAAAGTGTCTTTGTAATGGTATATTACTGTAAATATTGTGTTAAGTTAGGTTAAGGATTTCTTCTTTCTTTCATCTCCCACTTCCTTGTAATAAATCTGGGCATTTACATTCATTTCAATTAACCCCTCAATAAAGTGTATTTCATTGTCTGTTTTGCTGGAAAATTTTACTCTTTAGCCAGAAGCTATCGCAGTAAGGGCAATTTTGTTGGAAGGCACAGCAAGTGCCTAGAAACATTATTCACTCTTTAAAGTAAAAATGTTTTTTTGATAAATTATTTTTCAAGATAACTGAGTTCTTTACAGTATATAATTATTAATAAATAAATAAATATGGGTTTTAGAAAGTAGTTTTATTTGTAAAGCTTCTAACATCTTAACAACCTACTGCCGCATCAATGACAAACAAGTAATTTTGACCAGTTTTTAAAATTAGTCACTTATTTAACACAAGGATATTTGACAAAAAGCCCACATGATCCAGCTCCTATATGTACAGACTGATGAGTAACACTAACAGTTGAACATTTTTAGGTAAACATCCAAAATATAATTGACAATGAATATCAGTTTTGAAAACTAAACAATTGTAATTACTTTGGCAACTTCCATCATTTTCAATTAACTCAATACTAAAATGGTTAAAATTCTGTGATTTAATAAATAATTATAAATTATCATTATTAAAGACAAATCCTTCTGGCCAGTTCATAAAGGCTATCTAGATGAGCTCAGTGGTCTACCTGAAATATTTATTTCTTTATTTAATAATAATAATAATAATGAGAATGTACAGTATAAAAAATAAGTTCATGAGAGTGATGAAAGCTCTTTTTTATATTAAGCTGGAATGGTGACTGGCTTAGTGTAAAAGTGTGTCTGTGACAAGAGTGTATCATGTCTCCATGGATGTGTGATGTCTTGTCTTTTAACGTCAATTTGCATTGTATCCATAAAAAGGATTTTGATGAAGGAAAAATCTATTTCTGGGCGAGGGGCGGGTTCGTGGTTGCCTGTGAAATAATCCTCAAGTTCATTATTTCTTAGGTAAATGAAGCTAATATATACCAGAGGAAAAAATAAATTCAGAAGATGTCAGTATAAACTGACTCGCTCACCCTAATAAAAAGAGAGTGTCGGTATGGTAAACTGGGGCGAGTGAGACCACTACCACGACCTCTTGCCATTTAGAACTCTCCCACATCAAAATCCCCCACCTGCGAGAGCTGATCCATAGGCGGAGGCGGCAAACTACTACTACTATACCCCACGCCACGCCGACTGCCGCGCCTCTGGTGGTCATCCTTGTCGTTAGATGCCAATCTTGGGCTGCAGGGCGGGATATAGGGGGAATTTCACAGGGCGACACGAACCCCTCTCGCCCAGAAATAGATTTTTCCTTTTTCAAAATCCTTTTTCTGGGCTCAGTTCGTGTCGCTGTGTGAAATAGTACCAGAGAAACAGCACAAGATTGAAAATACAGGAAGGGTCACAATGAAACTATAAAATAAAATTAATAAGTATAATGTAAAACTTATAAGTTATCATACAAAAATTAGCTTAACAACTTAAAGGAGACTTATAGCTAACTTAAAATTAATTCTTATTATACAATGATAACTTATCTAGTATAGTGAGTTAAGATAATATAGAGTAAAGACTCACTAATACTAAAACAAAATATTAATTTATAACAAACAATAAAGATGTTGCTACCCTAGCATAAAAAAGGGATTTTGATGTAGGAAAAATCTATTTCTGGGTGATTGGCTCGTGTCCGCCCCTATGAAATATCCTTAAGTTCATTATTTCTCTAGGTAAAATTATCCTAAAATTACCAGAGAAAAAAATAAAATCAAGAAAATGTCAGTTAAACTGACTCGCTCACTATAAAAAGAAGTGTCGGTATGGAAATAGGGGCGAGTGGGATCACTACCACGAGTCATTTACCATTTAGACCTTCCATCAGAAATCCCCCACCTGAGAGAAGCTGATACTAAAGGGTGATGCGTCCGCTACTACTACTACTACTGACGCCAAGCGGAGAGCAGCGCCTCTAGCGGTCATCCTTAATAGATGAACATCTTGTCCTGCAGGGTGGTAAAAAAGGAACAGGGTGGGTTTCATAGGGCGACACGAGCCAATCACCCAGAAATAGATTTTTCCTACGTCAAAATCCCTTTTCTGGGCTCAGCTCGTGTCGGCCTATGAAATAGTACCAGAGAAACAGACAAGATGGAATAAAAGGACAAAATGAAAACCAAATAGTAAAAAGATTGATATATATAAGTGAATCAAGACTCATTACAGCATACTAACAAAAAGTACTTAAAACTAGCTTATAATAAATAATGGTAGGTTAATTATACCATATTAACATAAAGTACTTAAAATTAGCTTATACTAGAAATTGGTAGCACATAATAGTATAATGGTAATAGAACAATATATAATGATTCACTAAATTAAGTATTATTTACAAAATATACAAACTCATTGTGTTCTAACCCTAGCATAAAATAAGGGTAGAAACACTGAAGCACATTATATGTTACACAATGTGGATGCCCCTAGCAAAAAAATAAGGGGCCAGTCCACCAATAAGATCCTAGCGGCTAAGGCTAGAGTATCACGAAGAGGCATAGCAGTAGGGTGAGGCATTGTTGGACGAGGAGGTAGAAAGGAGACCTGGATCTATACTACACTACTGTGCAGCATCAGGAGAAAAACTATGTTTCCCACTGCTACTGCTGAAAATTTTAAAGATTCCAAGGACTTCAGGTAATGACGTTTAAAGACTGTCGGTGATTTCCATCCAGTATACTTTTTAAGATCCTCAAAATTCATATGTTGGAAATAATTAATTGAGGTGGCTACTCCTCTGATATCATGTGCTTTTGGAAATGATTCAGGGGTTGGCTTGTTTAATGAAGAAAAGGATCTGTTGCCCGATTTCCTCTCACTGATAAAGTGCCACCTTTTTCTCTCATAAAGAGAGAACCTGATGATCTAGAGGATGTACGAGATAGAAAGGCTCTTAAAGTTGATACTGGGCAAAGAGAAGGATCTTGGCGGAAGTGGGATGACTTTCCAATGGGGCCCACCTTGCAAGGGTGGATCCTCTTTTTAGCTAAAAAGCTGCGATCCGGAATAAGTAGAACTTCTCCTGAGGGGAAAGAAAGTCTCCATGACCCGCATCTCTGGATAGAGCCGACAGTTCTGAAATTCTGGCTCCTGAAGCCAGGCTTAACAAAAATAAACATCTTTCTAAGTAGCATTATGAATGTGCAAGACGAGTTGTCAGTATCTGAGGCTAGTTTGAGGACATCATTTAAGAACCATGAAACTGAAGTAGGCCTTTGAGAAGGTCTAAGTCTAGCACGGCTTTTGGGAATAGACGTAAAAGTAAGATTCTGTTAAGTCTATTTGAAACCCAACTGAAAGATTTTCTTCAAAGCCGATTTATTAGTAGTAATGGTGCTAGCTGCTAAGCCTTTTTCAAACAAGGATCTGAAAAAGGATATAGCTAAGTTAACTGTCATGGTTGTAGTGTTTGATTCTTTCAGGAAGGATGCTAACTTTTTAACAGCTGAGTCATATTGTCTAATAGTTGACTCTCTTTTATCTGATTCCAGAAAGAGGATGTTTTGTGGATCAATGTTAGCATCTTCTTTAGCCGCAAACTTCATGAAGTCCATAAAGTTAGGGTCTGAAGAATTCCTGAGGAAGCGAACACAGTCCTCATTTGTACTGATTGCGACAGCTTGGGATTGGGAAAATACCGTTGAGGTCGGAGACCCAATTCCAGAAGCAGAGGATACCAGTTGCTTTTTGGCCAATCTGGAGCAATCAGAGCTACTAGTCCCTTGAAAGTCCTCAGCTTGTTCAGAAACTTTCCAAAGAAGATTCACTGGAGGAAATACATAGATTTTCTTCCATTGATTCCAGTCCAACGACAGGGCGTCCGTGGCATAAGCCAGAGGGTCCAGGTTGGGGGCCACATAGCAAGGGAGCTTGTGGTTCGCTTGTGAGGCGAAGAGATCTACTTGGAGACCTGGGACTCTCTGGCATATCCATCGAATGACCTGTCGTCTAGGGACCATTCTGACTCCAGAGGGACTGACCGGGACAGTGCGTCCGCTATCACATTTCTTACCCCACCCCTGCCAAGTGGGTTGGCAGATAGATGCCATTTGTGCATGTCTGCTAGAGCAAAGATGGCTATCATGACATGATTCACGTGTTTGGATTTGGACCCTCCTCTGTTGATGCAATGTACTACCACTGCACTGTCCAAAATTAGTCTTAGATGAGACTTCTTTGGGGGAAGGAGTCTCTTCAGGGTAAGAAATACTGCCATTGCTTCCAGAACGGTTTATGTGGAGCTGGCGGAATTGAATGGACCAAGTCCCCTGGAACTTGCTTGAATTGAGAATATCCCCCCCAACCGGACAGGGAGGCATCCGTGTGAATGGTTAACACTAGGAAGGGGATATTGAAGGGGTACCAATTTGGCAAGATTCTTCACTTTTTTGTCCATGGACGGAGCTGGTTGCGAAGGTATCTGTGGAATCACTGACAACTTGTCCCGAGATTTGGCGTTTGCTCTTGACCGCCAAACTCGATTATATCTTTCAGTCTTGCTTTTCAGAAGGATGTCCGTCACTGAGGCAAAACTGAAGGGAACCTAGGATTCTTTTCCTGGTTTCTCCTTGAAGCTTGTTTGCTTTTGAGAAACTGCCTCACAGACTTGCTATTTCTTTCCTTTTGACCACCGGAATTGACAGATTGTGGGAGGATAAATCCCATTGGATTCCTAGCCACTGAAAACGAGACTCCGGAGTGAGTCTGGATTTCGTTTTGTTTATCTGGAACCCCAGATGTTCCAGAAATTGCACTACCTTCTTCGTGGCTTTAAGGCATTCCTCGACAGTTGGTGCCCAGATTAACCAATCGTCGAGGTACGCTACTACCATTATCCCTTGTGTTTTCAATTGTTGAACTAACCACTTCTGCTATTTTCGTGAATACCCTGGGGGCTACATTCGACCGAAGGGCATCACTTTGAAGGAGAACATCTGATTTCCTAGTTTGAAGCCTAGGAATGGACGGAAGTGTCTGGCTATTAGGATATGATAGTATGCGTCTGTAAGATCGATAGAGGAGGTGACGGCCCCACGGGGAAGTAAGGTCCGTACCTGCGAGATGGTCAGCATTTTGAACTTGTCGCAACGAATGAAAGAGTTTAGCTTTGACAAGTCTAAGATTACCATTCTTTTTGTTGAGCCTTTCTTTGGCCACGCTGAACAAGCGACCTTGAAATTTCTCCTTTCTGAAGGAGTTCCTCCACATAATCTGTCAACTCCTTTGATGGTATCTGATAGAATGATCTGTTTGGAGGAGGATCTTTGATCCAACTCCAACCCAATCCTTTGGACACAATGCTCTGTGCCCATTTGCTGAACCCCACCTGTGACGGAAGAGGAACAGCCTCCCTCCTACCTGGGGAGCCTCATTGTTTGTTGAGCGGGTTGACCTCCGCGCCCTCCTCTGAAGTGCTTGCCTCTTGCAGCTCTTCCTGTGCCTCGTTGGCGAAATGTGACCTCGTCGCTCTGCTCCCCCTAGAGAACCTGTTGAAGGTTGGGAAGGCTTGGCTTTCATACATTGAGTTGAAAGCTGGCGAGACGGTGTATGAGGTCGAGGGCTGATTCTGAGGAGACAACAGGAGAATGGGCTGTGTCTGCTTAGAAGTCGAAGGCTGCCCCTGTTGTGTAACTGGGACAGCTTGGACGAAATGCTGTTGTTGCTGCTGTTTCTGGTAGGGTTGGAACCTCCTACCAGTTTTCTTCAATTTCTTACCAGGAGCAGGGGCTGCTCTCTTGCTTCCTTTTGGAAGAGATACCCCATCTGGCTCTAAGGCTCTGGTTAAGCCTAGCAGCCTCGTGATGCACCCCATTCACAGAAGCTTCTGGAAGAGATCCGCACCCCACAGCTGGAAGCTAGAAGCCTATTAGGCTCGTGCCTAATAGTTGCCTCCTGCAAAACATGCTTTCGACAGTTCCTTCTAGCCGAAAAGAAGTCGAAGGCATCAGCTTGAACCGACTGGAGCTGGGATTTAGCCAGTATTTTAAAAAGTGGTTCCGTAGCATAGGAAAGAGCAGCCATCTCCGTGATGATAAGGGAGTTAATGATCTCCCAATCTTGTATGGCGTCGAATTCTGCCTGAATAAGGCTATCAGGCAGTCTCGGGAGCTTCTCGCCAAACTGGTCCATCGCACAGTCTGGTTTCAGCTTACCTACTGAGAAAGTGGCAGGTTAACGGTTCTCCCACAATTCTCCGAAGGACGGAAAGAGCGGAGATGTTGATTCCGCCTCTCTCAATTGTGGCATGGGCTCGTCTTTAAGGACTGCTTGGAGAGTCGCTTCTACTATCTTAGTAGCGAATGGAAAGAGAATCCTCCTCCTCCGTAGCAAAGATAGTGAAGGGGCTCTTGAATGCCTGGAGTTTGGTATTGGTACAATCCCAATCCTCCAGGCAGTGAACCCATTCCCTCTGTGCGTGATCCCTACTATACAGCACAGTCTCTCTAGAGATTTTATCCTCCCTATTGAGAGCTGTCACCGTAAGCCTAGCATACCCTATGAAAGGCTGAGTCAGTCCGGGGGGGTAGAACTCAAAGTCCTCAATCCTTCTTGTTCCACACTCCGGAATGGAAATCATGCCATCCTTGAAGGGGGCATAAGCTGCACCTCCAAGGGTTATCCATAGAGAAGGCTGGTAGGGATTCATAAGGAGGTAGCTGGAGAAGACCAGTACCTGCACACAGGGGAGTTCGCTTGAGGGGCCTGAGTGAGGCCAGCGAAAAACGGTCATCATGCTCCCCTAACCCGGTTAGAGAGGTCCTGATTGATTGACCAGATTGGTTGATGGTACTAGAAAGTTGAGCAAACATTTGCTCAAATCTCGTACCGAAAGAGCCAACCATCTCTCCCCACTTGTTGCAACACTCCTGCTGAGAAAGTGGTGGGATCAAAAGAGCTAGGTCCCGCCACCCCAACAGGAGTTACCGGAGTAGATTCCGGTAGATGCCGGAGAAGGCACTGGCTCGGCAGGAGCGCGGGCCCTCTCCTTAGAAAGCCTTGCTTCTTGAGCTCTTCGAATGAGAAGAGCTAGGCTTAGCCTTCACCGCGTCGGCGTAGGATGTCGTAGACTTCCTAGCCGAAGAAGACGACGACTTCTTGGAAGTCGTCTTATGGAGGGTCTTCTGTTCTCTCTGTCCCTTCACCTTCGGGGTTACAGAGAGAAGCGGGGTGAACGCGAAGGGATCTCAGATCCCGTGAAGCCTTGAAAAGAGGAAGAAGAAGGAACAGGGGAAGAAGATCCAGGAGCGCTCAAGGGTAGACCTTGAGCGCCCGAAACACCTACCTCAACCAACAAATCCTCCGCACCTACCGCCATAGGAGGCTCAAGATTAAGATCCAGGTTAGCTATGTCTGGAACAGGCTCCTGCGTCGAAAACGGACCTCCGAACGCCTGCTGCACCTCCCTGCTGATGGAAGCTATGAGTGGGGCTGCTGAGATGGGGTCCACGTACCCCGTCGCCTTGCCTCCGGGGAAGATCTGAATGGCCAGCTTCTTATCTATAAAATGTAAGGCTGGCCCTTGGCGGCGTTCTTGCCGAAGCCGCCTACCCAAGCTTTCAGGGTTGCTAGGGCGACTTCTTTCACGGCGGCAGCCTGAAAGAGAAGGCGATATGAAGCTTCTAGCGGCGGAGATACGGTTTAAAGGAGCTTAAAACTAAGGGTAAATCATTGATAACAGGAAATATGTCCAGGAGTTTACTTACCCCACCCAAAAGCTGACTCACGAGGTCATAGCAGATGGTGCATGCCTCAGGGTGCCAAACAATCATCCCGTTGTGGGTAGTGGCACACGGGGCGTGGGTCCTACATTCTTCATGGGCGCAGGGGTCATACAGAACAGCGTTACAGCCTGGATCTTGGCAGTTGGTAGCCTGTAAGTGGAGAGATACATGAGTATCAGAGTGCACACTTACAGCCTAACATAGACTCCGCTGCATGCCGGAGCATGTAAGTTAGATTAAAACTAGTGCTCCGCCGCAATACGTGTGGTTAGATAGGCGGTTGGTTGGGGTCTGCAGCTTACGCCGGAGACAGGAAAAAAGTTTCAACCAGGAGTGGTGAGGAGCCATGAAACCACGACGGAGAACGACGGAGATAGTACGTAAAACTATAATAAAACCAATAAATCATCGTATCAGTAAGGGTATATCCTTAGAGAATGAGATATGACTCTTTCCGACTACTAGAGGAGTGCCCGGGTAAGGAGCGAGCTCTCCTCCGGTAGCGAAAATCAGGATATAGTAGGCAAGCAATATAGCCACTAGTAATTTCCCACTCCCCCGCCCGCTGGCGGAGCCAGATGGACCTTTAACCGAAGGGGCTCCCGGCTTCAGCGGGGGTTCCGTCCGTTAAGGTTAGGGGAAAGGGTTTGGGAATGGGGGAAAGGTGGGGGGAATCCCGGCGTGAACACGACGGGCTAGAGAGAGAGGGGGTGGCCTACCCCTCCGTCCCTACTACTACCCGTCAGGTAACCCGGTACCCGAGACAAGTGGTCACCCTAGCCCCCAGCTGGTACGGAACTCCTCTGGCCCCCTCGGAGGGAGAGGGAGGTAGGCTACGTGGTTGTCATGACAACCAAGGAGATCCACCAGACCCCTCCCTACCACATGGAAGGGAGGGTAAGGCGCCTAATGGGACACGTGACCGTAGGTGGCCTAGGACGCGATAGCAACACAACCACAGAGGGGCCACGTGAACCAAAACTGTACCAACACATGGCACAAGGCACCTAGGCTAGCCTAACACCCTAAATAACACTGATAATAAATAAATACATCGTAAAAAGATAGAAGAGACACTTGAGTATAAGAGAAAGAACGCCCAGGAGGAGTTGAACTGATCCGAAGAACAGTCGACTACTCGGAGCCAGCAGTAGCCGATGAAGAGCAAGAGCTGGGATGCTGGGCCAGAAAAACACAGTATAGACCCTAAATACCAAACTAAGAGATAAAGGTAAAAGGGATGGGCTGTGTCCTAACTCTAAAATACGATGTAATAAGACGATGAACGTAAAATAGAGCCCATAAGCATAAGATGTCCCAGTATGGAAGACCGGGAAATCTTAACAACACGAGGCGGCTCATGGCCGCCACGAGTCAACCGGGAGACTGTATATGACCTAAAAAACGGAAAATACTGGTCCCTGGAAGACTGGAATACAAAAATTATTACTTATGAGGCACTTAACTTAGCCGAAGCGATAGCAGCACGTTCCATCGTTGAAAAGGATAAATCCCAAGAGCGAAAACAACACGAGTCAAAAAAAGATGCAACTACTCGTTGTTGAGCTAATAATTAAGGATGACCGCTATAAGGCGCTGCTCTCCGCTTGGCGTCAGTAGTAGTAGTAGTAGTAGCGGATGCATCACCCTTTAGTATCAGCTCTCTCAGGTGGGGGATTTTATGAATGGAATGGAAAGGTCCTAAATTGGTAAATGACTCGTGGTAGTGATCCCACTCGTCCCTATTTCCATACCGACCACTTCTTTTAAGAGTGAGCAAGTCAGTTTAACTGACATTTTCTTGATTTTATTTTTTCTCTGGTAATTTTAGGATAATTTTACCTAGAAAATAATGAACTTAAGGATATTTCATAGGCCGACACGAGCTGAGCCCAGAAATAAGGGGGGCAACATCCAATGACTTTTCATAATATACAACAATGGTGTGGGTGTCCCTAGCATAAAAATAAAGGACACTCCACCTTGACTAAAATCATAGCAGCTAAGGGCTAGAGAACCATAGAGCTTAACGAAAAAGGATGACCACCAGAGGCGTGGCAGTCGGCGTGGCGTGGGTATAGTAGTAGTAGTTGCCGCCTCCGCCTATGGATCAGCTCTCGCAGGTGGGGGATTTTGATGTGGGAGAGTTCTAAATGGCAAGAGGTTCGTGGTAGTGGTCTCACTCGCACAGTTACCATACCGACACTCTATTTTTTATTAGGGATGAGCGAGTCAGTTATACTGACATCTTCCTGAATTTATTTTTCTCTGGTATATGTTAGCTTCATTTACCTTAGAAATAATGAACTTAAGGATTATTTCACACAGCGACACGAACTGGGCCCAGAAATGTAAATTTTTTTTTTTTAGACGAGTTTCATTTTTATATTTTGTGAAGCCTTACAGATCTTTGTTTGAATCTGTGCATTTTGCAAAAGTAAAGTATGTAGTTTCTGTATGCACAGAATAAATGAATGCTTCAATATTTTTTTATATCACATTAACATATGTATTTCTGGTGTTAATTACCATGGTTTTTGTAATACCAGTCTGCATAAATCTATCAATTAATCTGTTTCTACAAACTTCTAAAGCATTTCTAATTCAATAAACATTTAAAATCTTTGCAGAACTCACCATTGGTTTGGCTGGACGAAATCCATCAAGAGGTGTAACAACACAGTCCTTTAAGTGCAAAGTATCTCCAACTTGAGCATCCTTGGGGGTGATCTCATATTTGCAGTTATAAAGCCAACTTGTCCCGTGGACCTGTTTAAAAATATAGCTTTTACATTAATTCTGTTTTTGGCTGATTGTATTAATTGAAAAATTCCCAAACTACTTGTCTTTATGCTATTGCATATCATCACGTCATTTGCTGCATTTCCGTACACATTGAATATGCTTATAAACAACCATCACTTAAAACTAAAAACTAATGCAAAAGGCAATTGCTACCTTTTTTCTGTATTTGTTTCAAACTACAGGCCAGTCCCTGGGTTACGGCAGGTCCAGCTTACGATGTTCGAGGTTAAGGCGCTTTTCAATTATATTCATCAGAAATTATTTCCAGGGTTACGACGCTTACAACACTGATCTGGCAGAAGAAATATGACAAAAAAATGCAAAATAATCAATATTTGAAGCTTTTTTTTATGAAAAGTGCAATAAGAATGCAGTTTACATAGTTTTGAATGCAATCAAAGCATTAAAAGTAAGGTTTTCTTAAGATTTTTTTATGATGTTCTGGCTTATGACGATTTTCGGCTTACAACGCGTCTCAAGAACGGAATCCCTGTCGTAACCCGGGGACTGCCTGTATACTAAATAAATAATCTGCACACAAAAAAGAGCAAAACTTCTTTTCTTTAACCAAAACACACAACACAGGTACTATAATGTACGTACTACATACAGTACACTTCTGTATAAAATGGGTCTTATTTTTTTTTTAATTCTGCCTACACAATAAAAACATGAAAATTTTATAATAAAATTAAGTTTTAATTATACTTAGCCAGTAATTACATACCTAAGAGTTTCACTCATCCAGCAGTTAAAATTCTGAAATTCGTGGGTCGCGCTAGTTTTCTTCTGTGGAGGTTAACAATCCCCAGCACACTTTCGGGGAAAGAAAGGAAGTGTGGCAAAGAGTTCAGTTTGTTTTATGCCCCAAAAACCAATGCGAGGGGATGGAGGGAGGGCTCCAACAATGTAATTACTGGGTAAGTATAATTAAAACCTAGTTTTATTATCAAAATGTAATTTTCAATAAAGTAACTTACCCAGTAATTACAGAGCTGATTTGCGCAGAGGGAGGTGAGATGCATGGACACTTCTGCCCCAAAACATTAATATTGGTAATGAATTTGAGAATACAAAAAAATTTGCCAACATTCAAGGAAATGTTTCTTGTTTCCTTACGTGGCACGAAAGTTGCTGCAAGAAGACACTGCCTCTGGTTGGCACTCATCTTATCATGTAGTGGCGTGGCGGTATACCTGTGGTGCGCCTGATTATATATAATTTTAGTCAGTGTTATTTTATCTTTATTTTCTGTATTGGTGAAATGTCGGCATTGTTGAATATAGGGGAAACATGTTTGATTTTAGAAAATGGTCTTAATGTATTGCAGTTGTGTTGTGACATCATAATAGAAGACAAGATGGCAGCGGCATGGGGTGGAAATGTAAACAAAACAGAGATAAGATGGAAAAGGGATTGTCCAAAATTTAGCGGGATTCAGGACAAGTATAAAGGATGGAGAGGACAAGTCGAAGATTGGCTTGTGGTGTGTGGAGAAGAAGTGAAACATCTGGGGATAGAGAAGAATGAATTTAAAAGGGAAAGCCCTAGAAGTAACAGAAGGAAAAAAGATATTTTTACATGGCTAGGAACCAATTCGTTACTAGCAATGGGGCCTACAGCTTATTGTGGAATCCAAACTACATTATATAAAAAAAAACAAATGAACCTTTCTAATCACCAGAAACAATTCCTCCAATTCCACGTTGGAATAGTGGGGAATTGAACTTTGGACTACCGAAATAGTAGGCGAGCACATCTATTTGTTCTACATCACTATAATCTCTTAAGTTAACCAATCCCTTGTCACCTGACTGTGAGTATGTACATTATTCAAATCAGCCCAAGATTTGCTTGATCTTTATCCTGCAAGACTTAATATGGTCCATTCTTCTACTTGTCTTGTATTATTGTTTATAGCTCTAACTCTATTACCCTCTTTGAATTTGGGTCTCTCTTCAATTAAAACATCTTCCATTGTTTCCTCTACCACATCTTTTTCTATAGCCTCTCCTGTCTGCATTCCTTCTCCAGCCGTTATAATCTCCTTTCCTTCCTGCCTATCTACATGCCCTTCCTTTGACCACAAGATCTATCTTTCACAATATGTGATTTAGCTGTTTTAGGTACCTTTTCTGGTGATAGTCTTTGAATCCTAATAACATGTACTGTCATGTTTAACCACTACCATTTTACCTGATACCCCCACTACCTGAGCAGGTTCTCTCCATTCATTTTCATTTCCTCTCTTATAGAGTACCTCATCTCCCACTACTACTTCTTCAAATTTATGTTCTCTGATATTTTTATTTAAAGCAATTATTTTATTACAAGACTCATTTTTGATAAACACTCCTCTGGCCTTATGCAATGCAATCAGTGTATCCCTTACTATACTCTCTTCTATACCTATCTCTCTGCTTGCAGGATTTGAACTCTCTTCTTCCATTACATTAGGCAAAAATGGGTTTTTTCCAAATACTATATGGTTAGGAGAGACACCTCCATTATTTATTAAGCAGTTCCTAGCACTCACTACCCATCTTAATGCTATGGACCAATCCACTTCCTCATCCTCTATCATCTTTCTTGAACTTTCTTTGATTATGCCTACAGTCTTTTCGCATAATCCATTGCTCCATGGAGATTCCAATGCTATGGTCAATACTTTAATATTCCATCTTTCTGCCTTCCTCCTTACTTTTTCATTTTGACATTCTCCCCAATTGTCTGACAATATTTTAGAAAGCCCTCCAAATATAGCAAAACAACCCATCAAAAAGTGCCTTTATAATAGTTTCTGGTTTCCTATCTTTTACCCAAAAGCCTGACTGTACCTCGTTACCATATCAACGATTACCGAGAACTTTCTTTCTTCTATCTCTCCCACATCCATTACTACAACTTCACTAAATGTTTTACTCCAAGAAAATCTTACTACTGGTTTAGCTGGGTTTCTTTTGTATATTTTACATATCTCACAACTTGCAATCAAGTCTGTTAATAACTTTTTTATTTTCTCCTTTTTTCTCTCTCTCAAACCATAACTCAACTGTGCTTCTTCTGTTAGCTTCCATATTTTATCTCCATTTTCTGTGGCCAAACTGTAGATGTAACTTCATCATCGCACCCCTATAAATTTCCCTCAGACTCCTTCCCCTTCCAACCCTCCAGTAATAATTCTTCCTTTTCTGCCTTCCGCTTCTCAATTTGCTATTCCTTCAAGTGACCCCATTTGTCTTCTCTTAACTTTACCACTCTATGGTCATACCCATTTTACTCATGGTTTTCTTACCTTTTAACCACAGTACATCACCCAGCAAAATTTATTGCCTTCAAATAATACTTTTTGTTTTTCAATATCACTCGAATTTCTTTTTCAATATCACTCCTTTTGAATTATATGATGACTCACCAAAATGAAAAACTTTATTAGACTCTGTCCTGGTATCCTTCATTCTCCTCAACTCTTTCTAACTCAAGCCCACGACATTGCGTGCTAGTCACAATTCCCCACAAACTGTTGATTTACATCCTGTCTAAAATTACATCAACCTCTTCTTCTTCTTGCCCAGTTTCTGTTTTCTGCTTATTTTCTTCTTGTTTTGTTTGTTTTCTTCTATTTTGAAAATTCTTAGGACAATCCCTAGCCCAATGCCATTCCAATTTGTATATTGCACATAATGTCACTTTCCCTTCTTTATTTATAGGATTTCTTACACTCCTACCTCGCTTCCATTTTCCCTGATATCTCTGATTTTACCTCTCTCCAAGAATTCGCATTGGCTGTGGTGGCTGTCCATGTGGCCTCATAGGAGTGACATTTGTTGACCATGGTGGCCAATGAGCTGCAGCATCCAGGGCAATGAGTTTCTGAGCGAGTTCCTTGTTCCTGATTCCCATGATGATGATCATTTTGAGCATGCGGCAGAATGGCCAGGACAGACGATTTCCTCTGCTACATGCTTCAGTCGGACTTAGAAATCGCTAAAGCTTTCCCCTTCCCTCTGCTTGCAGGAAAGAAGGTCTCTGCATCATAGAGCTTCATTCTGCAGGTTCTTGATGTGTTCCTGGAGAATATTCAAGACCTCGTCCACACTGCGATCTGTGCCTGGTGGTACATTGAGCATGTGTTCGAGTATTCTTTGAGTCTCAAGGCTGAGGCCCATGAGAAGTTACATCATCTGCTTCCTGGTAGGCGATGTCCCTAGGTCCATCAACACACTGTAATCATCCCTGAACACTTGGTATGTTGTGTCAGGGCATAAGGGTGGTGGGTTCTGGGCTATGGCCCTCTGTGGGGGTGGTGGCTCGGTGGGCGACAGGACTGAGGATTGTGTGGGAAGTTGTGAGTCTGCTGGTGTTGCTTGCTGCTGGGCTGAGTTGACACTAAGTAGCTGCAACAATACGGTGAAACGCTGGGCTTACCCCCTCTCTTCTTAAGTAAACGTCTTGGTGGCAGAGATCCTCTTTCGTGATGACACTGTTCCTCTTCATGACAATGTTGTTCCTCCTCTCCCTGACGTGCAGCCAACTCGTCTGGTTGAGATTCCTCCAGGTATCTGATGAGGAGCCTCTCCATATTTAGAGCTATGGGAGGTGGTATACTCCAGGTAGGGTTTTCCAGTTTGTTGCAAAACCTGGAAGGGTACAACGGTCTGTTGGTGAGACTCGGTGTGAAAGCAATTGGTGGTTCTCAGGGTCTTGATTGTGTTGCATATCCCCAGACTTGTCTTGATGTGAAGCAGAAGCCATTATGAATAGTTTTCTGCAATGTCATCTACAGTTTAAAGGAAGAGAAGAAAGATGAGGAAGAATTTCTATAGTTCCTATTAAAAAGTTACTGTGAATAATTCTTCTACCATGCGGCGAATACTTGCAGGCAGGGGAGTGAGGGCTGGGAGGGCTCCTGGTGGGGTGAGACCACTGACCCTTGGGTAATGAGTTAACAGTGTATAGGAAATGATGAAAGTGGTGGACGTGCCTCGGGCTCTGTAGCTGGTAGGGTTATGGGGTCACTGTGTAGCAGGGCAGGGGCACAAGAGAAATGAGACCCACAAAATTCACTGCACTGGCACCGCACAAATACTGCATGAACATAGCACCAACACTGTACAATCCAAAGGCAATTGAGGGGTAATGGTGGCTGGATTTGAATGATGATAACAGTGTTCCCTAGAAAATGCTAGATAGTTTCATCACTGCGCCATGGTGATATAGGTGGGGATGTCTTACAGATGAAGACAGAAGATTGCAGGATGGGAGAAATGATATCCCGAGATGTAGTTTTCTTTATTCTTGCAACAACAGGTAAATATGTACAGATGCTCTGCAGGGCATGCAGTTCATGCCAAGAGAATCAGGAAGAGTATTCATGCACGTGTCCAGTACAGACAGCATGACACATGCGGATGCACTTACAATTGACAATATTTATGAACTACAGTAGTACCTCGAGATACGAAATTATCCGTTCCGAGGCGGCCTTCGTCTAATGAGTTTTTCGTATCTTGGAACACATTTTACACGTAAAATGGCTAACCCGTTCCAAGCCCTCCAAAAACACCCCATTAATTTCATATAAAGCTAAATTGACCTATAAACAATGAAAATACTACAACAATTTGGACCATTCAATACCTAAATTAAGAATAAAATCCAAACCTGTAAATAAAGTGTATAATTAGTGTACAAGAAATATTATTACTGTAACGTAAAATGTTGAAGCTTACCTTTCGAGTGAGGCTATCGTCCGAAAGTGGCGGCAGAGGAGGAGGAGGGAGGAGGACAAACGCAGATAACGTATGTACGTACGTAATCTTTAACTTTACGAAAACACATAAAAAAATTTAAGGAAAACTATAAAAATAAAATTTACGAAAAACATTAACAAAACTGTAACACTTAACTTGCAAAAATCTAAAAATTACGTAAATTTTTTTTTCTTTTTTTTTTATTCTTAACTTTTTTTTTTTACTTTTATGTAGGCTTTTTTTTTTTTTTTTTACAGAATTTCAACTTCATCACCACTTTCAACGTTCTGTTTTTCATCACTTGGTTCCTTCCTTTTGCTTTCAACTCTGTTTTTTATCACCTGGTTCTTCCTTTTTGCTTACTCCTGCTAATGCTGAAGGCCTCTTTAAAAAATAACTATCCAAGGAAGATTGCTTCTGCCTGCTATTGACAATGTTCCTGAAACGACTCAGGCAAACGGTCATCGAACTGCGCAAGCATACGACCTGTGTGAGCCTTTTCGGGGTGTCTTTTTTCTATGAATGATTGCACTTTATGAAAAGCGGCTAAGACCTCCTTAATTTCTGCCTGCCGTTGTCATAGGTCCTCCTCTCTTATTGCCGCTGCTGCAGAACTCCTCTTGAACGATGTTATGTTGCATGGCCTCCAACTCCTTCAGGTCATCCGTCGTAAGCTCCTCTTGGTGCTCCTCGAGAAGGTCGTTGATGTCGTCCTCGTCGACGACCAGCCCCATGGACTTGCCGAGTGCAACGATCTCGTCAAGATCTGGTTGCCAAACAGTTTCAGGATCGTCACAATGTTTTCGGACTCAGCAGCACCAGCTTCGCCCACGTCGAATCCCTCGAAGTCTCGGTCGGATACGGCATCAGGCCAGAGTTTCCTCCACGAGGAATTCAAGGTTCGCCTCGAAACCTCCTGCCAAGCTTGGTCGATGAGTCGGATGCATATGACGATGTCAAAATGCTCCTTCCAAAATTCACGCAAGTGAGTTTGTGGTATCGGTGATGTCGAAACATCTTTTGAAAAGATGTTTCGTGTACAGCTTCTTAAGTTCGCTATCACTTGCTGGTCCATGGGCTGGAGGAGAGGGTGGTGTTGGGCGGAAGAAAAAGAATCTTAACGAAGGAATACTCCGCTATGGATATCTTCCTCGAGGCCAGGGGCGGGTGGGGAGGGCATTGGTTCCAACACCACCAGCAGACATTTCAGGGGGAGGCGGTTCTCTTGCAAAAAAACTCTTCACAGTCGGGCCGAAACACAGATTTACCCACTCGGCTGAACAAAAGCCTCGTTACCCAGGCTTTTGCATTAGCCCTCCACATCACTGGAAGCTTCTCCTTCAACACTTTGTGGGCCTTGAAGGCTCGAGGAGTCTCGAAGTGATACACCAGTAGGGGCTTCACCTTGCAATCCCCACTGGCGTTCGAACAAAAGTGCGAGCGTAAGCCTGTCTTTCATAGGCTTATGCCCGGGTAGCTTCTTCTCTTCCTCCGTGATGTACGTCCGACGAGGCATTTTTTTCCAAAAAAGGCCAGTCTCATCACAGTTGAAAACCTGCTGAGAACTGTAGCCTTCCTTGGTCATCATCTCGTCGAAAGTCTTCTTAAATGCTTCGGGCCGCTTTCGTGTCTGAGCTGGCAGCCTACCCATGACGCACCACCGAATGGATGCCAGTCCGTTTACGGAATTTCTCGAACCAGCCATGCGAAGCCTTGAACTCTGGGGTTTGCGTTGAAGTCCCTCCCCTCCGTCGTCTTCCGCCTGCCGCGCAATCAAATCGCCGAAAATAGCACTGGCCTTGTGAGCGATTGCCGTCTCCGTTACTGTATCGCCAGCGATTTCTTGTCTTTTACCAGACGAGAGCAGCCGTTCCATCTCGTCGTGCACATGGCTCTCTTGCTGGACAAAATAGTGATGCCCTTCGATGGTGTAGTTGCTTTGATGGCATCCTTCTGTTTAAGGATGGTGCCTATTGTCGACGGATTACGGCCGTATTCCTTTGCGATCACACTCAATCACATACCACTTCGTACTTCTTTATGATCTCCATCTTGTCTCCAGAGACAGCATGCGCTTCTTTCCGTGAATTTCAACTTTCTTGGGACCCATGACTACGTTAATTTACGTAAAGTTACACAAATACGTAATAATACAGTCTTAGCACAACAACGATAATATGTACTGCAACGAAATCACTAACGAATTTACGTTACTAAACGAATCGTCGGAGCGAACGAATGCCGAATGCGTACGGTAAAATTTCAGGTGCAAAGTGGCCGAGCTAAAGCACGCCAACATGTAGTACGTATGTATAGAAGATGCATGATGGGAGGGATGCTGTCCAATTAGAGAGAAGGATCTCATGGCATGGCTAGCATCAGGAACCAATGGGAGAGCAGGAGGATGGTGGCGAGTCTACGATAACAAAGATGGCGGTGTGCGGCGCGAGTTTCAAAATTGTTATGGAGCGAATCTCGGACTTTCAGAAACCTTTCGTATCTTGAAACTTTTCGTATGCAGAGCAGTAAAATTTTTCGTCTTTGCTTTTGTAGCTTGGATTTTTCGTAAGTTGAGCCTTTCGTATCTCAAGGTACTACTGTATATGGAATACATATATACGCAGTAATATATACATTATCGACAAACGCCTTCCACGCATTTTGTCCTGATTCGCAAGGTGATCAGCAGGGTGCTGATCACCCAAAATCTGAGGATAATTCTGGTGGCTCCAAATGGCCTCAGGCTTTTTGGTATCCTAATCTGCTAGCTCTTCTCTCAAAGGCACGGAGAGAGATCCCTCCCTGGCACAACACTGCATGTCAACCCCACATAGAGCAGTACCACATGGTAGTGTAGTCCCTGTGTCTTCAAGGCTGGAGGTTATCCACCATCTCTTGCGAGTGAGTGGCTTGCAACAGAGATGGCAGGATACCTCAGACAGTCCCTCTGCAGCAGTATACCAGGGAAAGTAGGCCGTCTTCTGTGATTGGTGTTGTAGATGGAGGCTCAATCTGGTCAGAACTATATTCAGCAGGTCATGGACTTCCTAGTCTTTCTTGGCTGAGAGAAGCCTCTCTCCAGTTTCAGATATGAAAGGCTATAGGTCTGCACTAGGCCTAGTCTTGAAGCTGAAGGGCGTATATATTTCCTCCTTGATGCACATGAGAAGCTTCAAAAGGTCTTGGCCATCCAATGATCTCAAGCCTCCGAGTGGGATGTGACTCTTGTCTTGAGGCGCCTGACCTGTGAACCATGCAAGCCTTTATGAGGTCATCGGACAGGGATCTGGCCCTCAAGACCTTTTTCTGCTTGCCCTGGCATTGGTGAAGAGAGTTGAAGAATTACATGGTTTTTCTTTCGATGTTTAAACACTAGAGGGGGATTGGGAATCAGTTAACGCTCCATTTGGTCCTGGGCTTCGTAAGTAAAGACTCAGAACCCGTCAATCCCTGATGCTAGATTCAAGTCATTTACGATTCCCTCCCTTGAGGACTTTGTTGGTAATGATCCAGACGAGATGCTACTTTGTTCCTGTTAGAGTACTATGGTCATCTGAAGAGGGTGGTTCGACATCTCCACCCTGAGTGTCGACAACTCTTCATTAGCACTGGTTGCCCACCCAAGGAAGACGTGTCCAAGAAGACTATTTTCTTTCTGGTTTTGCGAGACAATCAGGAAAAGCATACTCCCCCATAGGCAGGGATGACACTGATACCCTTTCGTCTGAGAGCTCACAAAGTCAGAGGCACTGCTCCCTCCCTTTAACAGGACAAGGTTGCAACTCCCTTTGATGTACGGTACGAATGCGGGTATAAATGAGAAAAGTGACTGGCTCACCTTCTCCTTTCATCCTACTCTCTTCATTTGGGCAGAGAGTGGACGAGCCGTTACATGCTGTAACTGGTGGCCAATGCAAGTAAGACTATGCTTTGAGCGTCCATTCTACGTGCTTTGATTAGATATAGAAGCATATATCCTCTCCTTCCCTAGCAAGGTTAGGAAAGTGATTTTTGACATCAGACAAACCCCAATGCTTGTACAGTGGACCGCGTATTCGCGTTCTCTGGATTCGTGGACCACGCATTTGCAGATTTCTCTCTGGAACATATAACCCTTTAATTCATGGGAAATTCGCCTATTCATGGTATTTTCTACGAGAAAGAAAAATATCCACAAATTCCCTGTTTTTTTATCAGTCTCATCATAAAATGCACTTTATGTGATAAAAACTATTAAAAAAAAACCAGGCAAAAGATTTTAGTAGGGGTTTTTTTTTTTCTGAGTTTTAACAAACAAAATAGGCTGTTTTTTTAAGTGTTTTTATAGGGGGTTCCAACTATTTGCACAGGGGGGAATTGGTATGCATTCCCCACGAATACGGGGGGACACTGTATTTGCCTTATAGTCTCTGTCATTAATGGTTCTTTTTGCCTTTTCATATGTGGCTACATTTACCTCCATCATATGAAATGGCCCAGAAGTTTGCAATCTGATCTCGCAGTTCCTATACTCCAATCAAATAGTTGAAGGCTTGATTTCCTTCCTCACTATTTGGCCAGGAAGGAAATTCGGTGTGGTGAATGCCAGCCAGTTCATACTCACACAGATTCCTTCCTTCAACCAAGGAATTTCTTCATAATGTAAAGGACCGAGGGTGTATATTGTTGTAGGAACAAATCAAAACTTTTGAAAGTAAACTGTATTTTTCCTAACGATACAAACCTGAGGTCCTTTACATTAATGCCCAAATCATGCCACCTCTCAATCTGATACCTGGGCCTAAACGGAAAACTGGAATGTTTACATGTGGTTGGGGACAGGACTCCTGAGATGGGACTCCCGACTACCAGAAAGTAGTTTCAACGGCCATTTACCAGCCTTCACTTAAAAGTAATTCCTAACATAAAGGACCTAAGGTTTGTACAGTGGAACCTCAACATACGAAAGTCCCAACTTATGAAAAATTCAAGTTACGAAAGCAAATGTGAAGATTTTTTTGCCTCTGCATACAAAAATAACTCAGGTTTCAAAAGGGTGTTACTGTAAAGTCCCAAGATTCGCCCGGACCACCGAGAACAATTTTAAAATTCGCGCACCGCCAACTGAGTAGACTCGCCACCATCTCCCGCTCTCCCATTGTTCCTGATGCTAGTCACCGCCATAAGATCCTGCTCTCCTATTGGTCATCATCTACCCCATCGTGCTCTACATATTCTATTGGTAAAAGGATGCTGTAAATTGAAAAACTTATTCATGCAATACATTTAATAAAAAAAATTCGTGAATTAAATATCATAAAATATAAAATTAATCAAAGACTACTATCATCGAAACCAGCAAATATTTTCTAGAATTCTTCTGTTTTAATGTCATTATATGTTTCATTATAGCTGTCGGTAACTCGGTATCTCCAATAGGTAAAGATACAATAAAGAATAGAAATGAATGGTTATTATACTGTTTGGTAGTTTCCGTAGTTGAAGAGATAATGAAAAATTTATGATTACTGTACTGTGTGCTAGGTGGTAAAAGTGGTTGCTTGGCAGTCGTTCGCTACTTGTTGTGGTGAACATAAACTAAAGGTTGAAGTTTTTTTTTTTTTTTTGTTATTATAGTTAATGGTTACTTAATAATTATTTGAAATGAGTACATGCAATACATTTAATTAAAAAAAATTATGAATTATCTATCATAAAATATAAACTAAGTCAGACTGCTATCATCGAAGCCAACAAATATTTTCTATAATTTTTCTTCTGTTTTAATATTATATGTTTCATTATAGCTGTCAGTAACTTGGTATCTCCATTAGGTAAAGAATAGAATAAAGAATAGAAAATGAATGGTTACATACTGGTTGGGTAGTTTTCAGTAGTTGAAGAGAGATAATGAAAATTTATAATTACTATACTGTGTGCTAGGTAAAAGTTGGTTGCTTGGCGATCATTTGCTACTCGTAGTGGGTGAACAAAAGTAAAACAAAAGTTGGAAGGTTTTTTTTTTTTTTTTGTATTATAGTTAATGATTATAGTTAATGATCAATTAATAATTATTTTGAAATGAGTATTACATACTGATTATTAATACATTTTATTGGCATATTTCTAAGCTTTTAGCTTCTTAGGTTTAGATGTCAGAATCATAGACTAGGCTACAGTAGCAACTGCTAACATGGCTAGGCCAGGGGTGGCCAACCTTTTGTTTCCAATGCACCAATTTTCTTCACTTGTAATTCAGATGCGCCACACAAACTTTAACCCCCTTTCAATCCTTTAAGTATGGTAATTTGGATATATATATATATATATATATATATATATATATATATATATATATATTATATATATACGTATATATATATATATATATATATATATATATATATCTATATACATAGTATATATAGTTACATTTATTGATCTCCTCGTCTACCCCAGCATTTATAGTTAAATATTTTGATTGCTAGAAAAGCAGCCATTTACTCTAATATCAGCTGGTTTTAGGCGGAACCCAAAGCATGCCAGCCTCAATTTTAGATTCAGAGGCTAGTGCCTCCGATGTCCCCGACATCCTTTCTATTTGTGAACCTGGGCCCTGACCCAGTGTCAGAGCCCGAAGTTTCTTCTGCATCATCTCAGCCTCTTACCATTTCACTGCCTACCTCCTCCCTTTCAGAAGAGGTGTGCCCACCAGTTAAGCTTGGACTTGTTTCCGAGGGTGATTCAACGGAAGGATTCCTTAACCTCCCCACATCAAAATCACTGCCAGAGAGGTCTCTTCACCTGTGCCAGAGCACCCTGCCAAGCCTTGGTGAAACCCGACAAGATTCGCAACCTGTGGTGCCATCTCGGCCTTATCGTCCAGTGCCATGGAAGAAGTTCTGGAACAAGTTCTGCCGAGACTGTGGCCACAAGGGTCACATGTCTGCAAATTACGGAGGGTGCACAAATTACAATATTTCCCGCATCGCAATGGCAGTTACAAATTCTTCCTCAGTAGGACCCCCAGCTAAGGGCCCTATATCCGTCGCACCCCTCCAAAGTCATTATCCGCCAAGCCACGTCAGAGCCTACGACAACTCAAATCTCCCTGATAAGGGAAGATCAAATTCCCAGAGGGGCTACCGTTTATAGACGGCAACTAATCACGATTGAAGGCATCAATCATATTAAAACTGATCCTTCCGACCGTCCAATTGAGGGTCACCAAACCTCATTTCTCCAAATCCAAAGTATGTATTCTTGCTGTTGCAAGCTACATTCCAGGAGGTTATGACCTCCTCCTAGGGCAAGACATGAAGTCTCCCTCGCATTTCAACAAGCCTAGGGGTCCTAACCCCACGACAAACTACTCCAAAGCAAGGAGCCATCCAAGACCTACTTCCTCTCGTAAGTACGGCCACCAACAGTCTCCCCCGCTACCAAGGAGGGAGATTGATCATTCACAGTTTCTGTTGCAAAACCTGTAAAGTCATAGGGCACTCCACTAAGTTTGGCCTAGGTGCCCTAGCAGACTACCAGCAAGTACACTGTCCATGTTCCACAAGGCTTAGCCTTCCACAAGAGATAGGAGCCTGTCCCCCATTACCAAGGGCCCGCTGAGAGGTATTGCACCTCCGGTACCCGTCACAGTTCCAGTCGACCTCAACACTCTGCCAGTGCCACTTGGCAGCACTGAGCAATGCCAAGCTCCGTCCAACCTGGACGTAGAGCCACCACAAACTTTGACCTCCGCGCCTGGCCCCGAGCTAGAGCCGGCGCCTAACTTATCAAGGATATCCTAGAGGAGATCCTCCAACAGGCATGGAGCTTACCACAGCCCATGGCCAATCCCAAGTCCATGAGTCTTCTTCAACATTACCTCTGTCGCCCGAGGATGAACCTCCGGCAGACCTCACCTTTACGCCTCCTCTGGCCAACCAGGAACTGCCCGACC
This sequence comes from Macrobrachium nipponense, assembly GCF_015104395.2. Lineage (NCBI taxonomy): Eukaryota > Metazoa > Arthropoda > Malacostraca > Decapoda > Palaemonidae > Macrobrachium > Macrobrachium nipponense. The sequence goes on from NC_087215.1 coordinate 41,850,940, forward strand.
AGGAGTCAGCCTGGAGTCTTACCCTTACGATGGCTGTCGCAGCAGCCGATGTGAGGGGCTCCCCTGCAGTAGGTTCCACCTCTACGATGGTTGCTGCAGATACTGAAGTAGGGTATTCTCCTGCAATCCCTCAGGCTACCACTGCCTCTGCTCCTGATGGCGTTTCTGGCCTTACCCCAGAGTCGGTGCTCCGTCTACTCCTAGGACTGGTATAGCCAGGTCCTGGAGGAATAAGAAGAAGAAGAAGAAGGGACGTCATTAACACACTAACCCAAGAGCCACATGCTCTCCTTGACACCTTTGCCCTAGGTACAGTGTCACATTCATTTGCAGAGTGATCCTGGCACCTACCCAGAGAAGGTAGCCAGCCTGATCTCTGCCAGTAAAACTAACCCTCTAACCCCTAGAATTGGTAATACTAACCCTCATGTATGTCATAATTACCTCATTATATTTCCATCCTGGTACACTACTAACCACTCATCATCCTCACACATCATTACCTCATCTCATATACTTTAACAATTCAAGTTCGATAAACCACTACTGTGCGTACCGCACTCTGGAATGATTGTGTCTAATTGTAATGAGTAGGTTAGGCTTAATAATTTAGTACCAGGGCATTAGGGTAGTAGCAAGTAGAATTTTTAAGTAACCTTACATAGGGGTAGAGTAGACTGTCGTCCCAAACGACCCGTAGTTCTCACTTAGGCTAGACTACAGTAATCCAATAAACTAGTTAGTACACTTAGCATCTCCACCTATAAGTTAAGTAGGCCGCTGTAGTTAGCCGTATCGCTGCTCTAAAAACCTCAGTTAGAGTAGGAGAACTGGGTAGTCGAGACGATCAAACTTATTTAGCCAAGGCCTTCACTCCCGAAAGGGATGAATGCCTTCTAACAGGGGGAGCTGTTAAATTTATTGATCTCCTCGTCTACCCATCATTTAGTTAAATATTTTGATTGCTAGAAAAGCAGCCATTTACTCTAATATCAGCTGATTTTAGGCGGGAACCCAAAGCACGCCAGCCAGAGATAGGAATTTCCTGTTAGAGAAGGGGAATATAGACTCTTGTCAGCTTTAGGGACGTATCCCAAAAGGGAGGGTGTAGGTAGCAGGTACTTATTAGGCCTACGTCTTAAGCTCCTTTTTCCTGTGAGCCCTTTGCTGGCCGTATGTTCTGTTTCCAGGATGCCCTGCTCTTGGGGGTTAAGCTGACCCCCAACACCCATGCTACACAACTGCCTTCGACCTCAGTCGCTCCAGTCGTGACCTCGGACGGATGTCCAGCCAGCAGCCTTTCCATTTAGGCCTACCAAGGCGTTACTGGCACGCCCAGACCTGAGACAAGGCCGACGCCGCATTTCTACAAAGGTCCACTTATTATGGCATCCAAGTACGTCTTGTGAATCAGTCATATTGCCAGTTCTTTCACTCCTAGTGTCGTAATGACTCCCAATTTTCAAAATTCAAACTCCTAATTCTCAAATGAACATTCCTTTGTTCCTCTCACTGCCTCGTGGCCGCAGCCTCCCTTGTGTGATCGTCCCAGACAAATGAAGTCATTGAATATTTCATTTAACGCTAAGAGTTCATCCCTAGTGTGTTAGACAAAGTGAGTAACTGTAACTTGTGCAAGAACTCTTTGATTATTTTTTGTGTCTAATCTGGGGCTTCTTCCAGATTTCCTGAGTCACATGTCCAGTCTTTGCGCCCGCAAGTGATGCTTTACCGCAAGACATGAACAATCTTGAAAGCCAGCTTTACGTGAACCTCATTTTAGCCAACTATCCCCTTGTGAGAGATAATATTGCTCCCACGTGTGGACAAGTTGCATTTACTCTCCCAGGCTATTAAGCAGCTTCCCTTTGTAAATCAAATGTAATGTAAAGTTAATAGCTGAGTTTCTGGCGACCTCCTTAGAGTAAATTAACACTATAAATCCTTTTAAGGTAGGTCCAAGTAATTTATTCTGCATTTTCCTCAACTATTTTCCTTTACGTATTTGGGTCCTTCAGGCGGGGCTTCCAAAACGTAACAATATATATATATATATATATATATATATATATATATATATATATATATATATATATATAGTATATATATATATATATTTACACACACACAGGTATATAATGATGACGCATTATTGTTTAAAGAAGATGACTAATAGATGCACACGGAACAATAAAATCAAATTAAGATACTTGAATTCTTTTTTGTATTTTTTCTAGAAAATCAGTATTATTATTAGTATTATTATTTTTTCTTTTATGAGCAGGCATGTTTTTCTTTATTATCTCTGGGGTATAGTGCGCCACTTGTAATCGTGCAATGCGCCACTGTTGGTGCATGGAGCCATAGGTTGGCCACCCCTGGGCTAGGCATATTGCTAAGGGACATATGCTAAAGTCCTAATATATGCAGTTTAAAAATGGGGCTTTGAACATTACATGCAGTTGAATATTACTCAAGTATGTACAGTATTTTGCCTTTTTGGAGTCATATTTCTTCCGTTGGAGCGGCGTCGTAACCCCAGAACATGTGGTGTAAGCCTGGAAATAATTTACCTGGGGTGTTTTTGTAGGGCTTGGAACGAATCAGGCAATTTACATGTAAAGTGTGGTTCAAGATACGAAAAAATCAGGTTACGAAGGCCGCCTTGGAACGGATTAATTTCGTATCCTGAGGTACTCTACGGTAGTGATTTCCTGTCTAACACTGTTGACTCTGAAACTGTAGGCAGATGGTGTGTGTACCATATGCATGCCATTGGTTGTGGCTGAGATGCCTTATATTGCCATTTTGTCCAATTTCCTTCGAATGCCAATTTGTTCTCAGTTTTTTTTTTTTTTTTTTTTTTTTTCTTATTTTTTTTTTTTTTTTTTTTTGCATTTTTCATCAACAATGGCCAGCAGGCAGTATTCTCTGGTCATGGATGTCATCACTTACTTCTAATGGAATTATAAAAGTGATGCTGATGATAATCTAGAGGTTGCTGACACCTCTATGGCAAAAACATCAGTTTGTGTAAAAAAGGGTTAGAGGCGAGGGTGATGACCTTGAAATGATTAGGACACAAGAGGAGGAGAGAGGGGGTGGGAAGTAGTGGGTCTGTGCCTTTTCTGGTGACAGATTACATGAGCTTATATTACTAAATCATGACACACTAGAGAGAGAGAGAGAGAGAGAGAGAGAGAGAGAGAGAGAGAGAGAGAGAGAATAACATTTCTGATATAAAAGTAAATTACATCTTAGTGTAGCTTTTTACATAATTCTGTTCTAGGATAATATGAGTTTATTCTATAAAAAAAAAAAATTAGCCTCCTATTTCATTTAGGTACCAAAAAAATTTGTGAAATTTTGACAACTTTTTTTTGGCCCAAAAACATACCCTTTATTTTCTCTTTTCTGATTTTGACCTCTATTGGTACAACACCTTTTCTGGCACACATTTTGTAAATATTGTGGTTTTAGGAAGGATTCCCTCAATTTTTGTGTGTATATATAGCATATTTTGTAATTTTTGTAAATATTTTTGTAAATTACTGTTTGAGAGAGAGCGAGAGAGAATAAAACATTTCTAATATAAAAAGTAAATTACATCTTAGTGCAGATCTTTTATTCATAATTCCGTTCTACGATAATATGAGTTTTTTTATTTAAAAAAAAAAAAAATTAGCCACTTCCTATTTCATTTAGGTACCAAAAAAGAATTTGTGAAATTTTGGCTTTTTTTTTTTTTTTTTTTTTTTGGGGGGGGGGGGGGGGAGGCAAAAAAAACTTACCCCTTTTTTTCTCTTTCAGATTCTGACCTCTATGGGTCCAACACCTTTTTCTGGCATTCAAATGTTGTTAATAGTAGTGTTAGGAAGGATTCCTTTCAATTTTTGTGTGTATATAACATATTTTGTATTTTTTTTTTTAAAAAATATTTTCGTTAAATTACTGTTTGAGAGAGAGAGAGAGTCAAAGTCAAGTCAAAGTCAAAGAGAGAGAGAGAGAGAGAGAGAATAACATTTCTGATATAAAAGTAAATTACATCTTAGTGCAGATCTTTTTACCTAATTCTGTTCTAGGATAATATGAGTTTATTACTATAAAAAAAAAACTAGCCACTTCCTATTCATTTAGGTACCAAAAAAATGTGTGAATTTTTTTTTTTTTTTTTTTTTGTTTTTTTTTTTTTTTTTTTTTATTTAACCAAAAAACTTGCCCTTTTTTTTTTTCTCTTTTCAGATTTTGAACCTCTATGGGTCCAACTACTTTCTGGCAGTCACATATGTATTGTAAATAAGAGTTATAGGAAGGATTCCCTTAATTTTTTGTGTGTACATAGAGTATTTTTGTATTTTCTAAAAAAATATTTTAGTAACTTATTTTTTGTATATACTTATTTTTTTTAATATATTTGTAATAAATATTTTTCAATTTCAAGATGGACATGGATTTATCTTCTCAGTAGTGTTCGGCAATGGTGGAAATGATTTTAGAAATTAAAATGTACAGCATAGCTACAGTTTCTGAATTTTCACAAAATTTTTCTGGGCGCTCGGGTCAAGCTTGACCCCCCGCACCTTTAAAGGGGTACCAAAATAGCAAAACCTATCCAGGGTTAAGCCACTCTGGACATAAGGCTGGAATAGTTCTAGTTATGGTTCTGGCTATTACAGCAACTATAGTCATGGTACGCATGTTCTGAACAAGCCATCAAACTGCCACAAAGCAAAGCTTTTTTAACCCTAGCTCTGAACATGGCTCAACTCTGTGAATCCCAACCTCAGCTGGAATGAAACTTCACTTCATCTTGAAAATGAAAATGTGCCTGCCTCTTTGATGTAGTGGCAGGCTCAAACTGCCTTTGTCTGGCGACTGCACTCTGCTGCATCTGTCAGCGATTGACACCCTCCTACCTTCACAAGTTTGTTTGGACCCATTTCATAGTAAATGAAGTGACATTATAAATTAGGTCTTCCCTAATAAATTATTTTCTTTGGAAAACTATACAGTATAAAGTACCTGCCGCAAAACAAATTGTTTTGCCAATTACTTGAAAAAATGGAACTTCAAGAAGTGTACACATATAGACTGATGCTAATTTCTATTATATCAGTTCTCTGCTTACAATAACAAATATACATAATGTAACTACAGGATGATTTTGCAAATCAATATAACAAAATAGATACGCAATCATAATAATGAAATCACACTCACAACTGTGGAACTGAAGTTTCCTTGGGAGTAAGGATCCCTACTTCTTTGACTTCATAGCTCTTGCCTGTGTGAGCAGATGATATATGATCACCTTTCTTCTTACTGTTCCATCAACAACTAACAGTAAAGATACAGCACCCTGTAAAATTGACATCACAGAGTATTACAGTATGAAACATGCATTTATTGTCAAATTAATATTTTTAATAGAAATTTTTCATACAGGTTCAGACAAGAAATTCTCTAAATAAAAAAGAATGCAGTAGTACTTGATACATACTGCACCTGTACATATATACATATGTATACAAATTTATAAGTGTATGTATGTATGTGTAAATATATATATATTGGCAGTTCCCAGTTATCAGCTGGGGTTCCATTCCAACTGCTCGATGATAAGCGAAAATCACCAATAACCTAAAATTGTGGTTTTGGTGCCAATAACCAGTTAATGGCACCTCTTTTAGGTATGTATTGGCACTAATACTCTATAATTGGAGCTAATAAGTGGAAATCAGTGCATTTCGGTGCTGAAAATCACAATTTTCAGAGCTAGACAAGCAACATAAAAACCGGATCACCAATACTAAGGGAACTGCCTGTATGTATGTATATATGTATGTATGTATGTGTATATATATATATATATATATATATATATATATATATATATATATATAGGTAAAAGGTTTTTGCCATGAAGGAAAAAATGAAAAAGCGAGATAGCCAAGTACTTTCGGTCCTGTTCGGACCCTTTACTGGAGGCAAACTACTTGGCTATTCTCGCTTTTTCATTTTTTTTTTTCCTTCTGGCAAAAAACCTTTATTTATACATAGCACATATATATATATATATATATATATATATATAGATATATATATACTATATATATATATATATATATATATATCTATATATATATTAATATATATATATACCTATATAATAAGCACATACCACAGGAAAATGATAGTCAGAAATCCAAGCGCTTTCATCTTTACTAAGACATTGTCAAGGGGCTAATGAAATACAATTGGAGAGAAAGGTCACAGGTACACAACAAGATCAAGAATACCAGATGGTTAATTGTCAAAAGGGTAAAAATTAAAAGAGATAATCCAGGATTATCGGATATCATACAGTCAAAAACCTAAACAGATTTGACCCTAAACCGAAATTACAAAGTATCTTTACAGTCCAAAGCATGTAAAAACTGAATATATTAATTTTGTTGCTTATATTTATCTACAACTTTTTCAATATGAAAGAATCAAGTTTAAATAAACCAAGACTTAAATTTAGAACACTTCTATTATTTGACTAGATGAAACAAGATTCAATGATATTCCTTTAACCCTTTAACGCCGAAGGGGTATAATAAAAATTGTCTCCCGTATGCCGAGGGGGTCTCGGATTGAGCGCCAAAGCAGAAAAAA
>NC_087215.1:41858099-41875599 GCF_015104395.2 Macrobrachium nipponense
ATGGTATAGTACTCATAAATCCTCAACTCGAAGAATAAGTGTCACATTTTGCACTTAAAAATTTTTGCGACCTCTGTCAGTGTTCTCCTGACGTGGGGAAACACCAACCAGGGTTTGGGGGAACCCCCAAAAACCAAATTTCCCTTTTTAGGATAATGAGACTGATGATCAGGCTTGCAATAAGGCAGTAGGGTAGATCAGGAAGTCTTAATGACAATAGACATGAATAGGTAAAGTTGAACTCACCCAATAAAAATGTCCTGTTTTTAGCATAATGACACTGATATTGCATCATAATTCACTAAATATCACCTTCAACTTTGCTCAAAAAAACACTTCCACTTTTTGTTACAAATTTCAAAAATATTCAAAAGTTCAATATATTCAAGATTTCAAAAATATTTCAAAATATTCAAAATTTCAAAAATATTCAAAATTTCACACAATGGTGTTGGTGTTAAACTCCCCTGCACCACTTTTTCTTTCACAACAATGCCATGGCAGCCACTTCGAAAGGACACACTTCATTTCACTTGATAAGTTAATATGGCTAAGTATCATAATGAAACTTAACTAATATGAGAAGCGTGAAAAATTACAAGAGACATCCAAAAAATAAATTTTCTTACCTGATAAACACAAATGGTGTGAAGGCGTAAATCTGTTGCTTTGTTCACCAAGATGGTTGCTGTGTTGGGGGTGAGTTTTCATACCTGAGCATTCGGCCGTGTTCCCCTCGGTCAGTATTCACCCACATCGCCTTACCACTTCAGGGCACTCCGTTTCGGGCTCTTGACTACTCCCCAGGCATTCATGAGAGTGTTCACCCTGGTGTCAGCTTGGGCAAATTCGCACAGGATACATCTATTGATGTATCCTGACTATTGGCTAGTCCTGGTGAGCTTTGGCTCGCAGTTGTTACAGGACAGAGATTGACTCCCCAAGTTTTGTCATGATCTAGTGATTGTGATAAATCTCAAGAAGTCCGATCTTGAGCCCAAGCAGAGGACGAAGTATCTGGGCATGCTGATAGATACAGTAGCAGCAAGAGTCTTCCCCTCATACTCTTTGTATTAGTAAGTTCAGAGAAGCCAGTGTGACAGTTCCTGTCTTGACAGGAACAGTCAGCTCGGCAGTGGCAAGTCGTGATAGGTCACCTGTTGTCTCCGGAGAAGCTGGTCCTCATGGTACTGGACCTATGCCCACTGCAGAGGATGCCGTCCAACACCTGTAGTACAGTGGACCCCGTAGTCGCGTTCTCCGGATTCGCGGACTCACACATTCGCGGATTTCTCTCAGGAACGTTTCCCTGCATTATTCGCGGAAAATTCGCCGCATTCGCGGTATTTTTCTATGAGAAATATCCACAAATTCCTGGTTTTTTTTTATCAATTTCATCATAAAATGCACTTTTTGTGATAAAACTATTAAAAAGACCAAGTATGAAAATTTTTAGTGATAAGTTTTAACTAACAAAATAGGCTGTTTTTAGCGTTTTTATAGGGGTTCCAAACATTCGCAGATTCTAACTATTAGCGGGGGGGGTCTGGTACGCATCCCCCGCGAATACGGGGGGACCACTGTACAACCTTAAGGTATACGCATTTCCCTGGTTTTGCATGATTTGCTTGATCAACAGTGTTGACCACGTCAAATCTCCGGATGATTCTGGTGGCTCCCAAATGGCCTCAGGCTGTTTGATATCCTGATCTTCTGGCTCTACTTTCCAAGGCACCGAGAGAGATTCCTCCCTGGCACGAACCTCTGTGTCAATCGCATGTAGAACAGTACCATCAGGCAGTCCTTCCTTGTGTATTCACAGCTGGAGGTTATCAACATCTCTTGCGAGTGAGAGGCTTTTCTCGCCAAGCAGCAACAGTGATGGGAGGATACCTTAGACAGTCCTCTGCAGCGGTATAGCAGTATACCAGGGAAAATGGGCAGTCTTCTGTGGTTGGTGTCATAGACAGGGTATCTCTCTGGTCAGAACCACTCTTCAGCAGGTCACAGACTTCCTCATCTTCCTTCACTGAGAGAAGTTCATCTCTGTATCAGCTGTAAAAGGCTATAGGACCATACTAGGCTTAGTCTTAAAGCTGAAGTGTATTGATATTTCTTCCTCCTTTGAGATATCTTCACTCATGAGGTGCTTTGAAAGGTCTTGCCCACCCAGGGACTCGTGCACTGTATGAACTCCTTAGAGAGTTGTCAGACAGGGATCTGACCCTCAAGACCATTTTCTTGCTCACCTGTTGGCATTGGCAAAAGAGCAGTTGAGGTGAACTTCATGGTCTTTTCTTCTTTGTAAAACACTCAAGGGGAAGGGGATTGGTTATGCTCGATTTCGTCCCGGACTTTGTAGCGAAGACTCAGAACCCATCGGTCCCTGATGTTAGGTTCGAGTCTTTCACCATCCCCTCCCTGAGTGACTTTGTTGGTGATGACCCAGACAAGGTGCTGCTTTGTCCTGTTAAAGCGCTAAGGCTCTATCTGAGGAAGACCTGACATCTCTGGCCTGAATGCCGATGACTCTTCGTGTAGGTTCCAAGAAAGAAATGTCCAAGAACACTATTTCTTTCTGGCTTCATGAAACAATCAGGAAGGCATACTCTGCTGCTGGCGTAGACAATGCCGGTGCCTTTCATCCGAGAGCTCACGAGGTTGGGGCATTGCTCTGTCCCTCCCATTCCATAAGAACCTGCAGTTCAACAGGTACTGAAGGCAGGGTTCTGGGCATGCCAGACTACCTTCACCTCTCATTACCTTCGAGATATTGTCCACAGGTCCTTGGACACTTTTTCCTTGGGACCAGTGTTGGTTGCTCAAGAAGTTGTGTAGCTTACCCAGCTCTAATAGGACAAGTTAAATCTTGCCTCATTGTATGATATGAATGAGTATGTCTGTGGAGTGACTGCTCTCCTTCATCCTACTCTTTCCTTTCAGGCAGAGAGTGTATAGACCGTAATATGCTAGATCAGGCAGCTGATGCAGGTAAGACACTCCTTAGAATGATTTATCTATTTTCTTTTTTTAGATAATATCCGACATTATGGTTTTTTGCTTTCTCATAAGAATGACCCATACTCCTTTTTTTATGAGTAACCCAGAAGGCTGACTCTGATCTTGCAGTTCCTAACTCTGATCAGATACCAGTGGCTGAATTTCTTTCCTCGCTCTTATGACCAGGAAGAAAATCTCAGTTGTGCTGAACTCCAGTCGGTTCTTAGATGCTCACATAGATCCCTCCCATCAATTAGTGAGTCTTCCTATTGTAAAGAACAGAAGGTTTCACATATATTATGTAGGAACAAATAAATTTTTGAAAGTAAATTGTATTTTTCCTAAGGATGCAAACCTGAGGTCCTTTACACTAATTGCACACCTCATGTCTATTACTTTTTAATAAGTAATCTGCTTCCTGGGCCTAAAGCAAATTGGAATGTTTATGTTCGGTAGATAAAGGACTCCCAACTAGCTGACCGGTAGTTAACTACCAAACCACTTTGTTTGAAAGATTTCAGCAGCCCGTGGCCAAGCTTTGCCTAAGGTAATTCCTATTGTAAAAGACCTCTGGTTTGTATAGTTAAGAAAATACAATTTACTTTCAAAAACTGTAATTTTGCAGATACTTTGGTTACAGACTGCTATTTCAGGTGAAAGCTGTTTTTTTTTTTTTTTTTTTTTTTTTGTAATATGCCATTTCAGTTTATAAGTGGTTAATAGGATTTTTTGCATGATTACTGATACACTTTTTATTTTCATTACTTTAGCAATATAGGCAAATATAAACTGGTAATATAATTTATGGGCTTCATTTTGAATGGAACTATTTGCACTTAGGCCTACTTACAATTATTTATGTTACTGAATTTTAATTTAGGTGAAAGTTTATGTTGTGATGTGCATTTTTGTTTAACCTATAAGAGGTTACAGTTGTAAATAAGGTTTACTCCTTCAGGTTGCAAAAAATTTAAAATAATTTTTTATTTAATCAATGCCAAATGGTCTGAAAAGAAAGAAAGCGGCATTTTAAAGGCACACAACCCACGTTTAAAGGTCCAAAACTGGGCGTATCACCCAGCTGGCTGCTAATCCACCATTTTTTTCCACTAATACAAACAACTTATTATATAAATTTCTCTTATAAAAGTGAAATTAGAAATTGATGTCTATTACTTTTTAATCAGTAATACAAATTACAAACTACTTTTACTTTTTTTTCTATCTCTTTTACAAATTTTGAAGAGTACGATATTCAAAACAAGGTTTTAGACATGTGGAACATCACATTCACGCAGTGAAAGTGAGTGTCTGTTCTCTGCTGTGGTTAATGATTTGTATATCTGCACACAGCAAGCCTTTTGTGCTCTCAGTTTTTTGGCACCTGGTGGTACTGGCATCATATGAATAAAATGACATGCAGAAAGTCAGGCTGGATTGAGAGTGCAAGTGGCCAACTCAACCCTCCTTCATGATGACTAATAAATGGAAGCAGCCCAAATCAAATAATAGAGCCAAAGTCAAATCAAAAGCAGCTCAAAAAGTTGCAAGTAGCAGATTGTGAAATTTGGTCACCCAAAGGTGTGAAAAGTAGCCCAATTTGCAATTTGTAGCCCAATCTGACAACCCTGCCTGCTGCCTCAGGGTTGCAATTCTGGATGTTTGCCAAGTACCCATCCAACATAAACAATATCTACACAATGAGCTATGAAGGTGTGCAAATTTAAAAACTTAAGAATGTCATATGACGTAGATAACCTGTGAGGGATGACTTCATAATGATGTGATTGACCATTTGTTGGTTGAGAGGTTTATATAAGATTTTTCTGTAATAAATTAATAATTTATTACTTCTTACCATTAATTCTCTCAGTACAGGCAGTCCCCGATTATCAGCAGGGGTTATGTTCCTGATGGTGTGACAATAACCGAATATCACCAATAACTGAAAATCAGCGACAACAGTACCGAGCCTCAGTTATCGGTGCCAATAACCAAGGCTTGGTGCCAATAACTAGATATCAGTGCATTATCGTCATCGTTAGACAAGCCCCATAAAATAGGGTATCCGACAACTGGGGCATTGCCTGTATTTGTTGTATATAAAAGTGGTACTACAAACCTTAGTAATCATCGTAGTGATAGTAATAGCTTGAACCAGATTTTGTCATTTGTTTCTGATAAAATAACAATTATGGTGGGCTTAAATAACTCCTAATGGAAATGTCAGAATGTACATAGTGGTGTTGACTGCTAATTTGAAAATGAAATTTTATCAGCAGATAACACCACTGGTTAACTCCACCACAGATTCCTGAGTTGCCAGATTTGACTTGATTTTCAATGAGCATACAAAACATTTAGGAAACAGACCCCAGAGTTTTGCTTTTATATCTGGAAAGTACACCACTGGGTAAAATATTTTTTTCCCTTTTTTTGCCTACACTCAGTAAAAAATACTACACTATAAAAAATAAAAACAAAATTTTCTTTTTTGCCTCACCTTGTAGACTATAAAAACTTGCAAGGAAATTCTAACCCCTTGTTTTAAAAACTTACAAGGAAGTTTACAATTCCTCCTTATGCCCTCATCCAAATACCACTGTATTGTTGAAGTCCTTTACCCCTTTACATCCTTGAAGTCGTGAAGTGGTAAACTGGTTGGAAGTGGCATTGGGGTGCCTAGAAGAGAGTCCCGTTCATTGAGTGGTGGCAGAGAGACATCATAGTCCTGCCTAAATGAACCTTGCACATCAACAAGGTGTGCCAAAAGTGTTCACCTGTGTTTCTGAGCTGAATGCCTGAGTTACCAAAGAATTGGATGGTGATGGGCTTTAGTGCAAGGGTTCGGGGTCTGAAGAAGCTGCTGAGGGTATTCTGTTTATTGGAATAATAATTCTGATTTGTATTCACCATCCACCCCATTTCTTGAACATCATCAGCAAACTCCAGTGACCTTGGGAAGGTGTTATGGTCTCTGTAGGGATTCTTCATAATTTTGGTAAGCATATCAAAGACAACCTCATGTTGCTGGATGTGATGCAGACTCGTCCTCATCATCATTGTTGGCGTCTTTAGGGGCTTGTTTCTCAATCTTGCCAGCATTAGTTGCAGAAGCTGTCTTGTTGTTGAATAAAGGTTGGAGGACACAGTCACCACCACTATTGTTCAGCCACTCGTATACATCATCCTTGGCAATGTTGTTGCTTCCCTTGGCAAGCTGGGTTTGAAGGTCTTCCATGTCAATGCTTTTGAAGTCGACCATACCCCTAGGATGTGGTTCCTAGTATGCTCCAGAGTCTATATTGTGATGTCGTTCCAAGCATCTGAAAAAATAGAGAGCAGATTTCTGAAAAAATAGAGATAGCAGATTTCTGTGAAAACTTTTGCAGATTCTCTAGAGTCTGTTTCCCTGTACAAATAAGTGTTGTTCGTTCTCTTTCTTGTCCTTGAACACAGCCATCACCTCCTCCAGGAGCTTCTTCCAGTGTAGCAGCTTCCATCACACCAATAGTTGATAGTACGTTTGTGGAAAAGTGTTGTTTTCATTATTTCTGCAGCAGAATGTCTTTTCTTACCAGTTTCCTCCTGCTTCTTTTCTCTAGATCACACATACTAGAAGCAGTCATTCAGGGATAGTCACTTATTCCTCACTTGTATGAAGACTACAAGGACTATGAGCCAGACCTTTTCACTAAACAGGTCACTATCCCTTGTATTCTGCCACCAACAAGGGATAAGACCACTTTTTGTGTACAGTGAGAACTATCAGGTTTTCGTTTTGGAGGACCAGTTACGGTAGGAGCATTTTTAGATCATTTCTTGGCAAAATGTGACAGTTGGTGAACCAGTGCAGTGCATGTCATCAGTTTCAAGCATTGTTCATTTTAATTTTCCCTATATACAGTACCTATATACAGTAGTACCACCGTTATACTTACTGATAGTCATAGAGGGCTATGTTGCATGTGTAGGAAGATGTTTCACACTCATTATTCTCATCATCACCAATCATTTGGGCTATTGTTGAGAAGTGTAGTCTTCAGAGCTATTTTGCTGCTATATATATTGACTATAATGATCTGTCTTTCCATTTCTGGAAGATTTATTTACTTTTTATTGCATAGGCTTTTGACCACACCCTTTACAAAAAAAAAAGCTACTAGAGGCTTGGTTACTGACTCCTTTCAGTCTTGAATACTCTTCTGGATCATTAGGTATGTATGCAAACCCTGTAGGTTATTGATCACCTTTGGAGTTTTACTGGATCCTTAGGTATGTAATATATGCATACCCTCTAGGTTATTGACCACCTTGATGAAACAGACTTTTTTTTTTTTTTTTTGTTTTTTTTTTTTTTTTTTTTTTTAAGTAACATAATTTTTCATGTAAACCCCTAAATAATGTAAGAGTATGTACCCACTTCCTGACCCCTCAGTTTCCATGAAAAATGAGGTTCTTGGTTAACACGTGACCCTTCCATCATTCTCTTACTTGCTGACAACCCAGTGCTGCCCAGGAAAACTGAATGACAACAGATTTCTCTCTCTCTCTCTCTCTCTCTCTTCTCTCTCCTGTTAAGCTAGTTGCTTCAGTTAAATAGCCCAACGTTTTTCACATTTTATATTTCACCCCTTCTCATCCCCAATCCCTATCGGGGCTGAACTTGGTCTTGAAGGGTATCAGGATTGTCACTATTCATTTCAGCGACCTTTAAAACTATCGATTAGACACTAATATTTATTGTTTTGGATTATTTTGTACATGTCACCCCCTTCCCACCTCACCCCATTTGTTCCCAGTAGAATAATTTAGATATTGTTATTTCAGGATTTTTTACTTAATCTGATTGATACTCCTGGGCACGTTGATTTCACTTATGAAGTGTCACGTTCACTGGCTGCATGTGAAGGGGTGATTCTCTTAGTAGATGCCAATGAAGGTGTTCAAGCCCAGACAGTGGCAAATTTCTATCTAGCCTTTGCAAGTGGGCTGACTGTCATTCCAGTGCTTAACAAAATAGATCTAAAGAGTGCTGATCCAGAAGCTGTCAAAGATCAACTGTTTAATTTGTTCGAAATTGATCCAGAGGATGTACTGCAGGTAAATTATAACAGTGTTTTAATTACCTATGTAGATTGTATATTTGGACTGCAGATGAAATAATATAGTATTTTAGTTACGCATTGTATTGTTTCAAATTTCTCCCAAGAATTTCTTTGGCTATTATGCTCTGTTTTGCAGATATCAGCCAAACATGGAACAGGTGTGATAGATGTTATTGAAAGAGTTATAGATGCTATACCTCCTCCTACCAGTAAATGCAGTACAGAAAAGCCGTTTCGAGGGTTGTTGTTTGATTCTTGGTTTGACAAATATAAGGTGAGCTTACTATTCTACTTGTACAAGATCTTGCACTTCCATGAAACATGTCCTTACATTATTGTACTAATTACATTTTGTGATGTTTACCCTCAACATGGTATTAACGATTAAGATTCCCCATGTATTCTGGAAGCAGTTCAAAAGTGTATAGTGTAAGTTCAGAATATTGTCAACTCTTAATAGTATGAATGATAAATAGGTCTTGTTGATGCAGTGTAGTGAGCGAAGAAACACTAGTGGGACTATGTTCAGGAGAGGGAAATTTGCTAGGAACTGGATACTAGACAGCCTGGGCTGAGGAGAAAGTATGATAGTGGCAAAATGGATAGTGCCCATGCACAGTTTTTGAATGGAGCAGCAGCAGATTGTAAATTATACATACTCCAAAATTTAAAGTGATACAAAGCAGCAGGATAATATTCTTATGATATTCTTATATTGTATTGCCTAATCAGACAAAGCTTGAAGAGAAATTTGGTGTACCATATCTCATCTGCATTGGAACTAACAGTAGATGGTGTCTGCCTATAATGGGATTTAATGGTAGGATTCCACATATTCACCCCACTCCATGGGTGTTGATAATATTGTGAACAGCTAGTAACCCAGGCGTTGGAAAATTTACCAGGAGTTGGTAGTCTTGAAGCTCACTTGATAATGAGTACTTTGATAAAGGCAACTGGCAATTGAATTGAAGGAATTTCCTTCTACCATTTTGAGTTCATATATTCATGATTGTCTAATTTTATTTTTGTATAATTAATATTGATATTTTTCACTACCAATAAACGAAGCCGTAAAATGCATATGTTTATAGAACATTTTCTGCTTAGATTGACCTTTTCTTTTATTTCACGAAATATTTGCATAAACTCGTTTTACACCCTGTATATACTATATTCATTTATTGGCATTTATGAAATTGTAAATGCCATTTATCACCTTAATTATCGGCAATTTTGGTTATCAGTGATTTTCAGTTAGCGGTGCTCAGATTGTACAGTAGTACCTCAGACTTCGGACTTAATCCGGTCCAGAAAGCAAGTAAAAAATGCCATTTGTTCAAAATATGAAACAAATATCCCCATAAGAAATAAAGGGAATCAGAATAGTTCATTCCAGCCTAACCAAAAAGCCCTCCTTTTAAAATTTTCTATTATTGATGTGTTCAAAAGGGTGTAAAGTAATAAAAGAGTAAGTTATAGAAAGTAAAATTTCTGAAAAATTTGTTTCTGTGTATGATTTATGAACTGTTTGGTGAAAATGGTGAGGGTTGGCTGGGATGGAAGGAGGAGAGATGGGAACCATTTGAGGAAACCAAAATAATTGCAGTAGGCAAAGGTTAATAACAAAATCAATTTTATTCACATTTTACCAGGATACTCAAAGGAATCAATAGTTTTGTGTCCAATTATGTGTGTGTGTGTGTGTTTGAGAGAGAGAGAGAGAGTGTAATTTGCATATATGATTGCTGAAGTGTTTACACTTGGAACTTAAGTGCAAGAAAGATTAATTATGCCACAGCACATCAACTTACTGTTGGCAAACGGCAGAATTTAAAATAAACATGAGGACTTTGCAAACAAATAAGTAATAAGTAAAGAATGCAAGTAAGAAAAGGAAAGAGAGATTAAATAACTTTTCATAAAGTTGTTTAAACAAACAATCATAGGCATGCAGAGGCTGAATGTGGGGCCAGTGTGTTTGTTATGGAGCGGAGTTACTTTTACAGTGCTAGAAAATCTTTAAAAGCAAGTGTCAGTCAATAAGTATTTTACTGTAACAAAAAGAAGTGGTGTGGGCAAATTGAGTGTAAGTGAAAGAAATGGGCAAAGAATCATTCTAGCAAAGCTGGTAAGTTAGTGGGAAACAGACCCCTGTCTCCCATCCAATAACCTACCACCATCCCTCCGCTCGCCTCTCTATCATCTCTCTCAGTGCACTGAACACTGGCTCAAGTAAGCCTCTTTTTTGTTTGTATTACTGCATTGCATTTGATTATTTTCATGTTTTATCATTGTTAAATTTATTGTGCAACTCCATTTTATTTTTCTTCATATGAATTGGTACTGCTTTCACGTACATACAGTAATGTTTTTACTCTCTTTTCTCCTTTTCTCCTCAACAATGTCATGATGCCGAATAACTGAAAATCATTCATTCAGTATTCCTCAAAATTATAAACGCGCCCTCCCTCTATCTCAAGTTAGCTGTGTGTCACCATTATTATTATTATTATAAAAGTAGTAGTTTCCAGACCCACTGAGCTGATTTTCAGCTCTCCTAGGGCTGGCCCGAAGGATTAGATAAAATGCCAGGTCTAGCTCTTAGGCCAGAGCTGGGACCAAGTTGGTCATTCAGGATAAATAAATAAATTGCACCATGGCAAATGCTTTCATACAGAACACACACACAATAAATACTTTTACTCATGTTCCCTTACATACATACTAAAACGGTATATTAAAATTCAGAATTGTTTTAACATTTTGAAATGTTTTAAAATTCACTAAAAAACACCAATGTTTTATTATTTTATCAATTAAATTGCAGTTCCTCAAAAAAGTCAAAATCGGAACTACCGAAAATGTAAAAGATTCTGACAAAATTTCTTTTATTGTCTTATTTCCAAAAGTTGACAGTCTCTGCTGGGTCTACTTTGGACACTCGCACAAGACATGTCTGACCTGTTACCAACTCCTTGCACTCCGAACACTCTGGAGCAGAGTCGGGGTGTGGGGTGCTCATTAAGTGTCCATGTGTCAGACGGGTATGGCCTATACGGGGAGGACGTGTCAGAATTACTTGTTCATGTCTCTCTCTCTGATATGATGACTCCCACTTTCCACATCAGGTTTTAATTTCGCCTTCTTTAATTTGTTATTTTCTGACTCTTCATTCCACCCAAATATGTTTTGCCATTTCCTTAAAATACCCATCTTTAAGTTTTATGTTACATAATCACTCGTTGGGAGATTCACACTTGATCTTGTCATTTGAATTGCTTCTTTGGCTGCTTTGTCAGCCTCTTCATTTCCTTTGATCCCTACATGGGCAGGGATCCAACATATTTCTACTTTTTTCCCAATAATATCTAATTTATGAAGTGATAATTTAATTTGTTGTACTATATTATTTTTTGTTTTTTTGGTTGTAACTCTGGATGGCTTCTATGGCAACTCTCGAGTCACTAAAAATCACAAAATTATTGAGTGATGTTTCTTTAATTATTTTTATGGCCGAGGCTATTGCGCAAAGTTCTGCTGTGAATACTGAAGCTGTATTAGGAAGAGAGAATTGGTATGATTTGTCCTGGGACACTGCAGCATATCCCACTCCATGTTCCGATTTAGATCCATCTGTGAATATTGCATAATGTGGACCTTTTCGGTTCATACATGGTTCGTAATTTGTGTGTTGGTCTATGGTGTGATGGCGTATATAAGTATTTTTTTGATAAATATTTTAATTGTGTGCAAGTTTTCATTTTATTCATTGTCCAAGGCGGAGGTAATTTTTTACTACTGGAGGAATTTGTATATTCACATTTAGTGACTCAAACAGTCTTCTAGCTCTAATTGGAAAAGGGGGTGGATGATTGTTTATAAAAATATCTCTGAGTTCAAATAATTTTTTTGTTGGAGAATCACTTGTCCTAATTCTCAGAGCACTCTTCATTATAACTAGCTCTCTATGGAGAGAGAGTAGGTAGTCCACATTCACCTGTAAGGAAGAGGTCGGTGATGATTTAAAGGCTCCTGAACATATTCTAAGGCCCTCATTATGAACTGGGTCCAACGTTTTCAGTGCTGCGTCTGACGCCGAGCCATATACTTCACTACCGTAATCAATTATAGATAGGACTGTTGCTTTGTACAGTAATGTAAGGGTTTGTTTCTATCGGCCCCCCCAATTAGTGTTTGATAATTTTCTAATTAGATTTAATGCTTTTTTACATTTTGATTTCAAGTATGTTGTGTGTGGTTTCCAGTTTAAGTGAGTATCAAACACTAAACCTAAAAATTTTGCAGTTTTTGTCTAATTGGTATACTATGATTTCTGATTTTTAAATCTATTACTTCATCATTCATCCATCTTTTATCTTTATAAAATACTACTGCTTGAGTCTTATGTATGGATAACTTAAATCTACAGATGAGGTCCATTCATTTATTTTTATAATACTTTTATTAATGATGCGTTCTGCATGTTTAATACGAGAGGCTGAATAATATATGGCAAAATCATCCATGTAAAGGGGTTGCGTTTAATTTCCAGTGGGTAGATTTTTATTAATATCATTAATTGCCAGGGTAAACAGTGTGCCACTAAGGACACTTCCCTGTGGAACACCATTGTTTTCAACGTGGAAATGTTCTCGATAATACATCATCGATTCTCACTTGAAAGCTACGATTTGTTAAAAAGTTTTGGATGAACCTAGGTAAATGTCCACGAATGTTGTTATTTTGTAAAGTTTTTAATATAGGGTACCTCCAGGTAGTATCATAAGTCCTTTTCGATGTCAAAAAACGACTGCTACAGTTTATTTGCTTTCTTTCGCTCAAATCCTCTTCGTATATGGTCTTCGAGGTTAGCTTAGAGAGAGAATCTAACGTAGATCTGTTGCACTGTGACCCAAATTGAGTGGGAGTCAAGATTTTATTTTCTCGAATGTGCCATGTTAATCGAGCATTTACCATTTTTTCTAGTAACTTGCACAAGCAACTTGTTAGAGAAATTGGTCTGTAGTTATTTGCATCACTTGGATCTTTTCCAGGTTTGGGGATAGGAATAATTATAGCTTTACGCCATTCATCAGAAATAAAGATTTCTAAGCCATAAATGATTATAAATTGTAACAAGTATGTCTTCGCCAGAGGTGCTAAGTGGCAGATCATCTCAAAACAAATATTGTCACCTCCAGGAGCAGATTTATTGCTGTTAGTGAGAGCATATTCAAACTCTTCCATATTAAATTTTCTATTATAATATATGTCTTCTATTGTTTCGAAATTTTTGTTATTAGTTCTATATTATTTTTCTTTATGCGGAAGTGATCATCTAAATTTCTGTCACTACTTACATTCGCTAAGTTTTCTCCTATTATATTACTCATTTCTTTTGGATCGAGTATTCTTTTTCCGTCTTTTAATATGGCATGTCTGGGTGGTTTCATTATGGGTAGGGACCATTTATTTTCCTGATGATTTTTCCCAATATTTTTTTTTTTATGGGAGTAGTTATTAGAGAGATCTGATACATATTTCCTTCCTGAAATTATTCTTCCTTGAATTACTTCCTTTCGAAATTTTGCAGATATTTTGTTGTATATAGGTTTTAATGCCTCAATTTCTAGTAACAATATAATCATTTTTTGTAAAGTACTTTCTAATATTGGTAATGTTTTATTTATTTTACTGAACTTTCTATTCAAATTATCCAATCGTCTCCCTATTGAGTGTTTTATATTTATTAATTCTGTTAGCTTTTCGGACCACCATGGAACTTGTGTTTTGTTGGGATGGGGTTTTGAGTTTGGTATTGCTTTATCAGCAGCATTTTTGATGAAATGAACAAGAAACTTATTAGTTTCATTATGGTCTTTTAGATATTCAAATGGTGGTATAACTTCTAGTATGCATTTCATATTGCTCCCAGTCTGCTTTATAAATATTATAGTGAGGAACGTGTTTTGTCTGGTATTTGTAAAAAGGAATTAATATTGAAAATGATCACTGGTGTACAAGTCATCAATTGTGTTCCAATCTAATCTGTCAACTATACTTGTTGAACATAGAGTTAAGTCTACAGAGGAAAATGTTCCATGTGTTTTTGAATAATATGTGCTAACTTCATCATCATTTATACAACATATGTCATTTGATCTATAAGTTCTTCTACTTTACTTCCTGCTCTATTTGAGTTTGAACAGTTTACAGTCCCATATTGGGTTGTGAGCATTAAAATCCCCTACTATTAACATAGGTTCTTTGGCATTTTTTAAGTAATTCTCTAAGTTTATCAATATTGTAATTTTTATTTGGTTGGTTGTATAAATTATAAATGATATAATTATAGTTTTTTAATTCGAATTTTAATACCTGATATTTGGAGGTCAGCTATGTTTGACAGGTACTTTGTCATAACATACTTTGTTATGTAACATATATGGCTGTACCTAAATTTCCTTCTTCTACCTGTGATGTTGATATTAAGGTATATTTACCTATTGTTGGAATTGTATTATTGACATGTTGTAGACATAATATCATTGGTTCATATTCCTTTAATAACCTTTGTACTTCTCCCAGGTGTAATCTGGTCTGTAGACCATTCACGTTCCATTGTATAATATAACTATTGAAAATATTATGTTATCGGTCGTATTTTGTTTTCTTTTTTTGTATTATCATCAACTTGAATTTTTTCTAAAATTTTATTTACCACATTCGTTGTTTATCTTTATAATATTTTAAGTGCTCAATGCACATACATTCCTTTTTCATGGGTGTTTAAATCGTGGCCTCTTTCTTTCTATATTTCATAAAATTTCTTATAATATTTGTTAAGTAATCTTTTTGTAATATTTTTGTTATCTTTGCACAATGCAATGAAGCAATCATTGCAGCCACATGTGTTGTCATGTATATATACTGCTTTATTTGTTCTTATTGTACCGATTATTGGTGATGGAGTAATCTCATCACCCTTGACATAGTCACCATCATCCATGGTATGGTTCTCCTCCACTTCTTTGGTTTTTTGGAGCTCTGCATCCATAGGTTTTTATTATTATTTTAGGAGATAAAGGTATGTCCACATTTTGTTTTTGTTCTTTCTTCATATCTTGGTTTTTGGTTTGACCGATGTTTCTCTGATTATAGTTGGTTTCTTTGTTTTTGGTGGTGTTCTCTCTAAAGGTCTTTTTTTTTCTTTAATTTTCGGTACATCACAACTTCCTACTTCCACCTCTGTGATAGTATTTTCTTGTGCTTCTATATGCATTAAACACCTCAAATGAATTTGATAGAATATTATCTAATTCATTTGCACTTGTTTCCTGATTTTTTTACTATCTTAGTTTTTTCCTGCATATTACAGACTTCTTCTTGAGATCTACTTTGTTGCATCTTGTTACTTCTATCTGTATGTTTTTTTTTGTTTCATTACTGGTTCCCGTTATTAGAGGAATATGTACGTTTCTTTAGCAGGATCTTGAATTCCTCTCACTTTTAATTCTAATTTAGCCTCTGCTATAGGCATAGCCTGTCCTTTCTTTCTTTTACATTTTTAGTTCAGTGTTGTATATGTAATGCAATGCATTCTTTGGATCTTGCATGATGATTCTGCTCACAGTTTTACCACACTTAGGTCACCGCACTTCTTCCATTTGGTGGTGTGTTCTGTAGATCCACAGTAAGCGCACACCGGTTCATTCCTACAATTTCTCTTGTGTGTCCATACTTACTGCAATTTTGACACTGCAGTGGGCTTTGGAATATAGGGTCTTAATTCTCTATTTTGACCTAGAATTTTTATTTTTGAGGTAGATCTGAACCCTCAAATTTTATTTTGCTATTTTTAGTATTTGTTTATTACCTCTTTTGCTTATTGCATCATAAACCTCGCAATCCTCTACCTTGGGGTATCTCTTTTTGAGAGAGTCTAACAGCATTTTCTTATTTATTGGCTCGTCGTTATTGTCAGGAAGTACGATGGTACCCTGGATACTGTTCATATTATCATGTTTTTTTACTTTGACAATAATGTTATCTATTGTTTTTAAAGACAAATAATCTTCAGACTGACTTTTTTGTTGTAGCTTCTATAAGCCAAGTCTTTTCTTTTATTTTCTGAACGACATTTCTGCCGTTGGATGGCTATTTAATAAGCAATTTCCAATTTCCAAAGCTGAAATATTTTGTTTCTGCTTCCATAGTAAGAAACCTTGACCAACTTCCCCACTCCCAAAGAGGGAGTCAAAGTGAGTCAAAGTTGGGTCATGTCGGTACTTAGGTTTCCTTGGTCTGGTATATGGTATTAAAGTTTTAATACCAAACCTGGTCTTTGTGACTTGAGCTTTTTTCAGAGTGGTCCAAATCCGTTCCAGAAGTCGTGAGGGGGTTTGGTTTGGTAAAATTTTTAAATTTTCATATAATTAAGATTTAAATTTCGTCCAGGATGAGGTCCCTCTCACCAGGGAGGCCCGACTGGGGAGGAGCAATACTGTTACACCATGGTAACTGCCCTGGGACACTCACCTGGATATACGCCATACCCACAATGCCTTAAGGGTCATCAGTCCCATGAGATCGGACCCAGCACTGCAGGCATGGCTTGACATAAAAATTTCCCCTCGCTCAACCACGTCAGGTACTCTAGTTTTACGGGTGGAGTGGCATGCCGTCCAACTCCACCCTCCATCAAGTTAAAAGAGCAGTTCAATTCAATAGTCCAAAAAAACTATGCCAAGGTCGTCAACGAAAGGAGGAGAAGTGAAATGGGGAAATTTAAAAGGAGGAGGAGTAAAGGAGTTAAAAGGTCCCAATGTTCAGTGGATTCCACAGCAGAGAGCCGTAGGCGATAAAGGGGTCATACTCTCTCTGCAGTGGATCCCTAAGCCCCCCACCTTGTCAAGGAGTTGGGATAAGGGGGTGTGTGTCACCATAATGACTTATGATTTGTTCATTGTTTATGCAAAATTTTATTGTGAAAAGCTTTATTCTTTTATTTATTTTGTTGAATATGATTATCATTAAACTATACCGTCTCGCTCAGTATACTGAACACTGGCTCATTAAGACTTTTGTTTTTGTTTCTATTGTTACTGTATTGAATTTGGTTGCTTTTATATATTTTATCTTTGTTAAATTTATTGTGAAAGTAATATTTTAACTGCCTTCTCCTTCTCTCCTAAAAAATATCAACTCTCCCTCGTTCAATCTTAAGTCAGCTTTTAAGCTAAATTTTATGTTGAAATGCTTTATTGTTTTATTTATTTTATTGAATGAATATGTCATCATTAAACTATATATTGTGAAGGAAAAAATATGTTAATACAGTTTTTTCTTGTAGGATACAGTAGGTCAGCAAAAACAAGTATAAACAAGGT